>NC_134708.1:357656-675312 GCF_043290135.1 Rhipicephalus microplus
GGCCCTTGTGTTTATGCCGATTTCTTCTCCCACGTACTCCTTGTGGCTTGAATATTTGTGCCCCTTTAGAACCGTCTTTGGCTACACTGTTGGCCTCAGGGCTCTGGGTTCCCCTAAAAAAGCTGTGGCTTGACGACCCATTCTATTACCGACCGTCCTGCCCGTCGCTCCACTGTAGTTAATGCCATCCTGTGCAAAGGGGCGAGCGCCGGGCTCGTACACGTCTTGGTTAACTTCCATTACGTTGTATCCGAGTTGCCGGCTCATACCCTTGATCCCACAATTGGCCTCCACTACCCTCCTCTCAATCCCACGAGACTGCCCCCAGACCTCTGGGACTGTGCATATGGTCACATGCACACTCCCAGAGGCTTCTCGGAGCTTACGCATCCCATCCTTTAACTGTCTCTGAAGGTTCTGATCCTTGCCCTTCAACACATCATTGAGCCCAGCATGAATAATGACGAGATTTTCGCCCTCCATGCTGTTCTCTACAACCTCCTGAGCTTTGGCCAGTGCATCCACCATGCTCTTCCCTGACTGGGCCTCCATCATTACTCTCCCATCTTCCTTCACTGTCTTGAAGACGCCGTCCCTAACCCTGGCCACATTAGAGTCCCCTATCACCAGGACCCTTCTATTCTCCAATCGCTGGCTTACTGTTTGTGATGGGGTTCTTGTTTGCTTCACCTGTTTCTCTCTCTGCCGTCTGTCCTGTGTTTCTGCCCTGCTCGAAGACTGCCGCCCCACCGAGCTGTATGTTCTCGAAGCCTCCGTGCTGTGGCCAGACACTGCGGCCCTCTGACCTCTCTTCTCGCCTGTTCCTTCCTGCCTGTCACCTTCTCCACTACCCACGCCTTCCGTCTCACACCACTCGGGGCCGGGGCAAAGCGCCATTAGCTCCTTTACCCGCTGCTCTAGCTCGGTCCACCCTTCCCGTTCTTTTCGAAGGTCGCCCTTCATTTGCTTTAATAGGCTGGTGGTAGCCTCCTCCAGCTCACGCGACGCTCCGAGCTGTTTTCGGAGTTCTATCCTCTGCTCCCGTTCCGCCCTAAGCTCCCCCTGAATCCCCTTGATGCTATAGCCTCCGTGCGCTGCACGGCCGCCTTCAGTGCCTCGCACAGCCTGCACACGAAGCTCGCCTTCTGCGCGTCGGCCAAACTCGATAATTCTGTCTCGTCCAAGTAGCACCAGCACTTGCATTCTTCGCACTGCATGAGCTCACTCTCACCCGTGGTTTTCATAGCCTCCTTAGCCATCGCCCGCCCGACCATCGGACCAAGCGCCCGACAGCCCTCAATAGTGTCAGTCACGAGCGCCACCGCGCGGCGCTTGCTCAACACTGAGTGGTGGTAGTGGTTAGAAGATGAGAAAAGGCACCTAATTTCTGCGACCCGGTCGGGATCACGGCGCAGTGCCTAAAAACAACACTGAAGGAAGGTCAACGCCGGTGGGAGCGCAAGCCATTCCTCAGGCATCTTTCTAGAGAAGGCGTTGATGAAGGCTAAAAAAAAAAAACCAGAGCTAGCCAGCATAGAGTTTGCTATGCTAGCCAGCATGCTAGCCAGAGGGTCAGTCAGCTAGTTCCCGTCTGGACAGGAAACGTGAAACAGCGTCGTGGTCACTTTTGTGTGGGGAGCCCGAGACAACCCGAAGCTGCCCGAAGATCACAAAATCCATGGAGGAAGGAAAGGAAAGAAAGACAGGATTCGCCGATTTGTCGGCAACCTGACAGATGCAACAGTGTGCGTTTAGCAAAGGCGCCAAAAGTAGATTATGACAGTTCGCGATACTCTGTGGTCTCGTCACTTTGAAAAATTTTTGGCGTGCACAGTATTACCAACTAATAATTAACTGGGAGTATAGTGAACTAGAATATGATCATATTTAGCATGACTCATATGAAAACAAAGTGCGTTTGTTAACAGATGCGAGAGAAAATAGACAACACCAGTACATTTCTGAAATTGGGCACTGGCTTTCCGAAGCAACCATTTGTAATGCGAAAGCGGCGGAGCTTGCTAGCCCTGCAAGTTTTATTCAGCTGATGGCTGTAGACTTGTCACCGCTCAATTCTAACATTTTTAAACCCAGTGTTCGTGCTGAGCGTTTATACGTACAGGTCTTGCAAGCAACACCTACCTAATCTCATTGGCCCGCCTAACCACAGAACACCTATACAATACCATTTACCTAACTTTCTGCCTCCCTTTTGCGCACTTGCCTTAATATCTGGGAAACCAGTCAGTCACCTTTAACAACCAGCGGTTATTCTGCCTACGTACTATGTGCCTGGTCCATGTCCATTTCTTCTTGATTTCAACCATGATATCTGAACCTCGGTTTATTTTCTGACACACTCTGCTCTCTTCTTGTCTCTTAAGATAACACCTATCATTCTGCTTTAGATCGCTCGCTGTATCGTCCTCAATTTAAGCTGAACCCTCTCTGTAAGCCTTTAGGTTTCTGCTTCGTAGTATAAATACCGGCAAGATGCAACTGTTATATACTTAAATTTTGCTCTTGAGGGCTAGTGGCAATCTACGATTCAAGATCTGAGAATGCTTGCCGAATGTGATCCACCTCATTTATTTTCTAGTTATTTCACTTCCATGGTTCGGCTTGACCGTTAATACCCGTACTTAGTAGACTTATTCCTTTAGAACTTCCAGTCTCTCTCCACCAATCAAAAAGCGCCGTTTTCTGCCGTGACTTTTGCCGGCCTTTAACACATGTGAGATAAGGACACCACCTCCCGGTCAGGGACAGTATGTTAGCTTAGAGTGTTACAAGCGCATGCTGTGCCATGTCTGAATGCTAGTGTTTTTGATTAAATTTTATTGAGCTTAATTAATTACCGACTCTTAAGCTGCGGGTTCGATCCTGGTTAAAGCAGTTGCATTTTGGATAAGGAAACATGCTAGAGGCCCCTGTACTTGGACTTTGGTGGCCTAGGTGACCAACATTTTCAGAGCCCTCCTCTGTAGTACTGCTGAAGATCATACCATGGTTTAAGTTTTATTGGGATCGTGTATGATGCATGATGTTTATAATTACCAATGGCAAAAAAGACAAACCTTTGCTGCTCGTTTCCCAGATATAAGAACAGCAGCCAATGCATTTGTGCACGTAAGCTCATAACGCAAACTTTGGGAGTATACATGGTTTAGTGTTATTTGACGTATGCATGTGTAACCTTCTGTCTCCCCCTAACCCGCTTCCCAGAGAAGGGAAGCGGGTTAGGGGGAGACAGAAGGTTAGGTGGGCAGATGAGATTAAGAAGTTTGCGGGTATAAATTGGCAGCAGCAAGCACAGGACCGGGTTAACTGGCGGAACATGGAAGAGGCCTTTGTCCTGCAGTGGACGTAGCTAGGCTGATGATGATGATGGTTTAGTGTGCCAGATGATCTATTGAATGTATTGCTCGTTGTCTGAATGATTAGCGTTTGGAGGTGGAGTCTCGTCAAATTCTTCTCTGTAGCCATGATGTGTGCATTGTCCCAGTTTATCTCGTGGCCTGTCTTCTCAGCATGCTCTGCGAGTGCATTTGTCTCTGTGTAGTTCTTGGTGATGGCATTCTTATGTTGCTTAAGGTGCCTGCAGAAATTGCTACTTTCGCAAATGAACACCAACTTGCAATCGGTGCATGGGATCTTGTAGATCATACCAGGAAAGTGTTGCTGAGGTAGAGGATCCTTCAAATTTGGCAAGCCAGCTTTATGTTTGCTAGCTGGCGCAAGCGTGATCTGCACTCCACGTTTCTTGAACACGCAGGCTGGGGCTTTGCTTACATCTCGAATGTACGGAATCGCTATGTGCTTGTGTGTAGACGTTGTGTTAGGCACGGCTTGACTGTCTGGCTGCTGGTTATGCAAGACAGATTTAGTTGTTTTCCTAATAAAATTCTTGGGGTATCCATTCCGGATCAGGTCACTTGCAATAGTACGGAGCTCCTCCTGCAAGCTGCTTGCATCGGAACCGGCGCAAATGGCTCGTTGAACTAAAGAGCGTTGAACTAAGGAACACTGAGCATTTGTGGGCTACAATCAATAGATCACCTGGCACACTAAACCACGTGTACTCACGGACTTTGCGCCATGCACTCAACACTACATAAAAACCTGATGCTCAGCCAACATTTCATTCTGAACAATGGATCCCTATAGATCCCGAAACGTCATTCTTTGTTTTGACATTGCTTAGTGACCTGTTTTTTCAACAATGCCTTTAGCCGACTAGACGGTATTCCGTCGAACTCTCAACTACATTTCCTAATGACAATATTTTGTGCTGCTAATCTCACTAAATTGATAAGAAAGTGAAACATCACCGTAATTTAAAAACGTGATGCTGATTAGTTTGTTTGACAATGTTTTAGGCCACAGCTGCGTGTCTCAAATTTTCTTGAAGTTGTTGTGCTCATGCTTTGTGCTGTCACTTGGCGTTCTGACAAAAGTGATTCTAAGGTGTAAGAATATCTGTGGCACATGCATAGTAACAAGGTGTCCCACGAATGAAAAAACACACTCAAAAAGTGAGTGGGATTGTTTTTTCCTTGATTATCTGCAAATATTGCAATGATCAATCACATTTAAAATGCATTAATTAAGATGCAACAACTTGTACCACCGCCTTGTATGTTGTAGGTAACTCACACAACCTATAGTCGCATACAGCTTGGGAAGTCCAGAAAGAATCTGCCAAAACTGATTGGCTCTGTGACTGAAGAAACATGCACAGAGCAGTGCTCTCCAAGGGAGGGGTCACCAGCGATGCAGTTCATGACGTCAGTGCTCATTCGTTAATGCAAGGCCCGAAGAATTGCTACAGACATGTTATCCAGCTGTGCCTGGCTCTTGGCGTGTCATCTTCACTTGGGAAGCTGTTGGGGCAGTGAAATTCTACAGGCATCCTCTTTCAAGAGCGAGAAGGACGCGAAAACGCGCCAACGCTCGAGCACGCTGGCGAGGAAACCGCAAAACGACCCGCTAACAGCCAATATGTTGCAGCTCGAGAGCACTATCAAGCTGATGCAAGTGTCCATGAGGCAGCAGCAAGAGACCATAAGAAAACAAGCCGAAATGATCACGAGACTCACCTCGCAACAGCCCCGGTCGGACATGCAGTGGAATGTAAGCGCTCCACCAACAGCGACGCTCGCCCTATCGGAAGCGACGGCCATGCCACCACCGCCACCACCGCCGCCGCAAGAGACGGACAAGACCCCCAGGCGAAAGAAAGCCCGTCGCAGCTCAGTGAACGAGTCGGACGAGGAAGAGGACCTGAACATGGACAACGACGCAGACGAAACCGCATCCGTCTCGTCGATCTCAACGCAGCTCTCCAGGACCACAGAGGGCCAGGAAGGACTGAACTGCGGAGCCCGATTCAAGAAAATCTACAACTGACTAAACAGGCAAGACCGTCGCATTAACGAGATCTCGCAGAAGGTAGACAACGTGGCGTCGATAATGAACAAGTTTGAAGCTAGGGTAGAAGCCCGCATAACCACAGGCTTCGAAGAGATGAAACTCTTCATGGTTCAACTGCTCAAAGAAGAGCTGAGCTCCCTCGGCATCGGTAATCGCAACACACCCGGATCCTCGCTTAACCATGGACAGAGCAACTAATCAAGCCAAACTCAAAGTGTGGCACTGGAACGCCAACGGCCTCCGGTGTCGCAAGGCAATACTGCAACAGCACATACAACCCATGGACGCGCCCCCGGACGTGATTATGGTCCAAGAAACACACATGGAAAAGCTCCCGAAACTCCCGGGGTATCACGTTCACGCCTCGCCTCCCAGCGCACGCACCAGCAATGCCGGTGCGGCGCAGGGGGTCTGCACCTTCGTCCGCAAGGGCCTCACCCTCATCAAGCTCGACCGCTTCCTCGACTGCGACACAGCCCTAGAGCTGTGCGCAGTCGAGGTCGTGATCGGAAGGAAGAAGCAAGAATCCGTCTTCCTGGTAAACGCCTACAGCAACCCGCAACATCGCGGCCAGCGCTTCAAGAAGCTGTTTCACAAAGCCAGGCGGAAAGCCGTCGATGCACCGGTGCTCGTGGCGGGAGACTTCTACTCGTCACACAAGGAACTGGGCTACCCTCGAACGACTGCCAAGGGACGAAGTCTGCTCGAAGAGGCCGAAGAGGCGGAGTTCGAGCTCCTCTCGGACCCGCAACAGCCATCGCGCATCGGCACCTCAATCACTAGGGACACCACCCCGGACCTTGTCTTCGCACACCTCCCCGACGACAGAGCGGTGAGCTGGCGCAACACGGGACATAACCTGGGCAGTGACCATTATATATCATAGAAGTGGAAATCCCGCTGAAGATTCGGAGCAAACTGCCCTCGACTCGGAAACACAAGCTCACGGACTGGAACGCGTTCCGCCAGCAAGATATCGCGCCCACCATTGAAGACCTCGAAGAATGGACGCGAAGCCTGGTAGACGCCGCAGAATGTGCGAGCACAGAAATAGAGACGGACGACACGACCTCACCCATGGACACCAAGTTGGCACACCTGATCGAAGCGCGCCAATCCCTTCAACGCAGATAGAAACGAATGCGTCACAGTAGGACGCTCCAAAAGCGCATCGCCCACCTAGGCAGGGAAATCGAAAAGTACAGTCGGCAGCTCTGCGCGCAGCAGTGGCACGCCATCTGCAACGAAGCGGACAACCAACTCCACACCAGCCGCACGTGGAAACTGCTACGACACCTGCGCGACGAGACACAGAGTAAATCGTACCAGCAACATCGGCTGGCGCAGATCCTGCACGCAGCGATCAAGGAGCACGGCGAAGACGAGGTGTGCAGACGCCTCAACGACCAATATCTCCCAACCAGCGCGCAGACCCGACACCCGGACTACGCGGGACCGGGAAATCCCACACTCGACGCGGACATAGAAGAGTGGGAGGTCCGCCACGCAGTGAAGGCGCTCAACTGCAAGTCTGCGGCGGGACCGGACCTGATACACAACAATGCCCTGCGCAACCTCAACGACGTGGCTATCACGGCCCTTACCGGTACTACAAGTGCTGGCGTTCAGGCACCCTGCCAAAGCAGTGGCGCACGGCCCGCACGATACTGATCCCCAAGCCGAACAAGCCGCCCGGCATTGAGAACCTCCGCCCGATCTCCCTCACGTCGTGCGCGGGCAAGGTACTCGAGCACGTACTCAACAACCGCTGGCAACGGTACATAGAAAACAACGCGTATCCGGCGACGATGCTGGGCTTTCGGGCCCGGCTGAGCACGCAGGACGCGATGCTGCTCATTCAACGAGACCTGCTCGAGTCCCCCAGCAAGACCGACTGCAGGACCATCCTGGGCCTCGACTTAAAAAGCGCCTTTGATAACGTGAAACACTCGGCGATCCTGGCACAGATCGCGAGACTCGGACTGGGCGAACGGACCTATAACTACATCCGAGCCTTCCTCTCGGACCGAGCGACGTGCCTCTGCGTCGGACACCTGCAACTAGAGGAGCGCAAGTTGGGCAGCGTCGGCACACCGCAAGGGGCCGTCATCTCCCCCTTCCTGTTCAACACAGTCATGATACCGGTGGCCGAACGCCTCGCTCGACTACCGCACGTACGGCACACGATCTACGCCGATGACATCACCCTGTGGACGACCGGAGGCACGACCGGACGCACGGAGGAATCGCTCCAAGAGGCGATCGAGCAGATCGAAGACTGTCCGCGCGGAACGGGGCTCAAATTCTCCTCGCAGAAATCGGAACTACTAATACTTCCACCACCCGGACACTGGCGCAAGTCAGCAGAAGCGGAGGCGGCCAAGATCACGCTTCGGACGGAAGACGCCACCACCATTCCGCACGTCCGAGGAATCAGAGTGCTTGGCATGCACATCGACGCCGGCAACGGGAGCCACACGGCCCTCAACAGGCTTCTGACGAAGATGGGGGTGGCAACCCGCCTCGTCAAGCAAATCTCCTCCAAACGGAACGACATGAGAGAAGCCAACGTCCTGCGACTGCTGCAGTCGTTTGTGACGAGCCACGTATCGTACGTCGGCGCATTTCACGGATGGCTGCAGCACGAGCGGGACAAAATCATCGCAGCCATCAGGAAGGCCTACAAGTCTGCCCTGGGTCTTCTTGTAAGCACGAGCAACGACTCCCTTGCCCGACTGGGGGTCCACAACACCCTAGAAGAGGTGAGCGAGGCCCAGCGCATGTCGCAGCTCGCCCGCCTCTCAACAACCACTGCCGGCAGAGAAATCCTCCGAAGAGTCGGCCTGCGCCCACCCAGAGCCGAGTCCTATCAAGACGAGGCTCCGGAGCACACGGAGATCGAAAAAGACATCGCGAGACACCTCGTGGTCCTGCCGCTACCACGCAACATCCACCCGCAACGCAACAAAGAGCGACGGGTCGCAAGAGCGAGAGCACTGGCAGAGATCGACTCACGCCAGGGACTTGACGGCGGTGTACGTAGACGCCGCCAAGCATCAATACCGACCGCACACCTACGTAGCAGTGGTTGTCCGAGCCACGGACGGCAAACTGCTTAACGCCTGCAGCGTCCGAGCAACGTCTGCGGAGCAAGCGGAGGAAGCCGCCATCGCCCTGGCGCTAAACGGCACTCCCGAAGTCGCCACCATCCTGAGCGACTCCCGCACGGCCATGGCCAATTTAGGCCGCGGGAGCATCGGAACCCCAGCAGCAAGCCTGCTGCCGAGAAGCAAGTCGACCACGACACATCTACGGTGGTTCCCGGCTCGCGTCGGAGCCATCCCGGGCGGAGTGGCCAACCGCAACGAAAGGGCGGACGCCGTTGCACGCGAGCTCGCGCACCGTGCGGCGCCCCCCCGCCCCTCGGACGCGGAAGAAGCCGTACCCCCGGACTCGGACCCACTACTCGACTACGGCAGCATCCTTCAGTGGGCCTCACCCGAGGCTGGGGCGGCGCGAGGGGGTCCTCCTGAGACAACTACAGACCGGCACGGTGCTCACGCCCGCCCTGGCCCGACACGTGTGCCCCGGACTCTACGAAAGTGCAAAGTGCAGTATCTGTGCGCGAGAACTGGCAACGCTGACACATGTGCTGTGGGGGTGTGACGCGTGTGCGGGGGGAGCGATCACCGACGTACTACCACCGGACATTGTGAACCACATAGCCTCGCCCGATCACGAGGCGCAGCTTAACGCCATCCAGCGGCTTGACGCGGCCCTGGCTCAGCAAAAGCGAACGGAGCAAACTCCTAGTAGCTCGCGCTGGGCCTGCCGTCGTTGAGGTCTAAATAGACAGGAGGGTGCGGAACCCTGCGCGGTGCTCTCACCCTCCCCACGCAAGACAGCCCAATAAAGTCTACTTCTCTTCTCTCTCTTTCTGCTGCATTGTGCAACCAATGGGCTATCACAGTGTGAAAACCAAGTTAAAGTTTCATCGACTATTTGATAGGAAATAAGGTGAAACAAAACGCGACAAAGTACACTAGGATGCTGCTTAGCCCCGCCGCGGTGGTCTAGTGGCTAAGGTACTCGGCTGCTGACCCGCAGGGCGCGGGTTTGAATCCCGGCTGCGGCGGCTGCATTTCCGATGGAGGCGGAAATGTTGTAGGCCCGTGTGCTCAGATTTGGGCGCACGTTAAAGAACCCCAGGTGGTCTAAATTTCCGGAGCCCTCCACTACGGCGTCTCTCATAATCATATAGTGGTTTTGGGACGTTAAACCCCACATATCAATCAATCAATTAGGATGCTGCTTAGTCGGCTGATAACTGGGCAACAACTACCCTTTAGCAAAGGCATTCTTGTTGCTTTTGGGCCCACCACAATCTAGAGAGATTGGGAAAAAACAATAAAACACTCTCAAGTGCAGAGCTAAGAAAAAGTTACAAACAGATTAAAACATCTGTTTCTTTTTATTCAATATTTTGGCCCTTTCATACACATGCAAAAGACAAAAAAAAAAAAACAACAGATACTCCGGTGTAATAGGTAGTGCTAGACAGATGGCCTGCATTAAACAGGAGAAAATACATCTACAGGGATATCTTTTCCCAATACGATACTAAAAATTGCAAAAGAGACTGCAATAATACAGCAAGCCATCTGTGCATCATTTGTACAGTACATAAACAATGCACTAGAAAGGTAACAAGAACACACAAAAAGATCACCCCACATAAAGAAAGGCTATGAGAATTGTCATTGTACATTGGGTATAAATGTACAGAGCTGAATGAACAGTGCTGAGATTTATATTTCGTGTGTGTACAATGACATGCTTGAGTTGTCTTCATTTAAGAGCTCAGTTGAAATTTTGCTTGGATTCATTCAGTCTGCCTTGTTGAATATCTGGTTATATATTACTTCTATAAGTCTTCTTGTCTTACAAGGACGATGATAGTCACAATGATTTCAAAAATTACTTGCCACAATATGGTCAACACAGCATGGAAAATTATGGTGTCGAAGAAGGCCTAGGAACAATGAAGGTATGTACAAAAATTAAAAGCAGTGAGGTACTTAAAAGCAAACAGTATAATGAAGCACACAGACTGTACAAATACATTTTTTTTGCCATTTCAATGCACATCACAAGCAGAAACTGCATAAGCACCATCTCACAATCTTTCATTCAGTTTAGGAAGACCAATACAATACTAGTAATTAAAATGCACTATCATTGCAGCAGCATTCTTTTTATGGCCAGAAATAAAGTGTTCAGCAATAGGCTTATTTTAAAATTATAACCAAGCCCACTGTTAAAAACACAAAGCACCCTTCGACTGGCACAGCGTACATGAATTGGAACTTTAACAACGGCACTCGTGTTGTGTTCAGCATTTCTGCATGCAGGATACGGTCGATTCTGCATACCGTGAAGCATGGATTCTTGGTGTTATAATTGCCGGCCGGCAGGCAAATGTTCTGTGCGGGAATAACCGCATGGCACATTTGCACATTATTGCTAATGCCTAGCAATAAAGTGTTGTTGTTGACCTAGCCTGTTAACTTATTCGTCCGAACCCGTGTAGCAGCGATGAGACTAGCTACGGATAGGGGACGTTAATCGTGCATGATATGACTGTGTGCGGCTGAAACATTAGCTAGGCTTCTGCGTCAGCGGTTCATAGGACGGACCCCCTACACTCTGCTCACGCCTGCAGTGTGTAGTCCACTGCCAACATGCCAAACCTTGTTCGCGACAACGGCGCAAGCTGCATTAATTACCCGATATTGCTCGCCGCGAGAGCGATCAGGGAACGTAATTTAGCAGCACTTGTCTACCGGCCATAACTCGTTATCTTGCTTGGCCATAGATGACGTGAAAAACAAACGTGCTTTCTTTACTTATCGGTTGATGGTGCTGTAGGCAGCCGCCGCGGAGCACAGGCCACGCGTCAGCGTTTTCCCTTTCATAAAGAACGACAATGTTAATTTTTAGACCTACCTTTTTGCTCTCCTTGACTAATTCAGTAATCATTATTTGCAATTTGTCCCCCGAGTTACTCAGCAACGCAATATCATCGGCGAAGCGCAAGTTTCCAAGGTACTCTCCATTAACTCTTATCCCTAACTCTTCCCAATCTAGGCCTCTGAAAATTTCCTTAAGCACGCGGTAAATAGCATTGGGGAGATTGTATCCCCGTGTCTTACACCCTTCTTGATTGGTATTCTGTCGCTTTTTTCATTCTATGGTGGCAGTTGATCCTTTGTAGATTTCTTCCGGGATGTTTATATATGCTTTGTCAACACCCTGATTTCACAGCGTCTGCATGACTGCTGATGTTTCTACTGAATCAAATGCCTTTTCGTAGTCTATAAAGGCTATGTATAGTGGTAGGCTGTATTCTAAGCATTTTTCTATTGCCTGATTGATAGTACGAATGTGGTCGATTGTTGAGTAGCCTGTTCGAAATCATGCTTCTTCCTTTGGTTGATTGAATTCTAATGTTGTCTTAATTCTGTTAACAATTACCTTTGTAAATAGCTTGTATACGATGGAGAGCAAGCTGATCGGTCTGCAACTCTTCATGTCCTTGTCATCTTTGTCATGTATTAAAATGATGTTAGCATTCTTCCAAGATTCTGGTACCCTTCCAGTCAGGAGACACTTCGTAAACAAGGTGGCCAGTTTTTCGAACACAATCTGTCTTCCATCTTTGAGCATATCTGATGCTACCCAGTTCGTAGCAACAGCTTTGCCTCTTTGCATTCCCTCCAAGGTTTTTCCGACTTCTTTTATCATTACTGGCGGGTGTCGTCTGGGTTACTGCGATTTCTTACATTATGGTCGTGGTTGTCCCGGCTAATGTACAGATTTCTCTAAAACTCCTGTTATTTTAACTATCCTATCTCTATTGGTAATTACTTTGCCTTCTTTGTCTTTTAGTGCATGCATCTGGTTTTTGCCTAACCCAAGTTTTCTCTTTACCGCTTTGATGCTTCTCTCCATGTTATACATTCTTACATCGCATACCTTACGCCTATTAATCAACTTCGAAAGCTCTACCAGTTCTATTTTGTCTGTTGTACTTGAGACTTTCATGATTTGACGCTTCTTAATTAGGTTCTTCGTTTCCTGGGAAAGCTTGCCAGTGTCCTGTCTAACTACCCTGCCTCCAACTTCCACTGCACACTCCGTAATGATACTCGTTAGATTATCATTCATTGTGTCAACGCTAAGGCTGGTTTCCTCAATAAGAGCCGAGTATCTGTTCTGAAGCGAGACTCTGAATTCCTGTACTTTCCCTCTCAGTGCTAGCTCATTGATTGGCTTCTTCCGTATCAGTTTCTGTCGTTCCTTCTTCAAGTCTAGGAAATTTCGAGACCGTGCCATTCTATGGTCACTGCATCGTACCTTGCCAACAACTTCCACATCCTGCACGATTCCTGGGTGTGCAGTCATTATAAAGTCTATTTCGTTCCTATTTTCGCCATTAGGGCTCCTCCATGTCCACTTGCGGTTTTCTCGTTTTCAGTAGAAAGTACCTATCTAAAACTAAGGAGGTTACACCCAGCGAGTATAATGTAGCAACCCTTTCTTGTCTGATAGTGCTCAATGTACATGCCAATGGCTGCTAATGGGGATCGCAGCGTGCGCGTTGACTAAAAGCCGAATGCTCCTGTCTCTCATTCCCCATTAGCAGCCATTGACATGTACATTGAGCACCATTTTTTATTGTTAAACAACGCACAGAAGAAATCTCTCACCGGCACCACCTTGGAGGTCAAATGTTATACCTGTTTTGGGTATGTGCCACTGGTGGTTACGTACTACGAGAGACGCACAAGCCACGCCATAAGGAGCTTCGCCCCTAAAACGGTCTCGTGGTCAACCAAAACGTGCGCCTGCAGAAAACAAGCCATGCTTCACTGCAACACAGAGATGCCTTGCGGGCAGCTTATTGCAAGTTTCTCGCAACGTCAGTGGGTCATGGTTTACCCATTCTTTCTGGAATCGTAAAGAAATTAGTAAAGGACAGTTTAGCGGAAATATCGATGTATGCGAACCTCCGATTGCCGGTTGCTCCAACAAGTCGAGTATTTACACTGCTGGCGGAGTTCTTGCCAGCAACACCTACTTAGAAAACTGATTTCGAAAGTTTCAAAGATCATTTTTTCCAGCCAATGCACATCGTGAGCTTCGTCATACTGGCCATTATTAAAGTCATAATTATAATAGAAAGAATATTCGAGTGGTCACACCATGGCATGCTGACAGAGCGAGGAGCAGAAAACATGCTGCCTGCATGTCACAACTATGTTGCAGTGAAGATGTCTTATTTTCCGCAGGCGCACATTTTAATTGATCACGACAGCTTTTTTTTTTTTTTTTCTTCGGTGGCAGCAGCAAGGACCACCATTCCTTCATGTTCATTGCAAAATAAAGTCCAGGTATTGCTGGAAAACATGACCTTTGGAGTCGCAAGCTAGCCGGCACAGCAAACGACGAGCATTGATTACTCTGAAAAGTTCCTTCCTTGCATCCCACTTCTTGTATGTTCTGTTAATTCAAAAACCCGCTTAATTCGTAGCTTTCTCGCATCCCTAGTGACTTCGAATTAATGAGGTTTTATTGTATACCCTACAAAGTAGACGGGGGGAGGGGGATGACCGCTAATGTTGGTCAGTGGTAGAGCATTGGACGCATTAATTAATGGTCGCAGGTTTGGATCCTGCCAGTGACAATATCTTTTCGCCTTCTTTCCTTTCTTAATGTTTACACTACAATCACTTATAATAACATCGCCTACACTTTCCTTGGTATTATTGTTTGTTAGTTCTCTTTAATATTGTGTCTAACAAAAAAAAAAACAAGCCCTTATATTTATACTTCAGGCACCTTTGAGACATTTGTGCTTCAGTGAATACCCAGCAGCTTTATTGACAACTGCCTATGGAAATGATGGAAAAGCTCACCTTGGCCCACTGTATTCAAGTGTACGGCCGCGTCCAAATCTGTGTAGAGCACGTGAGTGACCGGTGTTGTTCTGCAGGGCTACGGCTTGTGGCAGTTGTCGGCAAGGGCATAGCCAGAAAATTTTTTTACGGGGGGCACCTTCTTGGAATAACACGCACCAGGTCAGGCACGTGTTATCAGTTGAAACGTGCCACCTTTTGGAATCAAGATGCCAAAAATGCCTTGAGTGAGCATGCATCTTCGGTTAAAAGAAACAAACCTTTCAACACTATCACTTGAGCGAAGAAGGTCAGCATGTCCTTTAGGCCGCACATGTTCCTGGCCACACTACGTCAAAGAAGACAACTGCCACAAGGTGTAGCCCTGCTGAGCAAGTCCGACTGCTAGTGCGCTCTACACAGGCGAGAATGCAGCTGTACTACCCTTCAGTGCTGCAAGCAGGCAAAATTTGGCTCAGGAAGTGCTATTCTCAATGTGCCACATTCAGGCAGAACAGCAGCTTGTTGATCTGAGTGGATAATCTGTTCAGTTTATGTGTTTCAAAATGAAAGAGCCGATAAAAAGCAATTATTTGCTATGTGCGAGTTTCATCAGCCAGTACTAGTAAACTAAGAAATTTCCTGAAAATATTATACAATATATGCATGCACGATGTGTGGACTTATTAGCACTGAAGAGACTTTTCTGTAACAAGTCATGACAAAAAATACACGTTTTTTAAATGGCATTAAATAGAAAAACAATTTATCTCATATTAGCAAGTTAACCTTTACAAAAAGCGCAACTCATGCTACAAGAAAATGAATGCAAATGAGTGCACACACAAAACAAATACTTGTACCAATGATTTTTAACATAACAGATTTAAAAAATGTCTACCAGAGTTTACGTACTCAGTAAAAATAACGTACCTTGCCCTCTGAGGAGCAAGAGATTTCATGTACAATGTTCTAGAAAAATTTGCCAAGGCAATGTAGCCAAAATAAAGAAAGCACTTTGAAACCCATGAGCTCAAGCCGACATTCATGTGCAGAGATGGTGGCATAGAATTAAAAGCAAAAAAATTTTACTTCCATTATCTGTGGTAGTATAGTAAGTCTATAATGGTGAAATTATTGACAATGTGGAGCTCCCAAAGAATAATCTATAACTCTAATTCGATTTCATTTGAATGCCCATTTATTATAAATGTAGAAAGCGTATACAAATCCTGCTCATTGCTTTATGCCTGACTTAAGCATAACAAAATTATGCAAATTGATTTGAGGTAATCAGACTGTCAGGAGCCCTGAACCACCTTTGACGAGAAAAAACATTTTTAAAGAAAAACTATTTTCGGACATTTCTTCTCTCTGTGGACCGCATTTGTTGGCCAGCTGTTGTTTCTTGTCAACAGAGAGCAGGCAGGACCAGTGCACTTCCTCCTACTCTTAATGTATGTGCAGCTAGTTTTACAGGCTCCAGTAGAGAAAAATCTACATTTTAAGTCTTGACGTGAATTGCGCACTTCTGAAAGAACAAGTTCCATCGCCTGCCCAACCAATAAGACTGAAATGTCTTTGGGAAGAGCAGAGCATGCATGGAGAAGGTAAAAGTTGTAATCATATTTCTCATTCTGTACCATGTCTTTTTAAAAGAGTTATTTTGGTGATAAATTTTTACATATTTCAGGGACAAAATTTATATATTATAATTTATATATTCTAAAGGTTTCTGTAACTTCAAACAGGGTTCGTACAGGTTTCCAAAGCAGAAATTCAAGGATATTCAAGGACTTTCCAGGACCTGTCACAGGTTTTTCAAGGACTAAAAGCAGCACGCAATGTTGAAACTTTATTACTCTAAATTTTCAAAACTGACTCATTTTTATTGCACTTATATAGTACATGCACATTGCAATTAGAAAAACGTGGCTAGTCTACACTTTAGCTTGCTCTGGCTACACTATGTAGGAAGGGCAGGCTGGGCTTGTTGGTTTAACATATTTGAAGTTTAAGGCGCAAATACAACACGGACGAAGATAAGGTACACATACATGGAGCACTCCATGTGTGTGTACCTTATCTTCGTCCACTTCATATTCATGCCTTAAACTTCAAATTACCTTCACAAGCTTCACTGCTTGCACAATAGGGAAGAAGCTCCGAGGAGCATATGATTCTCTCACTTCGATTGTTCGTCATTTGACGCAGTAAAACTTTATTCTCCATGCAGTTTTGGAAAACGAAACCATATCAACTCACGCCAATTTACTATTTCAGAAATGAAAAGTTTGTCGATGCCAATCCATACTTGTCAAGTTCAAGGATTCTGAATCTGGGAGATTTCCGCAATGAGAAAAAAAAGGGGGGGGGGGGGGGGGTGCTGATTTATTTGCCCTACTTTCTTTTTTTTTTGCTAACAAAAAAAAATAGAGAAAAAATAACAGTGAGAGGGGGGGAAGGGGTCAGTAAATACCGGCGCTGCGCTATCTCATACGGGCATGGAGTGCCTGAACACCTGACGGCAGGGTTTTCCAACTATAGTAAAAGGTACGAGTTTACTAGGGGGTGGGGGGGGGGGTGGGGAGGTGAACATACTTGTATATATCAAAATTTCGCGACATCAAAACAACTAGCAACACCTATTTCTATCAAAAGAACTCACGTATGTCTTCCTGGGGCACATGAACAAATGGGATGGCGCAGTTGGCTGCCGGGAAAGCGCGGGCCGAAGCTTCGCTTAAGGCCAACAGAAAACACTACGCCAAAGTACCCAGATCGACAGGAACAACATTACTAGATTCTTTGGACAGGAACGCCAAAACTATTTTAGCATTTTTTTACACGTTTATTGTCTCTACCACTGCATTAGCCGCATGCCCTTGGCTAGTAATTGCGTCACCTCAACCGTGGCTCTGCACGCGGCGGTTGCGGAAAACGGTAGTTCCGCTTTCAATCCGCACACGCTGGCAGTGCACGTGTCTTTAACACCTTGTCGTTCTCTTGCTATGATCGCATCTGCTGCGATTTTGTCCGCAGCATTTGTGGAAAGCAATGTCGCTTTAACTGGTCGAGCGTTGAACGCCCATGCACTTTCCAAGTTCTGCCAGGTACGTCGTCGCCACACATGATTGTGTCACTAGCGACCGCAAATTCATTCACACTGGTTGTGGCAAACGATAAGCGCAGTTCTGACACTGCATGCGCTGGCCGTGCGCGTCCTTCTGATGATGTGAGCATGCTGCTCTCGGCCTTCGTTCTACGGTTTTGGCACTAAAGTTCATACTACGCAGCGCGATAAGGAAAAGAGTTTGGAATATCTGAAATTTGCCCACATGCATGTTTACATGAACACCTTGTAAATTCACTTACAATAAAATGCGATGGGTTTGCAAAAAGACCTGGATTGGATTGCGCTGCATTTTTGTCAATGGGGCCAGATCATGCACAGAAATTTCAATTCCCGGGAGGTTTTTCTGACAACCGTACAAACGTAAGAATAGATTGAAATGTGGCAGACTTGGCAGGTATAACGATCTACCACATAAAAGAGGCCGCAATGTCGATTGGGAGCGCTCATAAAATTCAAGGATTTCTAAGGACGGAAAAAAATGCAACGACTTTCAAGGGTCTTGAAAATGCACTTCACAAATTCAAGGGTTTTCAAGATTTTCGAGGACCTATACGCAACTTGTTCAAAAAAATTGGTTTTAAGTTTCCTTAAATAAATTCAGGTAAAAACAGTTTGTCTCAAAGGTAACCTACTGCTTACGGACAAATAAAAAAAATAGTTACTGAATTCCAAACAGTGCAAACTCAGCAATTGCATTATCCAATTCCATGTTGCTGCTGCAAAAACTGTGCATTAAGATATAGGTTCATGATGAACCTATATGCTTGTACATAATACATAACAAAACATTAAATTGATTTAATCACAGGCATTATCACAATTTTTAATTACAAAGAAACTTCCAGCTCATATTCTGGTGGCATCATGCGAGAAAAGCAGTCATCACTAGAAAACAAATTTGATACGGGAGACCTTTTTTTCTCCAATTTGAGCCATTCAAGGGATTAAACAGTGTAAAAAAAAACTACTACAATCGATAAGAGCATCAGCATAAAAATTATTTAAGGGCGTTTAGATGCGATAAATGCTGAGAGATGACGGAGCTTTAAGAAAATTATCATGCACCATCAGCTACTGTAGGCTATTATGCCTGTAATGCATATAATATATATAAGCACAAGTTTCGACTCAATGCAAGTTGTACATCCACTTCAAACCATATCTTATGAAACCAGATTTATGGACCATATTTAAAGAAACAAAATCTCATTTGTACCTTGCACACTAGAGTGTAAATATCACTGGCTTTAGAACGAATATACTTGTGTCCAATATGTCAGCAGTTTAAAAATGAAAGTAGAAACTTCAAGGGCCTTTCACCTAGAAAAATTTGGTAACACTTGTAAGCCGTTTTACGACAATTTTCGAAACTGGTCTTTGCTGGAGGAGTTGTTCTGTCACCATGCCAACAGGACGACACTGCCAGCATAAAGACTGTCTGTGGCTTAACTGGCCAGAATCATAGTCACCAGCTTGCTTGCCTTCTCCCATGCACTGCCTGATTTGGCTTCAGAGTATACTAATTGCACATTTTGCAAGCACAGGGCATGGGACGCTGACTTGTCGGAAGTGCAGCTAAAGAGGGTGCATAATCGTCTGCTTGTACTAATTTCGTTTGTTTTCAGGCTACACAGCTACTTCGTATCCCTGCCTGAGCTGTGTTTGTTCGTTTGCTTGCCATGTCCAAACCTGCTGGGGTGCGTTTTACCAGAAAAAATGAAAGAACAAACACCACCAGTATCATGTTTAGGTAAGCTACACAACAAAGAAGCAAAAGGTCTACAGGCTGAATCTTCATTTAATGAGAAGATGAAATCCACATGCAAATTCAGAAATGGGAAAAAAGAGAAGTCAGAGGAAACACTGGCCACATCAGTCATGTGATTGAACAGTGTTGCTAAATGTAAAGCTTTATTGTACATAACACACTGTAATTATTGTTTCAGAGAGGAACTATGAGCGAACTCGGGCACACTGCTTTGCTTTAAGGGGTGCAACAGTTTATTCATAATAGTACTGTGTAAAGAAAACCCATGACTAACCGTGTGCCTGCAGTTCGTAATTTTGACCCCATCTTCACACACAGCTCTGCACATCAGCCTGTCAGGTTTCTTTGTAGCACCAGACTGTGCATGTTAACATTAAGTGCAAATAGCAAAGCTGGAGTCTGAAAGCATGCTTACTGGCAGTGACTACATTCTTGCAACGTTTGGGGACATTTTTCAGAATTTACAACACAGCCGTTACGAGTACTACTGTAGATTTTTATGTCATCGTAAAATTATACACAATGTATTTTTCATCATGTGCAAGTATGTGTAAAAAAATGCAGTTCAATGACCTGTTGCAAATACTGACAAGTGCGCTCAATTAACATGTGGCCTTCACAGATGCATTATTTTCCCTAGTTAGATAGGAACAGGTACAATACAGTCACGAGGTCACCACAATATGAGAAAGGATTGCACAAGCCCCACAGACAGCTTGTATGAGGCAAGTCTTCTTGGTACTGACTTTTCATAGACTGAAACAGCAGGAAATGTCTTGCACTGTGACCTCATGGTGTGGCTCCATAACCAGCATTATTGTGAACAATATCGGCACTGTAACACAACATAAGTCAAAGAAATAAAGAAAGGCATAGACATTCCTAGGATGGAAATCCTTCCCCACCCTGTTTCAGCAGTATTATTTTACCGGGGGGGGGGGGGGGAAGAGAACCTTAGAACCTTGATAAGTGAGTTCCTTCGGGAGGGGTGAGAGAAGCGGAGAACAGCCATTGTTTTACGACTATGTTCTTTCTTGGAGGGGCAATGGAGGGTGCACGCAAAAAGCCCCTTATGCCCACCCCTGGCGCCGCCCCTGAATTTCAGGTATTAAACAGAACTTTAAACTCTCCTTTTGCACAAGCTTTCTGATGACAGGTTCAGGTGTGCTGATGACACTTCTCACATGAACAAAAAATTTGTGCACTCGCACTGACATCCTACCATGACATCGCGCAGTATAACCGTCTTTCGAGGCAGTCAAAACCACCCCCGCACCAAAGCTAACTAAGCACCAGGAGGTTATCTGGCACAGCTTACAAACACATTTTTCCCGTGTCCATACATTTGCGCACGTATATACCTCGACATGCTTGATTCGCATTGCTCGCATTGTGGCTCAATAGCCAAGCTTAATCACATTCTCTGGGCCCCGCAGGGAATATCCCTGCTCTCCCAATCTCCTGACCACTCCCTTGCCAAAGGGGTGGGAGGCAGTTCTGACCTCCACCAGCCTGGCAGTTCAGCTCCAGGCCGTACAAAGGTATGAGGAGGTGGCCACAAGGTTCAACCTGGCAGATGACCTACCTCCTTAAGTTTGACGACAATAAAGTTGTGTTCTCTCTCTTCTACCCCCGCACAAGTTCCTTGTAGCTTACTTTTGATTCAGTTCTCGGCTTTTTCAGCTCTATTCAATCAAAAACTCTCAGTAGAAGTAAACTGCTTTATGATTTAGGTATAAAACCCTCAAGAAATATGTGCCAGTAATATATATGGTTGATACATTAAAGGATTAGTACAGATTGTCAGCAAGTCCCAGCCAGCTGCATACACAGACTACGGTTAAACCCCTTTATAAGAGGCATGTTACGGGCAGAAATTTTTTTCTCTTATATGAGATCATCTCTTATAAGCAGGGCATTACGTAGGCATTTTTTTATCAACCATAATTTTGCTGTAGGCACACTGGTGTCTCTTATGCCATTTGTCTCTTAAACCAGTGTCTTTTACAACGATATTCGACTGTATTAACATTGTAACTCTTACAAAATGACTCCATTGATTGATTAGTGCTGGCTTAATAAGTGGCACATGTTGATCCCAAAAGACCATGACGGCATTTCAGCCCTTTTCTGCACGCTTCCGCTCGAGTAACCAAGAATGTATTAAACTGCATTCATGCCAACTGTGCTTTCATTAAATTGTTGAGATAATCCTTTTATTCCCACAAGCAACCTTTGCACAGAAGCATCCTCCAAAATGCAAACCTGGCACATACTGGTTTGTTGAGGGTGATGTCACAACCTGCTTTGCTGTCTCTAACAGAGCTTTAGAAAAAAGCATATCAGGGTTGCACAGGACTTGCTGAATGCAGGTACGGGATGAACACACAAGGGAGACACTGGTGGTGGCTCCAACGCCTGGCTCCTTTCTGGGAAAGACAAACAAAACGTGCCCATTTCCATGTTTTTCACCACACCATACAGAAGACCACTGCAGAAAAATTATTTTGCGCTTATGCCAGCTAGATAACTACTCATGTCCTCTGTCCCCTGCTACAGATGTACCAGAATCCATTCCCAATAGCTGCACTATATTTGCAGAAGAGGTAGCGGACATTCCATTCCCAATTGGAATGATCACTCAAACAGCCAGGACTAGGAGTAAGTCTAAATTGGTAAAATACCCACTGGGAGCAAATCCCACCAGTAGGGCTGTGTTAAAATTGGACAAGCTATTTGCAGCCCGAATTACTAGTTCAAGTTGTAGGTAGGGCTATCGATCAAAAATTGAAGGCACATACCATGAACTACCTTAGCTTTGGTGTCTCCTTGACCTGAGCCTTTAGCAGTAGCTGCCCCCAGTGTCACACGAGTCTAGTGGTTCCTGCTTGAGCCAGGACGGGAAATCGGCCGCACGGCAAAGGTCCTCTGAATAGGTCGACGGGTAGGCCCAGTTGGAGCCCGGGGGACTGGACTCAGCCGGTTGCTGGCACGGGTACTCGAGCTGCTGCTGCAGGGGGGCCCCGCTGTTCCACTGACTGTATGACGAAGCCTGATCGGGGAAGCCATCCTGCTGGTAGTACGGCTGCTGATTGCAATGTGCATTGTAGTAGTTGCTGTGGTAGTCCATCTGCGGCTGTGGCATGTCCTGTTGGGAATGCATTGGCTGCTCGGATGCCATCTGGTTATTGGGCAACTGGCCTGTGTGATGATGGAGGTGTTGCTGCTCCGTGAGCACTGATGATTGGGGGGGCTGCATCCCGACGGCCGTCCTTGCAACGCTGTAGTCGGATTGCAAAGCTGTCTCGGTTTTTTTCTTTCGGCCTCGCCTTTTAGCCTGATCGGGCTGATAGCTCCCAGAAACAGAGTGGTCACCAGGCTCTTCCTTCATCTGCGCGACAGCTCCACTGACACAAAGCTCAAACAAGAAACATTCATACAGTTAACTTGTACCTTCTATGCAATGCCAAAATTTCACCTGATACAAACAACTGGTTAGTGATAAAAGAGGTGCATAATGAGAGTGACAATCTTTCTCTACACATGTGGTACCACCAAAATTTGTTTCATGAGATGGCGATGTGTTGTCAGCCAATACTATCCTGCAATCTATCCAACAAAGAGTGATCATACAGCTGCAGATACACGAATCATATAAGCTGATTGTCTGTTCTGTGATCCCACAAGCACACACATATAAACAATGCTCAAGCTGCTCGTACGATAACCATACTTTTGTGTGATGAGGCATGCATTGCTTTGCACCTAAACTAGCTAACAACCCTATGTAACCAGGAGAGCATAGGCAAAATGAGATTCAGTACAATAATGCTATAACATTCACATACTGCATTCCATTAGAGCTTGTTTCACAAAAATTCTGGCGTCGGTGTTGACATTGTAGTCGTTGGTTGCGAGCGAAAAATCATCATTCTGTCCATGACTACAAAATCCAGAAAGATGCAAATAAAAAAATAAAAAAAAACCAGGTTCAAGTGAGCATCAAACCCAGGCTCCCAAGGGGTCATGGCCAGTGGTCAACGTTTTGCTAAGAGCCAGAACCAATCAGTGGCCACTTTGGTCGGCGACACAAATGAAAAACGTGCTCCACCTGTGACTGGCCATTCACAAGGTCGGCAGTAGGTCAGCCAGCATGCTTGGCTCGATGTCGTAGGTTTACCATCTGCTGATGTCACTTTTCACTTTTTCAGGTGGGCAGCAGGTCGACCAGTGTGCTTGGCCCGATGTCGCTGGTTTACCATGTGCCAACGTCACTTGGTCAGGTTGGCAGTAGATCGGCCAGCGTGTTTGGCCCGACGTCGTCAATTCACCTTCCGTCAACGCCACTTTGGCTAGGTCAGAACCTTTAGGTCAGTGGCATAAGCAAGCGCAGACGATCACGCTTGTCAATTTAGCTGTCGTGTAAGCAGAAACGCACATCTCGGCTGCGTTTTCGTATTATTTTAATATGGGCAGTGACATTACTTTTATTTCTGGCGTAAATTGCAGTGTATGTTTATACACATTAAGTCAGTCTAATGTGCAATATGCTAGCTAAATATTTCAAAGAAGTGTACCAAAAAAAAGGTAGTTTTATTTTAATTTTTCTGTCTTTTTCAAATATGCAACTGCGACCTAGATGAATATGAGCATCTGTGGAATAGTAGTGATGGGTGCAACCACTTGGATGGCTTATTTGACAGGATTAGTACACTCGAACAAGAGACAGGGGCTAGCGTGTTAGCAGTGTGGTTCTAAGCTCAGTGAGTATATCTGCCCCGATTCTTTATAAAAGGATTATTAAGAGGACACAGAGAGCACAATGTTGTGTTCTGTGAACAGTGTTAACTATCTGTGACCACCAAAGAAGCACGGTCGAGGCATTTTTGCCTACCTTTATACGCACTCTCGTGCCACGATCGTGTGAGGCTTAGAGGTGTAAGGCTTAAAGAATGGCATGTAGCAAAAACTTTTGTTAACAAGACAGGATACAATATTCCGGCCATGCTTTCTCTCCTTTTGCTGCCTGAGAGATGCAAGCTTGGCCGTATAACGAACTGACTGAATACAGAACCGCAGCTTGTTTACTGATACCGTGGGGTGCTCTAAAGAAAAGTGAAGTATTTGTGTCGTAGTATCTGAGCACATAGTTCCACTATTCGAGCTATAGCGATAGCATGCCATGGTTTGCGAAACTTGTACCACTGCATGCAAAGATAAATTTCAACACTACCTTTAAATGAGTGATCACTTTGCCTTTTTGCATGCTATAAATGTGCTTCCATCATTTTCAGGCTGAAAATATTGCTTCGTTTGCTCTCAGTGAATTGAGAGTTTCATTGCTTATAGCTTGTAAAACATCAGACATGTATTTCTAAGGCCGGCGGGTTCCCAATGGGTTACAAAAATCCAGGGGAAATTCAAATCATAGCCGAATGTCCACATTTGGAGCCAGTTATCTAAGGGACGACCTAGGGCCGTTGCATTTCGATTGTTTCTTCCGTCCATTTTATTTTCTGTCTGAAACATCCGAAGGATATCTACAAAAGACTTCATGTGAATGCAATAATTTGGACAGGAGAAGGACATTCCCGAGACATTTCAAGAAACAAAGCCTTAAAGACTTTTGGAAACTGCTACAAACTGTTAGCATCTTAGTCTAAGAGAAGACCTAAAAAAGACATTTTCAAAAAGAAAGAATAGTGCCTCAAATGTGCTCACTTGCAGCCTATTAGTATCTTTTAACAACTCCAACACAGCCTGATCTGCAAAATAAGTTCAAAACGAGTACTTCAAGGCATTGTTTAGGCACTATAGGGAGTCAGCTTTCAATGTCCACCTCAATGATTCCGAGAAGGTTGTGTTGAAAAAGTGCCAAAATGACCAAACGTCATGCCAAAGAGTATGCGGTGACCATCAGTTTTACTAACAAATGATGCAATTACTAAATGATGCAATTATGAACAACTTCCCCAAAATAATTGACCTTACACCGCAAGCACGAGTGTACAGCTGTCCATTTTTTAACTTGAACGTGCGAGCGTCGACCACCGAGTCATTAATTCCCTATTCCCGGTCTCCCTTTGTCCAGATCCAAGAACAGCCTAGAAGACGACAGCTGAAGACTGTTAACAGCGTGCATGCACATACTGTCGTTATATAACTGTGCCGCTCTGCTCAGTTAATAACTGTGCCGCTCTGCTCAGAAGCAGCGGGCGTTTGGTTTCAAAGGTCGTGATGCTGGTGCTCCTTAGCATGGCCAATAACCTTGATGACACTCAGGTGAGACTGCAGCAGTTCCGGACCCACCAGCAGCAGTGATGCTTCAAACGGTGACCAGCAGCAATCTCCGGTATGCTGCGTTATTGTGGTGTTTCGGTTTCGATTTGATGGTTGTCAGATTCAGTTTCATGTAAAGTATTTTCGCCCTCAGGGGGCGCTACCCTGAGTATATATGTGTGGCATTGTACATAATAAGGAAGTTCCTGCTTGGTTATCGGCTGCTGTGTACCTCGCGTCAGCCGGTGCTTCGGCGCCGTGCCCTGTGTTCTCCGTGCGGCGTGTCCGCCGCACGATACTACATTTTGGCCACAAGAATCTTCAATCTACGTGCATTAGGCGGCAAGGTGGGCATCCAGCCTTCTTCATCGTGCTGTCAACTCGGCACCCGTGCAAGCTGTCCCACCACTACTGTATTTCCTGCATATATTTTAATTTTCTACACTTTCTGTGCTAGTTTGGTCGTGAAGCCTACCTACGTGCACGTCTCTCCTGAACTGCCGTCTCAACGCTCTCTTCGACAGGCATGAACGTGGCTATCCCTCCGCCTCCGTTTCTTCAGTGCCCCGGTGTACTGCCTATTGCGTCGTGGCAGTGGCGTCCTGTGTTACAGGTTTACATCGACATCGCTGCCAGGGACGCCACGCCGGAGCACAAGAAGGCGCTGCTCCTGAACGACTTGGGCGTGAAAGGACTCAACACCTACCTGCGTGCTGCCGAAGATGAGCCGGGAGCCGATCGGCCAACTCTGAAGACGACGCCGGACGTGTTCGATGCAGCCCTTGCGCTGCTGAATGCAATCTTTGACCCTCAACCAAACGCAGCGTGTAAGCGAGCCAACTTCAAAGCCCTGCGCCAGGGCCCAGACCAGTTGGCGGTAGAGTTTATGCAGAAAGTACGCCGAGTAGCCAAGCTTTGTGGATTCAGCGTGGTGGACGATATCCTCGCTTTCGACCAGATTGTCTCTGGCATCACTTCGCTGCACCTACAAAGAACTTTTTTCAAGATGGGCAGGGACTTCACACTACAGAAGGTGATCGACGTAGCGAGAGAGGGAGTGCGTTGACCGCGCGTTGCTAAAGTTATCGGGAGCGCAAGCCGACGCAGTGCCGTCGCATCTGATTCAAGATGGCAGCTCAGCTCGCTGAGCCATTCAAGATGCCAGACCAAATGACGGTCATCCTCCCCAAGCTTCGGTGCAAGATCGCGCCAGCGGTACTTCTCCTGCATGCACCTTCTCGCCCTCCACTGCTGCAGATACCTCCTCTCCTGCTTTGCCGCCGGCTCGCACGGGTGCCTGCCACTGCTGCGGGTCGACGCGGCATTGGGCCAACTCCGCCGCATGCCCTGCCAGGAGCCGAACGTTGTCGCGGTGCAGACGTCATGGACACTACACGCGGGTATGCCGCACTACTATGAAGTCTACCGGTCATCAATGCACATCAACGGTGACTAATACAGTTACTGTCCTGCAAGTGGACAAAACGGTCACCACTATTGGACTTCTTCATCTTCCCGTACGGATTAATGAATCCACTTTCAACATGCTCATCAACACTAAGGCAGCTGTGCCATTGCTCAACGTCCAAGATTATAACAGGAACTTTTCACATATCAAGTTGCTACCTTTGCACCTCGTTCTACAGAATTACTCAGAGCAAACCATAAAAAAATCTTGGCTATTTCAAGGCAACAGTCTCGTACAATGGCAACTGCACCAAGATTCTTATCTAAGTCATGAACAAAGGCACCTCACTACTGAGATTAGATGCAATCCGAGCTCTGAAAATAATCATCAGAGGTGAGACCCTCACTTGTTCTTTCGTCGACTCCTCAGCGATTTCAGGGAATGCGCCACTGGAGTTTCACGACCCGTTTTTGTCGGACATCGGCACCATCCGGAATTATATTCATTGTGTGAAGCGTCGACCTGGTGTGCAGATAATGGCGGCCAAACTGCGTCGTCTTCCTTTCTTGCTGAGGCAACAAGTTGCCGATGAGCTGCAACGACTAGAGTCGACTGGCATCATTGAGAGGGTGGATGCTTCGGACTGGGTGTCTCCCTTGGTCGTCACCCGCAAGAAGGACAATTCCATCCGACTGTGCGTCGACCTTTGTTAGGCGAACAAGGCCATTGTGATGGACGGGTTCCCTGTACCTCACATCAAGGAACTCTTACAACAGTTCACAGGCGCTAAAATTTTTTCTAAACCTCATCTTGCATCCGCATACCACCAGGTTGAGTTAGTGGAGGAGAGTCGTGACCTTACTACTTTTGTAAGGCATCAAGGGCTTTACAGATTTCGCTGAGTGTGCTTCGGGCTGGCGTCTACGCCAGCTATTTTCCAAAAAATAAAGAACGATGTACTGAAGGGGTGCTTAGGTGTTGTCTGTTACTTAGACAACATTTTAGTTTGGGGTCGTAATAGGGAAGAGTATGATGTGCACTTGAAAGGTATCTTGTCTAAAATAGATTCCTGTGGCATGAAGCTTAATGACAAGTGTGTATTTTCTGCTACTGAAATTGCATTCTTAGGTCATAACATAGGTCCTCGCGAGTTATTGCCTGTTGAGTGTCGCCGGTTGAGGTTGAGTGGAATAGGGGCACCAAGAATGTCGCTGCCATTTTTGATGCCCCTATTCCCACTGATGTTGAAGCACTCCAATCCTTTTTGGGGTTAGATATTATGCAAAGTTTCAACCGCATTATTCTGATGTTGTTGAGCCTCTGCGCCGCAAGCTCCGGCATGGTCAAAGTTTTAATTGGTCCTCTGAGGCCAATGCCAGTTTCAACCAGGTTAAAGAACTACTTGCTGACCGCCCGGTTATAAATATTTTTGATAACAATCTTCCAGTCGCGGTTACCACCGATGCATCCATTGTTGGCATCGGAACAGTGCTTCAACAACAGAGATCAGCTGCTAACTGTAGCTTTTGCATCTAGAACATTGTCCCCGGCGGAACGCTGGTATTCAGCAGGGGAGCGCAAAGCGCTTGCTTGTTTGTTTGCGGTAGAAAAATGGCATGTGTATTTTTGGGGTCGGCATTTTGCATTGCAGATTGACCATCAAGGCTTTAACTACTCTGCTGTCAGCTGGCGTGGTGGAGCCACGCTCCTTGCGAATTTCTCGATGGTGTTATATGATAACTTTTCTGTACAATATTGCAAAGGTGCCGATAATGTCGTAGCTGTAGTGGAACATACGCACCAACGCATATGCGCCTTCGGAAGAGAACAAAAAGCCCAGTGCTCTGCTTGCGCGAGAGCTTGTGCCGCCTTTGCCAGACTTGCCGTACGGTCATTTTTTTTTTGTTGCAATCTCGTTGCGACTTCTCTGCTTGAATAGACGTCATCACATTTGGTGGAGGCTACTGAGATCCCCAAGCAGACCTGGAGCTCCGCTCTCGCAAGTTGCCAGAGAGAATACCGCTAAACATGACTGACGCAGTCGCCAACCAGCCCGTCTCAGCCCAGCCAGCACCATCGGCTGCCCCGTCTACTTGCCCCGGCGCTACTCGCCAACGGGACCCACCAATCTTTAGCGGCAGTGGTGAGCAAGACGTCGAAGACTGGCTCTCCTTGTACGATCGTCTAAGTGCCAGCAACAAGTGGGACGACGACTCTAAGCTCGCCTACGTTATCTTTTACTTGGCAGACGTAGCTAAGCTTTGTTATACCAACTAGGAAACCACCATTGCCAACTGGTCCTCCCTTAAGACTCTCGTGACTGAAGCGTTCGGCCGACCAGAGGTCCGCAAGCTCCGCGCTGACTAGCGTCTACGCCACCGAGCCCAGCAGCTTGGCGAGACGCTTACTAGTTACATTGAGAATGTGCTCGACCTCTGCAGGCGTGTTAACCCATTTATGCCTGAAGAAGAGAAAATTCGGTAGATTCTCAAGGGCATCGAGGATGACGCATTCCAGATGTTGCTAGCGAAAAGCTCGACCACAGTGGCAATCCTCGTAAGCCTGTGCCAGAGCTTCGATGAATTGTGTCGTCAGCGTTCCATCGCCCAACAAAGTGTTCCACCACCAGATTTGATCTCGGCCGTCGCACTCGCAAATGCCAACGTTCGACAAGAAAGTCTGTCCAACCAGATCAAAGACTTCATCAGGGAGGAAGTCGCCCGACAGCTCTCCCTGCTGCCGCATAGCGACGCGCCCACTGCAAGCCTGCCTTCGACACTTCAGCAGGCCATACGCACTGAAATTTGCGATGTACTCCCTACAGTGCCGGCCCCTTACCCATGTACTTCAGTAGCACCTGATCTCTCAACTGTCGGCTACACACCACCTGCGCCACCTTCACCTCTCAGCTACGCAGCTGTGGTCACGCAGCCCCCACCGCATCCAGTCTCCTTATGGGCTCCATCTCCTCCGGCAGCGCCTTCGATTCACAGGCCCTCACCTCGCTTTTTCCGTCCATCTAATGAGTGGCGCACCCATGACAACCGTCCTATCTGCTTCGCGTGTGGCATCACTATACTTCAGTTTTGCATTCGCACTGTGGATACTTGCGCACAAGTATCCACAGTGAGAATGCAAAACTGAAGTATAGTACGTTAAAATGAATTTCACAATGTTTTTGTCGATAAAATTATGGGAGTCGTAATCTGTCCCTACTTTGAACCTTATGATCTAAAGCATTGCCTCTGAGATGCGGCACACAGCAATTCATCTGTAGAGTAGACGACGGATGACAACTTGCCCTAAAGCGTGTTCTTTAGTCTAATGCGGCAGTCTTCGTGCCCCAAATGATAAAAATTTGTTATGAATCGTTTATGAACTCATTCAACATTAAATTCTCTTACCCAACTTGTTGCAAACACATGGCCGTCATAGCAGCTCCATCTGTGTGTCAGTAATGAAGAGGCACCACATCTTAGAAGTCTCAGTGCTCTACGTATAAGAGTGAATTCAGATACTGTAGAGTACCGTGTTCAAAATAGTTACTCCTATCTGCTAAATTAGCCTTTCTTCACCAAATGCGGTCACGTTTACTCGCGCTTGAAGCTTATTGCCGCTTTTCCGTTCCGATTTATAGATTTCTCAACATATCAGCGCATTCTCAAAAAGCTCCGATTTGTACCACGAATATTGTCGCTAAAAACAAAATAATGCAACATGTTTTTCTATATTACTGTACGATGACCTTCGCTTCCCTATTTACGAGATTTAAAAAAAAAACGAAGATGGGGTTTCTTTATTATTCAAATTTCAGTGGAGTACGCTTTTGCCAATATGAGAACTTTGAGGCAATATATAAAAATTTACATTTGCCCTACGGCAGCAATAATTTATGTACCTAATGAACACACTATATCCTTAAAACGTGTCAAGTTTGAAAACGCTGCTTGCATTACTTTTGGAGAGAAAAAAAAAGGGAAATACGTAACTTATATTAAACTGTCGCAAAATTAGACATTTTTAAAAGCTACTTTCGTAAGCTATTTCTACAAACTTGAAACCATATGAATTCATTCTTTATTAGACATGCATTTCAGGTAAAAAATATCTTCCTTGAAACAAAAATATTTGTCTTTTTATAGCATCTGCAATTTTCGAAAATGACAGGTGACGAAATTGGTGCCTTCGTCTTGGTGAAGTTTGATATTTTTTTCTCGTAAGTTATGCCGTTATTCATAAAACGAAGTTGACTTTCGGGCTACCTGGTGAGAGGTGCACGAAATATAAAATACTCAATGAAATTTAAAATGTCAACTTTTGGACCCGTGTCGATCTCTCGTGGAATCACCCGGTAGTGTTTACGCCATCTCCTGTTTTTACTGAACGCAAGGGCATCGTGCTCCCATTTGCCGTTCTTACAATTGCGTCTGGTTAAACCGTAATGCTGGTTACCAACCACAGCAACTACCCCATTGGCTTACTCCGTGGTGAAACCTTAGGATATGTACAACCTGTCGACCTTATCGATGACATCATTCTTCCCGACGAAACCCCATGTCACATTGCCTCAATCACTCATGCGTCTGAGCCATCAAGCTCTCCAGCCTTCGACAATGCTATTTGACGCAGACCTTCCCCCCTCGCATCGCAGCCAACTTGTTGCTCTCCTTAACAAGTTTCGCTCTTCTTTCGACTTTCAGAAACCTGCTTTGGGCCGCACCACGACTGTCACTCATACTATTGACACCGGCTCACATTCGCCTTTGCGACAGCGTCCTTACCGCATTTCTGCCGAAGAGCGCCGCGTCATTACGGAGCAAGTAGATGACGTGCTTAAACGTGGAGTCATACAGCCTTCTCAAAGCGCTTAGTCGTCACCCGTGGTTCTGGTAAAGAAACAAGATGGCACTATTCGATTTTGCGTGGACTATCGCCGCTTAAACAAGATTACAAAGAAAGATGTCTACCCGCTACCACGAATAGACGATGCTCTTGACTGTTTACGAGGCGCCGAGTACTTTACATCCTTGGATCTGCGTTCTGGGTATTGGCGGGTGCCAATGGCTGAATGTGATCGCCCTAAAACAGCCTTTGTAACGCCAGATGGCCTATATGAGTTCAAAGTCATGCCATTTGGGCTCTGCAACGCGCCTGCAACATTTGAGCGCATGATAGATACCATATTGCATGCCAACAAGTGGAAAACTTGCTTGTGTTACCTAGGTGACATCGTAGTCTTTTCAGCTGATTTTCCGACACATCTTCGTCGTCTCCACGAGATTCTGACCTTTTTAACTTCTGCAGGCCTACAACTTAACACCAAGAAGAGCCACTTCTCAGCATGAAAACTAGCCATCTTGGGACACGTCATCACAAAAGACCGTGTTCTTCCGGATCCTGATAAGCTTCGAGCTGTCACTGACTTCCCATTGCCCACATCACTGAAAGCCCTAAGAAGTTTCGTTGGTCTTTGCTTTTACTTTCGTCACTTCGTGCGCAACAAAAGACCGTGTTCTTCCGGATCCTGATAAGCTTCGAGCTGTCACTAACTTCCCAATGCCCACATCACTGAAAGCCCTAAGAAGTTTCGTTGGTCTTTGCTCTTACTTTCGTCACTTCATGCGCAACTTCGCGTCCATCATCGCACCTCTGACTAGTCTGCTTTCCAACAGCAAAGGTATATCAGCATGGTCACCTGCATGTGACGACGCATTTCGCCAGCTGCGCCGCCTGCTGACCTCACCACCTATTCTTCGCTACTACGACCCCACTACTGCCACAGAAATTCACACTAATGCACGTGGCGTGGGTCTTGGCGCAGTTTTGGCACAACGGAAAGGCACCCAAACCGAATACGTAGTCGCTTATGCAAGTCGCGCTCTCAAGAAGGCTGAATTGAATTACTCTGTGACAAAGAAGGAGTGTTTGGCCATAATCTGGGCGCTTACGAAGTTTTGCCCGTATCTTTACAGCCGTCCTTTCGAAGTGGTCACAGACCACCACGCTCTATGTTGGCTGTCCACCTTGAAAGACCCGTCCGAATGTCTGGGGCGCTGGGCACTTCGATTGCAGGAATACGAATTCCGTGTCGTATATCGTTCCGGTCGCAAACATGCGGATGCCGATGCACTTTCCCGATCGCCATTAACACCAGATGTGGCTTCTCTGTCACCCCTTTTTACCACCTTGCCACCCTCGACACCACTGACATGCTTTCGAAGCAGCGTAAAGACCCATACCTTGCCTTGTTAGTTGACTACCTTACCGATCCGTCTGCTGTCCCTTCCACGAGAGCGCTACGCCGGCAAGCAGCCCTTTTTTCCTTATGAAACAACATTCTGTATTGCCGCAACTACATGCCTGGTGGTCGGAAGTGGCTTCTTGCTGTCCCAACTCATATGCGCTCACATCTGTATGAATTTCCATGCAGATCCCCAAAGTGCTCACGCAGGTGTCCTGAAAACCTACGAAAGGCTGCACCAACTATATTACTGGCAAGGAATGTATCGCTTTGTGCAGAAATACGTTCAGTCTTGCACCACTTGCCAACAGAACAAGACACCTCCACGGCACCTTACTGGCATGTTACAGCCGCTCCCGTGCCTGGCTCGTCCATTCGACCGCATGGGTATTGGTCTCTATGGTCCCCTCCCATATAGTGGCTCTGGAAACCGGTGGATTATTGTCGGCGTCGATCATCTGACACGCTACGCCGAGACTGCAGCTCTGCCGGCAGCGACCGCCCACGAAGTTGCACCCTTCATTCTCCGCAGCTTCATTCTACGCCATGGTGCTCCGCGGGAATTACTCAGTGATAGGGGTCAAGTGTTCCTGTCGGAGGTCATCCAAGCTATCCTCGCTGAATGCAACATCATCCACCGGAAATATACCGCATACCATCCACAGACAATTGGTCTTACTGAGCGCTTCAACTGCACACTTGGCGACATGCTGAGGATGTACACCTCCTATGACCACACTAACTGGGACGCTGTATTGCTTTTTGTTACCTGCGCTTATAACACCGCGACGCAAGCGACTACCGGTTTTTCCCCGTTCTTTCTATTGTCGGCCGCGAACCTTCCCACCCACTCGACACTATACTCCCGTACCGCCCTGATGCATCAGAGTGCTCCCTGTTTTCGGAAGTCGCCAGATACGCTCAAGACTGCCGTCAGTTGGCTAGATCTCTGACAAGTGAGGCTCAAGGTCTACAAAAGACTCGACACGACGACACTCACCACATAGCTCCTACGTTTCGTGCTGACTCTCTTGTGTGGCTTTGGGTGCCCTCACACGTTCCTGGCCTTTCTTCTAAACTTCTGGCCCGGTACCATGGTCCGTATCGTGTCATTGACGCGACCTCCCCGGTGAATTACATCATCGAGCCACTAACACAATCACCAGATTTGCGCCGTCGAGGACGCGAGACCGTACACGTCGACCGTCTCAAGCCCTACTACGACCTCCTCATTGTGCCTACTCCCTGAGTCGCCAGGATGGCTACCCTTTACCCCGGGGGTATTGTAGTGGAGCATACACACCAACGCATATGCGCCTTCGGAAGAGAACAAAAAAGCCCCGTGCTCTGCTTGCGCGAGAGCTTGTGCCGCCTTTGCCAGACTTGCCGTACGCCCATTTTTTTCGTCGCGACCTCGTTGCGACTTCTCTGCTCGAATAAACGTCATCACATAGGGGACGAATTATCTCGGCTGCCAGTCCAGCTTCCGCCAGCACAGGCGCCAGAAGAAGAAATAATTTCTTTAGCTGCTGCATGCTTAAATAAGGATGAGTTACAGGCAGCCACTGCTAACGATGGTACCTTCCAGCAAGTTATTAAATATTTTGCTGAGGGTTGGCCTCCAAAGAAGCATTTGACTTCAGTTCTTGTACCGTACTTTGCAGTGAAATATAAACTGTCTTATGCCGATGGGCTCATTTTCTGCAGAGAACGTGCAACAGTTCCAGAAACTTGCAAGGGGCAATTAATTCCGTTAGTCCATGAGAATCATTCAGGCATAATTCGTACAAAGCAGCTGCTTAGTGACAGGTATTGATGGCCGTGCCTTGACAAACAAGTGGAAAGCGTGGTTCGGAACTGGTGTTTTCGATTTTCTACTTCTGGCTACCCGCGGGCTGCCAGAGCCAGCCAGAGCCCGCTCGTTTTTCTCGGGCTGCTCCGCCCCCCCCCCCCCCCCTCCCCCCGCAGTGCACTTAGTTGGCGTTTATTTTTCTTGGGTTGGACAGTTCTGGCAAACCGCGCGGAGCCCTAGGGTCGCCAGACGCTTCCGGGACAATTTAGTCGTGGAAGCTCTCTGGAAGGTTTTGGGCAGATTTCGGACGAGCAGACGACGAAAGGGTACGATGCGCGCTCGGTGCCATCTTTGTGAGGACTCAATAGATTGCTATGTGGGCGCTTGAGGACTGCGCCTTCGCTTGTCATTACGCGTGGTGTTATCCTCTAAAGCCTGTTCCGCCTTGCGAGATGAGGCGATTACGAGTGGCGGCGACTGTTTGAAGCTAATGTTCACCGCTTTTGTTATGTTTCCCGTGAAGCTTCCTTATGTGAACAACGCGGTGAACTGTTGCCTGTTGACTGCGTCGTGCACACACTACACGTTCGTACGCACGCATGGAGACAACTTTGCAGTAAATTTAGTTTTTTTTTTTTTGTAATAGTCATTTGTGGAGCTGTGCATACTTTCTGTGCACTTAGCGAAGACTATTCTGATCGAACTAGCTCGCTGCCTCGTATGTTTGCGTACATAAACCTATTAGAACATCTGTCCTCACTACTCAATTGATCTTCAATGGTGATAGAAGGCCCTAGATCGCGACTGTTGGTGATGCTCGCTGGTCGCGAACGACGTGCGAACTCATTTCTATCTATCAGCCAGCATATGTGGTATGATATTATACTGTCACGGGGTCGTGATGTGGCCGAAGACAGGAGACATTATGTTGGGATTTAACTGTTTATTTGGGCGAACGTGTGCCCGGTAAACGAAAAGTCCGATTATAGAAGCAGTCTTGCACAGATAGCAGTGAACGGAGCTTCGGTCGTCAATCAACTACTGACAAGCGGCGAAGTGCATCGGCATTTATACTCTTGCCATCGAATGTTGTAGCGTTATCGCTGGCGGTGACGAGTATTTCGGAATAATTTGTACAGTTTGCGGAGTGGGCGTGATCTTATCGAAATGATCTACTACAGCCCCGAAGCTTCTCGAAAACTGCAGGCGCGGTTTGCGCTGAGAATTGTGTAGTGTATTGGGGCGATAACAAAGCTTGAGGAATGGAACGTGACATTGCCCCCCTCTGAAAAAGGCATCGTCCTGATGCTTTAACTAAAGATGAAGGTACAACAATTATGCAAGAAAATACAATGAATAAATTACGATACAGCAATAATAAAAAAAAACACTGTTTCAGTTTGTTAACACGCATGAAACGGCTTGAGGCGCGCGACATCGACGACTTCAGGTCGCGATCGGCACCGTTGAGAGTTCGTGATGCCGTCGAGGACAACCTCGTAATCAAGTGGGTCGAGACGTCGAACCACCCTGTACGGTCCGAAGTACCGTCGCAGAAGCTTTTCACTGAGTCCACGTCGGCGTATTGGGGACGACACTCAAACACGTTCACCGGGCTGGTATTCCACAAAGCGTCGTCGAAGATTGTAACGGCGGCTGTCCGTCGTCTGTTGATTCTTGATACGGAGACGCGCGAGTCGTCGGGCTTCATCGGCGCGTTGAAGGTACTCACTCACATCGAGGTTTTCTTCATTGGTGACGTTGGGTAACATGGCATCGAGCGTCATTGCCAGGCTCCTTCAGTAGACCAATTTGTATGGAGATATCTGCGTCGTCTCCTGCACCTCTGTGTTGTATGCGAAGGTCACGTACGGAAGAATGGCGTCCCACATCTTGTGTTTGACATCGACGTACATTGCCAGCATGTCGGCGATCGTCTCATTTAGCCTCTCGGTGAGGCCGTTGGTCTGTGGGTAGTAGCTGTCCTCCGGCGGTGGTTTGTCTGGCTGTATGCAAAGATTGCTTGAGTTAGGTCAGCAGTAAATATCGTTTCTCTGTCAGTGATGAGGACCTCCGGGGCGTCGTGACATAGGACGATATTTTCGACGAAGAACTTAGCTACCTCGGATGCACTGCCTTTGGGCAGGGCTTTTGTCTCGGCGTAGCGGGTGAGGTAGTCGGTAGCTACCACGATCCACTTGTTTCCAAAAACCTACGTCGAGAACGGCCCCAGTAGGTCCATACCAATCTGCTGGAATGGTCGGGGACGTGGTTCAATCGGCTGCAGAAGTCCCGCTGGTCTTGTCGGTGGTGTCTTGCGTTGCTGACAGTCCCGGCATGTCCTCACATAACGAGTGACGTCGGTGGTAAGACGTGGCCAGTAGTACTTTTCTTGTATCCTTGCAAGTGTGCGGGAAACACCGAGGTGCCCTTCTGTTGGATTGTCGTGCAGGGCCTGCAGGAGTTCTGGCCGCAGAGTTGAAGGCACCACAAGGAGGTACCTGGCTCGAAGCGGTGAAAAGTTTTTCTTTTGGAGAAGACCGTTTCGCAGGAAGAACGACACCAGTGCGCGCTTCGGCGGTCCTGCCTTCGAGGTATTCTATTAGGGCCTTAAGTTCCACGTCGGCCTACTGTCGTTCAGCTAAGTCGTCGGCAGTTATCATTCCTAAGAAGTGGCAGTCATCCGTGTCGCCGGGCGGTGGTTGGTCGACAGGCGCACGAGAGAGACAGTTGACGTCGGAGTGTTTCTTGCCGGACTTCTAAACGACGGTAATGTCATATTCTTGAAGTCTCAGGCTCCACCGGGGGTTGGACGCTAGGAGTCGCAGAGTGCGGACGCACGTTGTGTAGGCTCCGCAGTTTTCAAATGATTTTTGTTAAAAAATTGCAAAACTTGGCTAAAGTCTCTACGCCAATCGACGGAGGAAGTTCAGCCGAACACCTTGATACCAACTATTGCAAGGTGGGCCCGCTTTTTCGGCACTGACACCGATAATTCTGAGTCGCCACGAAGATCAAACATTGCGTCTGCCGCCGCAGCGGCGGGGAGAGCTAGGTCCAACGCGTCGACGAGGACGCCTGGGGCGACCCCGGAACGCCTCGACGGCGCGTCTAGCACCACGATGGAGGTTGTAAGCGTGGAAGGAGAAGATATGCAACCGGAGGACTTTACCAACGACGCCGGATGGTGCGAAGTCCGCAGAAGAAACATCACGAAAACATCTGGAGGGATTTCAGGCCCGAAGAGAACCATGCTAAGAGACGCTGCTGCGCCGACGGGCGCGCCTGGGGACAGCAAGTGGAAAGGTGAACGAACCATACGACAAATTGCTAATGCAAGCAGACTTCCTCGTCTACCGGCAGAAGACTACAAAGTGATCGTGCGACCACGAGGAGGACTCAGCGTTTCGGAGCACAGGCAGGCACGCATATACTGCTGCCTGAGAAACGCCGCTGGCGTCGGTCGCGAAGCAGCAGAAGAAGACAGTATATGCATAAACTACAAGCAGAATATCGTGGTCGTCAGCACGCCGTCCGAAGAGCGAGCCAGGCGGTACGGAGCCATCACGAAGATCCGAGTGGGAGAGCAAGAACACGAAGCCAGCGCCTACAGAGCAGCGCCGGAAAACACATCTAAGGGACTCATAAGAGGGATATCCCAAGAGGAAAGTTCCGAAGATATTATAGACAACCTAGTGACAGCAAGAAACCCAAGCATATTACACGCGAAGAGGATGGGCAACACAGACAATGTAATCGTGCTCTTCGACGGACTACACGTGCCGAGATACGTGAAATACGGAGCGTTCATCGTCCAGTGCTCGCTATACAGAAAACACATTGACATTTGCTACGAATGTTGGAGGCTGGGACACAGGGCGGACGTTTGCCCCAACCCAGACGAAAAAATATGCAGAGGATGCGGCGTGGCCAACCCGCCGCAAGAACACCAGTGTGAAGCAAGATGTCAGCTATGCGGGCAAGCTCACTTTACGGGAGACAGACGCTGCAAGGCAAAGTACAAGATACCGTATTTGGTTCGGCGAAGACGCTGGGAGCGACGAAGAAGAGAAGAAGCGGAGGCCGAAACACCATACGGCATCAACGACTACAACAAACGAGCTGGCAAAGCAACGAGCGAGAACACCCAGGGATCAGAAGGCCATCGCACAGAAGGCTCACCCCCGGGACCATACGAGGGGGACAGTCGGAAGCAGCCCGGTCGCAGACCAAGGTCGAGGACCCGGTCCAGAACCCGTTCGAGAACCCGATCGAGAACCCGATCGAGAACCCGATCGAGATCCAGGGCAACGTCAAGATTGCAATCCAGCCGAGGAGCGGTAGAAACTCAGGCACAGGTGAGCTTTGCAGACGCGGTCTCTGGCACTGCTGTTACACCTACACGCGCGGGGTCCGCCTTAGAACAGGAAATAACACAGATCAGACAGTTGTTAGAGCAAATAAAGCGAGAAAACGCGACGCTAAGGGAAGAGGTAAAAATGCTTAAAGTAGAAAACGCTAAGCTTAAGAACCCAAAACACTCAGAGATGACCCATATCACGCCAACACCCATTAGGGCGTCGACACCTCTTCGAGCTCCGGCGACGCCCGTTCCCGCGTCGATGAGTGGAGAAACGCCACCGCATAAACGAAGGGCAAAGGAAAACGCCGATGAGCAAAGCGACTCTACACTCGGAGAAGTAAAAGGCATGTTTCAGGAAATGTTCGTAGGTTTACAGCAGCAACTCATGCAGATGCGCGCGGACCTACAACAGCAGATAACGCAGATGCGAGATGAAATGTCTCAGAGGTTCGACACCCTCGAGGGTAGGGTAGGGCAGCTAGAAAACGTCTCGAAAGACGCCCGACCCGCAGGAGCGAGGCCGGTCAAGAGCAAGCCGTACAGCAGACCACCTGCGGCTGAGATCAGCTGCATAGAAAACTCGAGTAGCCAACATGGCGCCGCCTAATGAATACACGATTTGGCAGTGGAATTGTCGTGGGTTTGGTCGTAAGCGGGGTAACCTGCAGCAATTCGTAAAAACCAAGCAAGCACCAGATGTAATCGCCCTCCAGGAAACTGGGGGGACCGCAAAATTATCAGGATACAAATCATATAGCACTTTAGCTGAAAAAGCAACAGTAACCACACTGATACATCGTAATATAACGGCTGTAGAACACGATACTGGCGTACGCAACATAGACCACGTCCTACTAGAAATTCTCCCGTCTCGAAAAAAGGAGGGAAGCTTGTTTGTGTTGAACGTGTACAGTCCACCACGACAAAAGGTAAAGTTTGGCTCGCTTTTCCGCAAAGTGCTAAACGTAGCGGGCAGACAAGCACTGATCGTCGTGGGCGACTTTAACGCACCACACGCCGCCTGGGGTTACACCATCGAAAACGTTAAAGGCCGCAACCTGTGGAACGACGCGCAGCACGAGGAGCTCACGCTAATAACTAACCCACAAGACCCTACCAGAATGGGGAACAGCGTCAGTAGAGACACCACGCCGGACCTTACATTCATAAGGAATATATCCAACCCTCATTGGACCAACACTAACGTAAATCTAGGCAGCGATCACTACATTGTATGCACAATTTTACAAGCAGGTCCGCGTAAAAAGAAAGGTAGAAAAATAATGTTAACCGAGTGGGACACCTTTCGTAAGATAAGAGAGGACGATGCTACAGAGACCATCGAAGATATACAGAAGTGGACAGACACACTCCAGCGTAGCGTGCAGAAAGCCACCAAACATGTTCCCGAAGAGGCAGGAATGGAAGAAATGGACAGCAAGCTCTTACACATGTGGGAGGCAAAACGCAGCCTGCAAGAGCGCTGGAAAGGTCAAAAGCACAACCGGCGTCTAAGAAAGAGAATCGTCGCGCTCGACAGAGACATAGAAGACTACGCAAATAGGCTGTCCCAGCAGCAGTGGGCAGGCATGTGCACTTTAATGAACAGGCAGTTCGGAATGTCCAAAACTTGGAACATTCTCCGAGGCCTCCTTGATCCAGAAGGCACGAAAACAACACAAAGACAAAACCTGCAACGGATACTACACAGCTACGCAGGTACAGAAGCAGAGCTCTTACGCGAGCTACGCCAGACATACGTAGGAGATGCCACAAAGGCGCGACTCCCAGAGTATGAAGGGAAGGATAACGTCGACCTCGACGCCTCCATAACAGAGGCAGAGATTCGATACGAACTCGGACGACTCAATCCCAAGTCCGCCCCGGGTCCCGACGGTAAAACAAATAAAACACTTCGCAACTTAAATGACGAATCCGTCACTGCTCTCACAAAGTACATAAACGAATGCTGGGAGAAGGGCGCCATACCCCAGCAATGGAAAACCGCCAAAATCATATTAATACCCAAGCCGGGCAAAAAGCCGCTCATCGGAAATCTCAGGCCCATTTCATTGACGTCCTACATTGGAAAGCTCATGGAAAAAGTAATTTTAACGCGTCTCGTCAGATACATGGACGACAACGAGCTATACCCACACACCATGATCGGCTTTCGACCAAGACTCTCGACGCAAGAAGTCATGTTGCAGCTAAAGAATCAAATCATAGACGCCGAAACGCACACCCTGGATACAAAAGCCATTCTGGGCCTTGACCTGCAGAAGGCATTTGATAACGTCACCCACGAGGCCATATTGCGCAACTTGCAAAACCTACACGTAGGTCGGAGAGTGTACGATTACATAAAAGATTTTCTCACCAACCGTAAAGCTACAATCACGGCCGGGGAAGCGGAATCCGAAGAATTCGTTCTAGGCAACAAGGGAACACCACAAGGTTCGGTGCTTTCCCCTTTCCTATTCAACGTGGCGATGCTTGGTTTACCCTCAGAGCTGGAACGCGTCGAAGGGCTTCAGCACAGTATCTATGCGGATGACATCACCCTATAGGTGACGGGCGGGAGCGACGGTCACATAGAAGAGATTTTACAACAAGCAGTAAATACGGTAGAGCGATACGTGGAGAACAATGGCCTAAAATGCTCTCCTCAAAAATCGGAGTTATTACTCTACAGACCTACAAGCAGAGGTCGCAAGCGCATTCACGAACGACACAACATCACAATCTTAGCAGGAGGTTACCCAATACCTCAGGTACAACACATAAGAGTTCTGGGACTCCGAATATCCGAGAACGGACATAACGGGGAAGCAATAAAGTTACTGGATAACAACACCCAACAAACCATTCGAATGATTCGAAGAATCGCCAACAAAAACTACGGCGTGAAAGAACACAACTTAGTGCAGCTCATCCAAGCCTTCGTCGTCAGCCGCATAGTGTATGTGACCCCATACCTCAAGTTGCAAGTGGCGGAAAAACAAAAGATAGAATGCATAATTAAAAAAGCATATAAGCAAGCCCTCGGATTACCGATCACCACGTCTAACGAAAAGTTCGAAGCGTTAGGAATGCATAACACGCTAGACGAACTTATTGAGGCTCATATGATAGCGCAATATGAACGACTCGCGCAAAGCAACACGGGAAGACACATCCTGCACAAACTTGCAATAACGTACGCTGGCCAAAGCGGCAATAAATACGATATCCCAAAAGAAACCAGAGAGCGCATCATAATACCTCCGTTACCCAGAAACATGCACCCCGAACATCACCGGGAGCGGAGGAATGCAAGAGCGAGAGCACTGCACAAGAAGTTTCAACATGACGCGGATGTGGTATATGTAGATGCAGCCGAATATACAGACGGTCGACACATGGCAATAGTCGCTTCAAATCAAGCGGGCCACCTGCTTGCTAGCGGCACCATTAAAACAGGAAATTCGGAAATCGCTGAAGAAACGGCCATAGCGCTGACGCTTGCGTCCACAAGGGCCAGCGTCGTAATCAGTGATTCTAAAACCGCGATTCATAACTTCGCTAACGGAAGGGTCTCGAAAGAGGCGTTAAGAATCTTAAATAACTTTCGCGGAGAGCGCGACGTTTATGTTATATGGACGCCCGCCCACTCCTCCCTCCCGGGCAATGAAACCGCACACACCCTAGCTCGAGAGTTAGCGAGCCGAGCAGGGGCAGGAATGACGCGGAGCCTGCGTGCGGAGAGAGACCGCATGTTCAGTTACAACGAAATTACCAAGCACTACAGATTAGGGAGGCAGCACTACCCGCCACCACACTCCTCATTAAATAAGCAGCAGGCGACAGCGTGGCGCCTATTACAAACAAACACGTTCCCAAACCCAATCGCTTATAATCATTGTTACCCGGACCTCTACTCAGACAGATGTAAACACTGCAATCAGCGGGCGGACCTCAAACACATTATCTGGGCTTGCCCCAACATCGTGAAGGGGCCAAACACATACATGAATACGGAGCAGTGGGAGACCGCGCTGCTAAGCTCAAGCATCGAGGACCAACTACAGGTCATCAGGCAAGCCGAAGATGCCGCTAGGGCCCAAGGACTCCTAGCTGCCATCTAAGGGAGGGGAGTCAACTCCTCTAACACTTGCCGTTTCAATAAAAGTTGTTTCTCTCTCTCTCTCTCAGGCTCCACCGTGCGAGACGACCTGAAGGGTCCTTCAAGATAGCTAGCCAACACAAGGCATGGTGGTCGCTCACAACTTTGAAGGGCCTGCCGTAGAGGTAGGGGCGAAAATTCGACATAGCCCAGATGATGGCGAGGCACTCCTTTTCTGTTGTGGAACAATTGGCTTCTGCTTTGGATAGCGATCGGCTGGCGTAACTATAACCCTTTCGAGTCCGTCAGCCCTCTGCACAAGAACGGCCCCGAGACTTACGCTACTTGCGTCAGTGTGCATTTCTGTCTCGGCGAATTCGTCGAAATGGGCAAGTAACGGAGGCGTCTGGAGGCGATGTTTAAGCTCCTGGAAAGCGTGTTCCTGCGGCATTTCCCACTTGAACTCTACGTCGGCCTTGGTAAGGTTAGTGAGTGGATCGCAATGCGGGCGAAGTTTTTCACGAACCGCCTATAGTAAGCACACAGGCCCAGAAATCAGGGCACCGCCTTCTTGTTAGTGGGCAGTGGGAAGTCGGCGATGGCGGCTGTTTTCCGTGGATCGGGACGAACTCCAGACTTGCTAATCACATGCCTCAGGAACAAGCGCCCCTCGTACGCAAATCTGCATTTTTCTGGCTTCAGTGTGAGTCCGGACGTCTTCTTGGCTTGAAGTACAGCTTCAAGGCGCCGAAGATGCTCGTCGAAACTTGAGCACGAATACGTCGAACGCGAATATGTCGTCCAAGTACACAAGGCAAGTCTGCCACTTCAATCCTGCCAGTACCGTATCCATAACGCGTTGAAAAGTTGCAGGCGCTGAGCAAAGACCGAAGGTCATCACCTTAAACTCAAAAAGGCCGTCCTGTGTTATAAACGTCGGCTTCTCTCGGTCTCTTTCGTCGCCTTCGATTTGCCAAATGCCAGTCTTGAGGTCCATTGACGAAAAATATTAGGTGTTATGGAGCCGATCAAGTGCGTCTTCTATTCGTGGGAGAGGATACACGTCCTTTCTTGTGATTTTGTTCAGGCGGCGATAATCGACGCAGGAACGTATGGTCCCATTTTTTTTCTTCACTAACACCACGGGGGATGCCCATGGACTCTTGGACGACGTGATCCCACAGCATTTCATCAATTTGTCTTTTCATGGCCTCGTGTTCTCGCGTCGAAACGCTGTACGGACTCTGATGGAGTGGTCTGGCAGTTTCTTCGGTTATGATGCGATGTTTTGTGATTGAGGTCTGCCGAATTTTTGATGACGACGAAAAGCAACCTTCGTATTGCAGGTGCAGGGCCTTGAGCTGTTCTTGCTTATGATTCGGAAGTCTGGGATTGACGTCGAAAGCTGTGGGTGGGGCTTGGTTCCTCTGAGCAGGTTCCGCAGAATCGGCGAGGGCGAAAGCACTAGTGGCTTCCACAATTTCTTCGATGTATGCGACCGTCGTTCCTTTGTTCACATGTTTGTATTCATTGCTGAAATTCGTGAGCATAACCGTTGCTTTGCCTCCCCGCAGCTCTGCAATTCCTCTTGTGACGCAAATATTTCGGGTGACCAACAGATGCTGACTGCCTTCAACGACGCCTTCCAAGTCGGGTGATTTAGGAGCGCCGAATGAAATAATGATGCTGGAGCGAGGCGGAATGCTGACTTATTCTTCCAGGACATTCAAGGCATGGTTTCCTGACGGTGTGCGCGGCGGTAGTGCTTCTTCTTTGGATAACGTTATCGACTTTGTTCTTAGGTTGATGAAAGCACCATGGAGGCATAAGAAGTCCATGCCAAGGATGACAACTCTCGAGCAACGCTGTAGGACTACGAAGTCTGCAGGATAAATACGGCCGTTAATGCCGACTCTCGCTGTGCAGATTCCTGCAGGCGTTACGAGATGACCTCCGGCTGTGCCGAATTCAGGGCCTTCCCAAGCTGTCCTAACTTTCTTTAACTTCGCGGCGAACGACCCACTGATGACGAAGTAGTTGGCTCTAGTATCGACGAGAGCGGTCTCACTGTGGCCGTCGATAAGAACGTTGAGGTCGCTAGTTCGTCGTTTCGCATTACAGTTGGGGCGTGGCGTCGGGTCACGGCTTCGTCGGCTTGTTCCGCTGCTTCTATGTTGCCTCGTCAGGTCACCTTTGATGAGTGAGGTTTCGTCCTCAAGATTTTGCCTGGTTTGCCTGGTGTTTGGAAAGCTCTGTCGCGTCGTCGTCGTCAGCGGAGGATCTTCGGTAGTTCGTCGCACAGCAACCGCACCTCCATCGGTTGCTGCCCTTAGTTTCCCGGATACGGGCTAGGAAACCGGCCCCGCGTTGGGCCAGAGTACTGCCGGTGGTGCGGTGACATGCGGTGGCTGGGCGACGGCGAACGAGAAGGACTTCGTGGTGTCCACTGAGTTCCTGTCAGGTAGTCGGCGATGTCACGTGGCCGTTCCCCTGGCTGCGGACGTGGTGCATTGACGGCGAAGCCACGCAGTCCCATCTGTTGGTACTGGCAATGGCGGTATGTGTGTCCGTCCTCGCCACAGTGGTAGCAGAGCGGGCGGTTGTCAGGTGCACGCCAAACGTCGGTTTTCCTTGGCGCACTGCGCTGGCCCGCTGGCGAATGATAGGACGTCGGTGGGTGTGGTGGCGGCGGTGGCGTCTGGCGACGGAAGTGCGATGGGGTGGCGTTTTGGCATGATTGGGGAGGAGCATTGTGGCGCACTGCAGCGGCGTAGCTCATAGCTTCCGGCTTGGGCAGCGGTGTTTGGGGAATTCAAAGCGATTGCCGAACTTCTCGCACAATGTCGGCGATCGAATCCACTTGAGGCTGTGCCGAAGGCAACAGCTTGCGTAGCTCTTTCTGCACGATCGCTCAAATCATTTCACGCAGGTCTTCGGAGTTACTGGCTTGAGCAGCAGTGCATTCGGCTGTCAGACGACGACTATACTGTCTGGTGTGCATGTCCAGGGTCTTTTCGATAGTGGTCGCTTCGGATACAAATTCTTGGACGGTGTTCGATGGATTCCTCATTAGCCCCGCGAAGAGCTCTTGTTTGACCCCTCGCATGAGGAAACAAACTTTCGTCTCCTTAAGCATGTCTGGGTCAGTGTGACGGAATAGACGGGTCATCTCTTTTTTGAAAATGGCAACATTTTCATTTAGCAGCTGAACCCGGGTCTCTAGCAAAGCAGCGTCCCTGCCCTCTCTTTGCGAGCGACGCTCGCGAATGTTTTCAGGAATGCGTCGCAGAAAACATCGCACGTTCGGAGCGTGGACTCCCGATTCTCGAGCCAGGTCCTTGCGGTGTCTTCCAAATAGAAGAACACACGACAAAGCTTTTCGTCCTTGTTTCAGTGGCTGAGGGCGGCCACGCGGTCGTATGTTTCTAGCCAGGTCTCCGGGTCTTCGAAGGATGACCCATGAAAAATTGGTGGTTCCCTGGGTTAATGCATGATGATTGTGGGCTGAGACGCTGCGGATGTCATTTTTGCTGCAGTCGCGGTCATGGCCTTGGTCTTCCGCGCCTTGTCTTGTAGAAGCCCGCACTCCGGTGGTAGACCTTGCTGTCGCGACATGTTCGCTGCTCCTGGTTGACATCGGTGTCTCCTCCGCGATGTGGGCTGAATTCACAGCTTGTCGGGGGCGTCTGGTACATGAACGAAGCAGCACTTCCACCAGATGTCACGGGGTCGTGACGTGGCCGAAGACAGGAGACCTTATATTGGGATTTAACTGTTTATTTGGGCAAACCTGTGCCTGGTAAACGGAAAGTCCAATTACAGTAGCAGTCTTGCACAGATAGCAGTGAACGGAGCGTTAGCCGTCAATCAACTACTGACAAGCGCCGAAGTGCGTCAGCATTTATACTCTTGCCATCGAATGTTCTAGCGTTATCGCTGGCGGTGACGAGTGTTCCGGAATAATCTGTACAGTTCGCGGAGTGGGCATGACCTTATCGAAATGATCTACTACAGTCCAGAAGCTTCTCGAAAACTGCAGGCGCGATTTGTACTGAGAATTGTGTAGTGTATTGGGGCGATAACAAAGCTTGAGGAATAGAACGTGGCAATACAATATAGCGTGAGAAAAAAAAAACAAAGAATGGATTCAGAAATGTATACATCCCTTCGTTGCCCATTTCATCGTTGGCTTTGTCTTTTTTTCACCTCTTCGTAATAATGCCACACAGTAAGTACTATGACCTAGTAAGTCAAATCGAAGCCGATATACATGACATTCGCTAAGTGCCACATAGGACTAGAAAACAGGCCAAGGCAAGTTATAAAATGGGTTGAGAACGTGTCATGCAAATTTTCATTTTATATTCGACGCGCACTCGTAGTACCAATAGCTGCGCATATCATAAACTTAAGACAAAAACGTAAGTTGGTCAACGTGGGTTTGCGACATATAATACACGATAGCTGAGCAGGTATATATCCTCGAGCTCTTTCGGGGACACGATCACTTTCGTGTGACTTTGCGTCGTGTTGTGCAGTGACTGATACATATACTAAAGAGACGTGAGCTTGTTAAGCCGTCAGCCTCGCGGCAGCTCACCTTGCATCGTTCTTGAAGCAGCGTGCACCAGCTGGCTGTTTCGTTCCCGGACGCAGCGAGTGATTGTGCGAGTGTACGAAGTCGTACACCAAATGCGTACGCTCGAGGATATTATTTCAGCTTTTTGGCGAGCTTAGCTACATATTTCCAAGCAGACAATGCAGAAAAAAACCAACATACACGCGGTGCATCGTTTTCTTTGCTGTCATGACGGTAGAGTTTGTTTTCGTTTAAACTGGCTGTCGTAGTCTTCGATTTTGCAATCTTCGGGCAGCTTCAGGTTGTCTTGGGTTCCCCACACACGTGACCACGACGCTATTTCCTCTCCAGACCGAAACTAGCTGACTGACCCTCTGGCTATCTCTGGCTGCCAGAGAGCTGCCAGAGGCCTGAAAATCGAAGAGCCCCACTGCTGCATCTGTCAGGCTGCCGACAAGTCGGTGAAACCTGTCTTTGCACCCCTACACCAGTTTCTTTTCTTGAGAAACTGTGGGAGAAGTTAGGCATGGACATTATGGTTCTCTTTCAAATGTTCCCTCAGATTGTCGCTTTGCAGTCACTTTTATTGACTGTTACTCCAAATGACCTGAGGGTTGTTTCGTTCGAGACGTTATGCCTGACGCAGTCATCACCTTCTTGACTTCAGTCTTCTGCCGTAAAGGGTTTCCAGCATGCTTAGTAACAGACAGCGGTCCCCAGTTTAAGTCATGTCAGTTTGAAACTTTTCTTTCCGAACGAGGTATTCAACACCTCTGTTCTTTTAACTACTATCCTTAAGCCAATGGGCAGGTTGAGGGGTTCAGCAGGGTCCTGAAACAGTACATTCAACTAGCCCAACTAGAACAACGTCCTCTAAAGAATGCAATTACAGAATGAAGGAAGTACTTGGGTACTTACCGTTTTTATGCTCAGGCAACTATGAGATCCTCTCCCGCAATGTTGCTTCACAAGCGTCGACCTCGCACAGCAGTTGACATAACTGATATGCCGCTGCCTTCTAGTTTGCTGTCATTTTCGAACAATACCATAAGGACGCGAGTTTTTCGTAGGCGTAAGTACATGAAGAATTATGTCGATTAGAAGTGAGAAGCCAAACCTCCAGTCATTCAGGTTGGCCAAAGAGTCAAAGTACGTGTTCCAGGAAAACAACACAAGTATTGAGGTCCATTTACCCTTATGTCGGCAGTGGGATCCCAGGCATTTAAGCTCAGTGATGGATCAATTTGGAATGCTTCTAAACTTGCAATCGTCCATTCAGAACGAGAACCACCTTCACGCTTGCACCCTTCAATACCTTTGCAGAACCAGTCGCAATACTCTGCCTTGGTTCCATGATTGGTTTTTATCCCTATTCCTGCAACATCACTATCTTTCCGTGAAGAAAATGATATTCAGGCACTGGTTTAAAATCCGGCTATAGTGCCCAGCCACCATGAAGTTTTACCGTGCATCGAGCACACTTCAGAGTCCTCGGACTCTTTTCAGGGTGCGTAACAATACTTGACTGACGAGCCCAGTCCCCATGCCAGTATCCTTCCTAACACTAGTGGACATGCTTCCGAACCTTCAGGTTCCCATGTTTCGCGTCCGGGTTCTCCATCCCCAGCTACAACCGAGGGACGCTTAAGCGAGTTGTCAGACTCCTCAATGCTCTCAGTTGTGCCTGAGCAGCGTGTAAGCGAGCCAGTAGGCTTATCTTCACATACCGAACTTGCTGTTCTTCAAGAGAGCACTTCAGAGCGCAATGAGCTTCGACGTTCTAAGAGTTCGCGCAAGAAACCATCCAGGTTTACGGACTTCGTGTCTTAAATTCTTCTTTTTTACTCGTATGTTGGAATCTGTACCATACGTGTGCATTGTTGTGTATATGCTGTACATTTATTGCATAAGATTATAAATGATGCGCTGGTATACTGTGATTTTGTGTTGTATGTTGTTTGTATAAGTGCTTTCAGCCACGGTGCGCTGTGTACATAGCCATGTTTTCTCTCCTTCTCATGCCGCTTCTCTCTTTTTCAATCGGTTACTTTACGGAAAAAGGTGTGGGGGATGTTAAGGCTTTAAATAAACAAGTTCAATGTGTTATTACATTTTTCTAAAATTGTATAGGGTTGTAAAAGTTACTCATGCTCCGTTAATCATTGTATAAAAATCTTAGAGCCACGTGTCCTTTTCTTTCTTTCTAGGGAGGTATGATGTGGAGTTTCGGTTTTGATTTTATAGTTCCCAGAATCGATGTCATGTAAAGTATTTTCGCCTTCAGGGGGCACTACTCTGTGTATATATTGTCACAGGCTAAGTAGATGCCTGAGGATGACGACGACAAAGTGCTGAACGTGAACGTGCTCGGACTGCAGCAGCGTTGTACGCATTTGCTCACCAGCATATTTGCCAGTACGCATTTTCTCGCCAGTGTATACTTTATTCCCCGTAACATCATTGGTGGAGGTGCGGGGTACCGCTCACTATACAGCCCAACGAGCTGAATCTTCGCAGTGGACGGCGCATTGCAGCTACCACGATGACTAACCAGGCTACTCAATGTCAACAAGATCCGTCAGCCCCGCAACCGATCGTTGTGGTGCAACCTCGTGACCCAGGCCCATTCAACGGCACAAATGGCATAGACGTCGATGACTGGCTGGTTCTATATGAACGCGTCAGCAGCAGCAACCATTGGGATCCGACGCTTATGTTCTTGCATAGCACGGCAAAACTCTGGTACGAGACACATCGAGAAGAGTTGACTAGCTGGGACATTTGTAAGCAGAAATTGCGCTATCTATTTGGGAAACCCATTGGACGTCAAGTGGCCGCAAAGAAAGAGCTTGCGACTCGTGCCCAGACATCCACAGAGCCGTACATCGCGTACATCCAGGATGTGTTGGCTTTGTGCCGCAAGGTCGACAAGAACATGCTCGACGAGGACAAAGTCGAACACATTTTGAAAGGAATTGCCGATGACGCCTTCGATTTTCTCCAGTGCAAGGACTGCTCGACGGTGGAGTCGGTCATCGAAGCATGTCGTCGCTTCGAACAGGCAAAAAGTAGGCGCATAGTTCACCGATTTGACCGCCTTCCCAACACGGCGGCTGCGTTCTCTTGCGAAGATTTGCCCACACTACATTAACCACCAGCGCCGGAAAACGTCACCAGAATAGTCCGTCGGGAACTCGAGGCTATGGCACCCGCTATGTCTACCGTCAGCGCGCCAGGACACAACCTCGATGCCATTTCAATTATACAGGCCGTGGTTCGCCAAGAGATCGCGAATATGGGCATTTCGCCACCTCATCAAAATGCCCCTGCTATTTCTAGCTCGGCTCCAATCGTTGCGGCTGCCACTCCGAACCGCACGTTCGCGCCACGACGAAACCCAGCTGAATGGCGCACTCATGATGATCAGCCCATATGTTTCACGTGCCATCGGAAAGGACACATTGCTCGCCATTGCCGCAGCCGTTGGACCTCATCACCTCGACCCTCGACCGAGCTTCTATGATTGGGGGCCTTGCTCCGAACGTGCACCTTATGCCCCGTCCTACCGTGCTGAGACAGGTGCAGAGCATAATCCAGAACGTCGGACCAGCTGCTTGCTCGCCATCGCCCGTGCGTCGTCAGTCCCGCTCGCCCCAACCCCGCCGTTCTCGGTCTCCCTACGACAGTCGCTCGAAAAACTAGTCGGTGCAGCCCCCGGAGGTGACGCTACATACACGACTCGGACTGCAAATCCTCTGATTACTCCTGACCAGCGGTGCAACCTTCTTAAAATTGTCGTTGATGGTTTACCTGTAACTGCTCTTATTGATACCGGTGCACAAATATCTGTGATGAGCTCAGACCTCCGCCAAAAAGTTCTGACGCCTGCGATTGCACCTACCGTTCGTACAGTGGATGAGAGTACTCCTGCTGTGCTTGAAATGTGCACTGCGCGATTAACGATTTCTGAGCATCAAACTTCAGTTCTGTTCACTGTACTGGAAAATTGCCCTCATGGCCTCATCCTTGGACTCGACTTTCTGACTTCACACGCTGCGCTCATTGACTGTTCGAAAGGTCTTCTTCGGCTCGAACTACCATCCTTCTCAGAGACCGTCTCTATCAGCCCACCTCGTCTACGCTCTGTCGATTTCCTCAGACTTCCGCCGCAAGCCGCAGTCTAAGTCCAACTCTCGCCATATCCTCCAGTACCCGATGGTGATTATGTTGCTGCCCCAATTTCTGACGTGGCCATGACACGTAATGCTGCACTCCCCAACACGGTGGTTACCATTAAGGACAACCAAACTTCATTTCCCGTCCTCAATTTTGGCTTCTCAGCGCAAGTTATTTCTCGCGGCATGTCACTTGCGCATCTGACACCACTAGCCGACCTCGTCCGAACCACCGATTCGCCACCCGATTTTTCATCAACGTCGCTCTCGCCACGTTCCTGTTCCGACCTTTTCAAGCCAATGCTCTCTGACAAGCTCACCTCTGAACAAGTCTCTACTTTCTGCCGTGTACTTGCTTCTTATCAGGACATCTTTGACTTCGGCGACCGTAATTTGGGCCAGACATCTGTGGTAACCCATCGCATCGACGCCGGTGACGCTCGACCCATTCGCCGACGACCCTACCGTGTGTCAGCCCCGGAGCGTGATATTATACAGCGAGAAGTCGATAAAATGCTTCATAAGGGCATAATCGAACCCTCATCTAGTCCCTGGTCCTCACCCGTTGTACTTGTTAAAAAGAAGGACAATAGCTGGAGATTCTGCGTTGATTACCGCCATCTCAACCATAATACCAAGAGAGATGTCTATCCCCTACCGAGCATAGATGATGCACTCGATTGCTTGCACGGTGCCAAATATTTCTATTTCTCTTCAATAGACCTTCGCTCAGGCTACTGGCAGATCGCTGTGGATGACAAAGACAGAGAGAAGACGGCCTTCTTGACTCCTGATGGACTTTATCAGTTCAGGATGATGCCTTTTGGATTATGCGAAGCCCCCGCGACTTTTGAGCGCATGATGGACTCTCTCCTTCAAGGCATGAAGTGGACCATCTGCCTCTGCTATCTTGACGACGTTATTGTTTTTTCGACTACTTTCGACCACCATCTTACCCGTCTGTCCACAGTGCTTGATGTTTTCCGACGTGCCAACTTGCAACTTAACTCGTCCAAATGCCGCTTTGGGCAACGCCAAATCTGCGTACTCGGCCATCTTGTTAACTCTGCGGGCGCTCAACCAGACCCTGCGAAAGTCCGAGCAGTTCGCGACTTCCCCACACCCCGCTCAGCCAAGGACGTCAGAAGTTTTCTGGGACTGTGCTCCTATTTCCGTTGTTTTGTCGAGAAGTTTGCTGAAGTAGCCCGTCCTTTAACCTGCCTCTTCAAAACGGATGTCGCATTCACCTGGGGCCAACAGCAAGCAAACGCCTTCTCGTCGCTCGTTCACATTCTCACCAATCCACCAGTCCTAGCACACTTCGACCCATCTGCCGCCACGGAGCTTCGTACTGACGCCAGTGGCCACGGCATAGGCGCAGTGCTGGCGCAGCGGCAGCAAGGCATGCACCGCGTCGTCACGTATGCAAGCCGACTGTTATCGCGCTCGAAACAAAATTATTCCATCACAGAACGCGAGTGCTTAGCTCTCGTCTGGGCCATTGCGAAATTCCGACCGTACCTGTATGGCCGACATTCTCAGTTATTACGGACCACCATGCACTTTGCTGGCTCTCCTCACTCAAGGACCCTACGGGACGCCTTGGTCGCTGGGCGCTGCGCTTACAAGAGTACACTTTTTCCGTATCCTATAAATCCGGACAACTTCACAAGGATGCCGACTGCTTGTCCCGTTGCTCAGTCGATCCCCCTGACACGGTTGGAAGATGGACAAGAGGCCCTCGTTCTTTCAATTACCGACTTCACCGACATAGCTGCTGAACAACGCCGCGACCCCTCTTTGCGTGCTAATATCAATGGTCTGCACTCTCCCCACCCTGACCACTCCTTACAACTGTTCATTCTTCACAACGACATCTTGCACTGCTACAACGCCCGCCCTGATGGTGCTGAGCTTTTACTCGTTGTTCCTGTGCATCTTCGCTCAGACATTTTGGCCCAGCTCCATGATGTCTCCTCCGCTGGACACCTAGGGGTGTCACGCACGTATGACCGCATTCGCCGCCGATTCTTTTGGCCTGGCCTCTACCGTTCTGTGCGACAGCACGTTGCCGCATGCGACCTCTGCCAGCATCGCAAGACACCTGCTCTGGGACCTGCTGGTACCCTCCAGCCCATTGAAATACCGGATGAGCCATTTTTCCGAGTCGGCTTCGATCTTCTAGGACCTTTTCCCGTGTCGGCCACCGGTAATAAGTGGATTGCTATTGCTACCGACTACGCAACGCAGTATGCCATTAAGCGCCCTCCCCACCAGCTGCGCTACTCATGTAGCCGACTTTCTTCTTCATGACATCATTCTGCGTCATGGTGCTCCTCGTCAGTTGATCACTGACCGTGGCAGCTGTTTTCTATCTAAAGTAGTCGACGAGCTCCTGCGATCCTGCTCTACCCAACACAAGTTCACTACAGCGTACCATCCGCAAACCAACGGCTTCACAGAACGCACCAACCGTACCCTCACGAATACATTAGCGATGTACGTCTCCAAGGATCACAAAGATTGGGACATCTACTTAGCTTTCGTTACCTTCGCATACAACAGTTCACGTCATGATACAGTTGGATTTTCACCTTTTTACCTACTGTTTGGTTATGACCCGCCTTTGCCCATGGACACCATGCTCCAATCTGATGCCCCCTCATCGACTGCTTATGCTCGTGATACCCTGGCCCGAGCTGACATCGCCCGCCAAGACGCTTGGGACCGTTTATGTGCCTCGCAGCTTAACCAAAAGAGTGCTTACGATCGCCGGCACCGCGACGTACAGTACTCTCCGGGGTCGCTCGTCTTGCTGTGGTTACCATCACGTCCTGTTGGTCTCTGCGAAAAACTGATGTCCCGTTACGTTGGCCCCTACCGCGTCATACGCAAGGTCACCAGTGTGACCTATGAGATAGCTACACTCCATACCACGTCAGTACCAGCTTCAGTCCCGACCGATATAGTAGTGTACGTCTCACGGCTTAAACCATACTACTCACGCCTCGAGAATTGATCGCACCAGGACGGTGCTTCTGCCGCCGGCGGGTAATGTCACGGGCTAAGTAGATGCCTGAGGATGACGACGACGAAGTGCTGAACGTGAACGTGCTCGGACTGCAGCAGCGTTGTACGCATTTGCTCGCCAGTATATTCGCCAGTACGCATTTGCTGGCCAGTGTATACTTTATTCCCCGTAACAATATGTGCGTCATTGTATATAATAAGGGAGTTCCTGCTTGGCTACTGGCTGCTGCACACCTCGTGTCAGCCGGCGCTTCAGCGCTGTGCCCTGTGTTGTTTGTGCGGCGCGTTCGCTGCATGATACTACAGTTATCAATGCAAGCCAAGGTCAAGCTTGCACCAGGCCTAAACGACAAGGACACCTGCCACGTGACTGACGGTAACTGGTAACAGGCTCACATCAGCTTGACATTGCGTTGTGCATCAGAGCGATGCGTTTCAGCCGGACTGTGGACAACATTGGCATCGGGCAACGGAGTTTAGATGAAGTTCCATTCAGACAATGACCTGACTGTTGGGGCAAAGTGGCCAGACTTTAGTTAAAAACTCTAGTCAGATTCAGCAACAACTGAGAATTCAGTGACATTACTGTTGTATAATTGTTTAGAATAATTTTAAGGTTTTCACGGTTAGCAGTTTTTTTCTGACTGTTGAATATTCTTCCAGTTTTCCTTGTCTGTTGTTAAACCACACTTGCTGTTCAGCGCCCTTCAAATTCATTGTGAATAGCACACGCCCCGGAGATACATGACATGCATAAAAAAACAGAAGCAAAAGTGGCCGCGTGCTTCGAAACCAAATACTAGCCACACTGATACTACTTCAGATTGTTCTTCAGTCAATCAGTTTTGACTTTTTGCAACACTACGAAAGGCTGCATGACACACTTATCACCAATCTTATGCAAAAATAATGTACTTGTAGTTCTCTAAAAGCGTGACCATCCTAGCACCAGATAACTGGAGAGTGAGAGAGCCCGCGCGGCAGTGAATTGCAGGTTGCTAGATGGCTGCCTCTTGTGCAAGTTCCTCTAATTTTGGAGGAAGGTGAGCTTAGGAGAGACAGCTAGTCACATTTTTTGAAGCCAGACGTGAAAGCTCCTCTTTGATAGGTTGGTTATGCTTCACATTGCTTGCACACACACCACCAGCGCCATGAAGAGCAATGCACGTGACCAGACAACATTGCTTGCACACGCACCACCAGCGCCATGAAGAGCAATGCACGTGACCAGACAATCTCGCAAAATGCCGGGCCATCATCCCTGCTGTCATTGTTCCCTTGCCCTTTCAGAGAGGTTGTCATGGTCTTCCAAAAGCAGTTACTACGGCATGCTAAGTGAACTAAGCACACAACTGTAAAAACCAATGCCACAGTGGGCCTGACATAATTCATGATATGCAACGACTGCACGAAAATTCCCACCAGCAAATCCACTCAGAAATTTATGGCTTTGTCAGCAACATGGTCATGTGGACGGTAAGTCATCCATCCATGTGTCATAATGATGCTCACAGAAAAGCACTCAATAACATGGCTAGCGGAGCTCAAAATCAGGTTACGAACAAGGTCTAAAATGATATAATTAACAGAAATAATAAAGAAGTTATCTCATTAACTTAAAATTGCTAAAATCACTTTGAATACATGTGCCTCACTGCCATGATGCACGACAACAACCCCTTGCTAAAAGCACGATGGCTCCTCCTGTATGCACTCTGCCGGTGCATAGTCAACACATTTGATGGGTGAAGCATCCTGAAAGAACTCATAGCAGACAACATGTATCTCAACTGCCGTGACAAGAAGGAAGTTGACAAAGCACAGCAAAAATAAGGGTGCATGTCGTGCACCACTGCGCTTGCAGAACATCATCAAACCATTTGCACCATAAATTTAGCAACACGCTGTATAGTAAGGCCACTATGGACAATTATATTATAAACTCCTTCTCACCCCTGCCTTGCCTCCTCAACTCATGTTACACACAGGCATCACTGGCAATGGCAGAGCTCTCATGAGCGCACCTGATGATTTGAGCTTTACCTAGTCATGACCTCAGAGATTGCACGCTGACAGGTTGTGCGCAGTCTTGGAGACCATAGCCCAGAGCACCTGGCAGCGTGTACGCACGCCGTCTGGCAACAGAGACAAAAATCGTGGAGTGGCTGGTATCTGCTCCGACGAGTGCTGCCAGCCTACCAGCCGATCCAACTTATGCCCACTCACCACCCAGTCAGATCAGCAGCCTGGGTGACGTCGTGCCACTAGAGGATTTTGTACTATGAATGAGCGGTTGAAAAAACGTTTGGATGAGCTGCAGAGATCTGGAGCCATTCACAGCATTAAAGCATTCTAATAAATTGCACAGTTTACGCAGAGCACTTAAGGGGGGACACGGCCCTTGAAAACCGAAAAAACGCGAAAAAGTCGGTTTTGAAAAACCACATTTTTGGGTTGTATGTCTCATAAACTACCTATTCTGTAATTATCAGCACATAATTCAACCGCCAAGTGCAAAAAAAATACTATTTTCGAGGCCGCCGCGGCGTCCAAAACAGGCGCAAATCCCGAAATCAAACCAAACTTCGCGCGCGCGCCATTCCCGGACCATGCGGTCGTCCCGCGCCATCTTGCTGTTGTTTTTACCGTGAATTCTTTCTCTCTCGTTCGCCGCCTTGCAAAATGGCGTCGGCAGCACAGTTGAGACGCTATTGGCGTTTTCCCGCGATGCAATGCGGAGCGCTGATTGGCTAGAGCAGCGCATTCATATCTCACGGGAGAAAGCGTGCCCGCCATTGACTGCTGTGCAGCAGCGGGGGCGGTCGCTCCTCTCGATGGCGCGTCCAGCGCGCTCGCTTCGTTCATAGCCTCCTATATAACTTTAGTGCCCGCGCATTAGCGCTAAATACATACGCGCCATCCGTCCCTCATAGTTTTGGCGCTTGCTGCCAGAAGCCGCACCAATCCCATAATAACAGCAGACGACGCGGCCTATGCACGCTTGCGTTTATGACGGTCTGGAAACCGTCTACATTGCATTGGATTATGCGTATACGTTAAGAAGTGCGCACACATAAAATTTTTAACACACGCACTGTATGCAAAATGCAATGCGAGCTTTTTCATTTGATTTCGCGCTCAAAGCTTGAGCACTTTTCGAGACAATGGTTTGACATAAAAATCTTTCGCCAAGTCGTGTTTGTCAGTCACACTCGTCGCGAAGTTCAGAAAAAGTGGGTGGAGAAACTTCACGAGCACAACCTCCAAAAGTTTTCCATGGTGTCCCGGGGTCGAGCTCTTGAGTTTGTCACGTTTCTGTAGTATTTCCGTGGCGTTGTCAACGGCAGCCTTCAGTGGCTGGTTCATCTTTCTCGCTCTTGCGAGGAAAACTTCCGCGTAATTCTTCAGAGAATTGAGAACCATTACGAGCTCAGTTGACGGATAGAGGAGTCCACCTCTGTCCTGGTGCCTAATTAAGGCATCCGATGGCGCAGAGGTGTTTGGTTTAGTCACCAGAGTGAAGCATTCATCACAGGAAATGGTTTCGTGGACTGTTCTTGCAATATAGCCACCAACCATTGCTAGTGCAGCAACATCTGGCGTTGGGAGCAACGTCTTCCCCCTGTCGAGGCTCTCCTCGAGGGTCGTGGTTGTTTCTGCTGGAAATGCTTCACCGTCATTCTGCGCTGCTCTTGCCGATCGCTGTAGGAGTGCTGATGAGGAGCAGCTGCTGCTGTCTGCAGTAATCACGTTGCTGCTGCTGGACGTGCAGGCTATGCCAGTCTTCAGTGCTTTCTCAATCCCAGACCAAACTGCCCTCATGTCTGTCTGGTCGTTCGAGCCTGCAGATTTCCTCAACCACCCAAAGAAGGCCTCTATTGGGTCAGAGGACATCTTCCTAGTCAGAACGAAACGGAAGCGTGTGGCCGTGAGAAGGTACCGAACGCACTCCACATTTGAGATGGTTGTTATCAGCAAGCCCTCGTACGTTTCCTTGGTCAGAAAATTCTTAGCCGGGCTCTGCCGCTTGATTTCGGCCAGGTAGTCAAGAAATAATGTTTCAAGCCAACCTAGCCGTTCGTCGTCTTCGGATTCGTACTGCTTGCAGTCCGGGTTGTTCTGGTGGACATGCTGGGTGCAGTTGCCTACGTCCATGAGGGTGAACCACCGGTACATGGTGTCCATGAATACGACGGTTGGACCAACGTGGGCAAAGCTTGCGTCACATGTATGACCTGCCTGCTCGTTCAAGAGCTTCAGGGCCGCGGTCACAGGTGGCGAAACGACTTGCACTGCCCTCCTGACGTTAATTTTTTCCATGCTAGTCGGATGTACGTGCTTTCTTGTCAAGAACCGTACTGGCTTGACAATACTGCGCTGTTGCATTTTGTAGAGGTCTTTCAGGTACTGGGTGGTTATTTCGCCATCCTTTCCGATGTCGCGTGGCAGAAACTGTGACCGTACGTTTTTAATTAAATGGCACTGATCGAAAGCGAGAAAAAGTTGGCCATCTTGATTTGTCGGATGTGGTATGCAGTGCTTGAGGTTACCCCCACATAGCAGTTGGAACGCCTTCACGTTAATCCGATGGTTGTCGGTAACGATCCGCATGATTCTAAAGCCTATACTCTCAACTTCTTTGAGTATGTTCATGATCTGGTGAAGGTTTTCACCGGTGCAATTTCTAGTAAAAAAATAGGCTACGGGAATCTTATATCTCGTTGACAAGCCACTTAAAATGAAGCAAAGCAGCGAGTTTGCAAGAACTGGCTCTTCTGGCTTGCCCGGTTGCTTCTGCGGCAAGCAGTCGCCGTAGTCTACTTCGCCAACGAAGGCATCTCTCTGCTTGAGATAGAGTAAGCGCTGCTTGACCCTCATTTCGTCCACAATGAGTGAGCACGTCTGTGACTGAGCACTCGTGTGTGAAGCGAGCTCAACTGACAGCCTCTGCTTAATCAAGTCTGTGACGCCTACTTCATTGCATGATGAACCGAGGAAGCGCTCCAGCGTGCTTCGACAGGGTAGGCGGAGTAGCCCTGAGCTCCTTAAGTGTTCGTATGCCCTCGCTGAGAGGTTACGAAGGATCACTGCGTGGCGGACTGTAACTTCGGACCATGTCGGTTTCACCTTCTGAAAATTTTTGACCTGCTCCAGCAGTATTGAGGCAGCCAACTCATTTTCACTTGCCTGCTCGACAACCTGCAAAAACGCTGGGACATAGCAGTCTTCTTTAAGTTTCTGAACCTCCCTTTTATATTTTTCAACAGTTCCTTTGAGCCTTTCAACCTGCACCCTCAGTTTGCGTTCCTTACGCTTCCACTTCCGTCTTTCGATGGTTGGCAACGAAATGCGTGAGGCTACTTGCACTGCTCTACCCACCTGCGCCGTTCTCGGTACGAAGCCTTGGTCAGTCCTGCTGCTGGAGTTGGGCACTTCTTCAACAAGTTGGGCGTCCGAAGTGCACGACTGGTCATGTCATAAGTCCGTAAACACATGTGGTGCACCACCACCGACTGCTCTTTTTTTTCTTGCTGGTTCGTCAGTTAATACAGCCGCAGCACGCTTCCTGAGGGCGCATCGCTTCTTTCGATTTGTTTGCAAGGTTGCAAATACGACGGGTACTCGTAGAAGACGCTGGGCACGAAGCCTTTCTTCAGTCTTCGCGTCGTGCACCCTTCTTTAAAGTCGGACGGGACGAAGTGTCGGCTGCAAACGGTAGAATAGCAAGATGTGCTGTTCGGGGTCCAGTTGTCTCTCGAAATTACCTTAAGCCACTTTTCGCGAAGTTCTTGGTCGCTCAAAATTTCGTGAAAAGATACTCCGGTTTCTTTCCGGTCGCTCCATGATTTGCAGCGTGGTACGCAGCAGTACGGCATTGTGGAGCGTTCGGGGCACAGCAAAACTTCTGACCATGCATGGGCAGTCGCCTTTCTTTTTAGTGTAGTGCTGCAGATAACAAAAATACAGCGTTTAGACACGATTCCTTTCAGCAAGCGGATTTCTTAACGATGTAACACTTTTAACAAAGAACTTACCCGAATCGCACTTGATACAGTCACGGTTGTCCCAGCGAGCGCTGCAGTTAACGAAGCTCTTGGGGGAGACTATTGTGCCAGAAAAAACATCAAGGGCAAGCAGAAAACACAATGGGCCAAGCAGAGTTTTACATCGAGCACGGCAAACCAAATTTGCACGCGACGGGAAAACCGCGGCGTAGCGATGTGCGCCTGCTATTGCAGCAAGCGCGGCGCGAGCTATTATGGGATGCGAGCGCTCTTGGCGGAGCGCCGAGGCGCAAAACGAGAGACTCGGGGGACGGCGCTGAGGGACCGACCGCTCAGGCACAATATTATAGAGGAGGCTATGCTTCGTTGTTGCTTTCTGCTCCGTCCGCCTCGACAGATGTCTTCTTAGGAGCCGCTCTTCGCCTTGTGCTATCTTTTCGATCATTTTCTCTCGTTTTTTTTTTCTTTTTGCACTAGTTCTGTGCCTTTCGTCTTTGTTGTTGCGGGCGATGCCGGCAACGAAGCCGAAGTCAGTGCGAAAGTCCGGTGCGCAGAGGCGCGCTATGCGGCTTGTACGATCATCGAAATTCCGCTATTCTGCTGCGGGTGCCGATTGCGTAGACGCTTGCAGCGACGGAACTGTGTTGTCGGCTGTCGCCAGTCGAGAATCCGACACATCGAGTGTGGCTGGAGCCGCAAATGCACCGAGTGTTTCCGAGATCGCCGGGCTCGACACGTGCTCCGAATCGATGCCATCCAGTGTGACACCGAGTGCTTCTGATATCGCCGGACCCAGCACTTCGTCTGAATCGGTGCCATCGAGCGTGACACCGAGTGGTTCTGATATCGCCGGACCCGGTGCTGCCATCGAGCGTGAGTGGACCGTCGCTTCATCTGCGGACGCGTTTCCTAACGAAGGAAGAAATCGATGCGAATGCGAAACGTCGTGACGCCGTTTGCGCTGAACTCGAGTCTACGCCGGCGACGCAGAAGAAATTTCAACTGATGCAGCCGGCTCTTGCACCTGCAGTGACAAGTGAGGGCGAACATTTTTCGCTCGTTCAAACGAACATCTTTAACGTCGTGCTCAGCCGCACAGTGTGCAAAGAATGTTTGAAAGGTGCTATGACTGTCCGAGAGAGCACCAAGCTTGGACTTGCAACAAAACTTGAAGTCGTGTGCGCCTCTTGTGGCACCGTCGATAAATTATGGACATCACCCCGCAAAAAGGACACGCAGGCCTTCGATGTAAATGTTCGCGCCATAATGGCTATAAAGCAAATAGGCAAGGGGCAAACAGCTCTTAATGACTTTTGGGCTGCCATGAACGTCTCTTACAGAGGTCTTCACCACAAGACGTTTCAAAAGCACTTGAAAAAGACGTTCAGGAAGCCAGAGGCCACCGCTTTGGAGAAGTTTTATGCTGATTCTGCCACAGCAGTGATCAAAACATATAAAGAAATGGACCCCAGCTTCTGCAAGGACATCACCGTAGTGTACGATGGCACATGGCATAAGCGGGGTCACACATCACACATCGGATTGGGATCGGTAATCGACTTCTTTACAGGTCTCATCTTGAATGCTGTAGTTCTTTCAAACCACTGCCTTGAATGCCAAACAGGGCCCAAACCTGGAGATGCAGCATACGAAAGCTGGCAGAAGCACCACATTTGCCAGAAAAACACAGACGCAAAATCGGGAAGCATGGAAGCGGAGGCAGGCTTGACTCTTTTTGGGTGGTCTGTATCCAAGCATGGCCTGCGGTACACCACTCTTGTGTCCGACGGAGACAGCCGTACCTTCGCTGCCCTCACAGAAGAGAATGTGTACGGGCTAGTGCCAATTGTAAAAGAAGAATGTCTGAACCACGTTCAGAAAAGGATTGGAAGTGTTCTTCAAAACATTGTGCAGAAAAGTGATAAGCCACTGAGTGGGAAGGGGAAGCTCACTAAAGCCCTCATTGAAAAGCTGACCGGATATTATGGTTGAGCCCTGAGAAACAATTCAACTGACCTAACAGCCATGCAGCGTGCAGTGATGGCAACATATCACCACGTCACATCGACTGACCAGGACCCTCACCATGAACTTTGCCCAGAGGGGGCTCAATCGTGGTGCCGCCATAGAGCTGCAGAGGCAAAGCGTGAGCCACAGCGAAAACATAAACACAGCCTACCGGACTATGTCGCTGCAGCTATGCTGCCCATCTACGAAAGACTGTCACAAAAGTCGCTTCTTCAGCGCTGCCTGGGAGCGAAGACGCAAAATGCATCAGAATCATTCCACTCCATTCTGTGGTCTCAGATGCCGAAGGAACAACACTCATCCTTGATCGCGGTAGAAACAGCACTGCATGAAGCAGTGCTGCGCTACAATGACGGCTGCTGCAAAGCAACCCAAGTGATATCTGACTCCATTGGACTTCAACCAGGTCATCTGGCTATCCAGCGAGCTCGTGAAAAAGACGCTTTACGCCTAAAAAAGAATTCTAAAAGACACCAAGAGAAGATGGAGGCTAGGCAAAAGAAGAAAAGAGTGCGCCAAGACACTTCTAGCTACTGTGCTGGAGCTTTTTGAAGAAAACACGTGTTTTGAACTTTCTAGGCCTGTTTTCTCAGAACGGATTTTTTTGCTAGTTGTGATGCTGAGGAAAGCAAGAACTCGAAAACCGTTCATCAGATTTGTGTGCCGTTTTTTTTATTCTGTTCCTGAATGACCTTGCAAGGGCGTAACAAGCTCCTTTTTTTGAAAATTGGTGCTGTTAATTTATAATAAACAATTATTTTTTGGTGAATCTGGTCATTACTGGTTACATCAAATTCAAAGTTGCGTGAAAATTTTGGGGGGGTGGGGGAATTAAAAAAAACGGCTTTGTAGCGCCATGGGATAGCTATCAAGGAATGACCACAATGAATTTAAACTTTCTACTATGTTCTGGGATTTCTCACGACTCTTCCTCAGGCACCCATGTGAAGCACCCATGTGAAGCACCCAGTTAAACCTCAATAACTCTGGAACTAAGAAACACAGCTTCGTGAAACTTAGCAGTTGTGCTAGTTTTATTGTAGTGAACAACCCCTGAAAGTTTCATCCAGATATCTTAAAAATAAAAAAGTTCAGTCTCCAGGGTAGCCTCCCCCCTTAAATAAGTCTGTAAATGGCCCTTAGGACTTGGTCTACCAGCCTAGCCTAACGTGTTAGCACAAACATCGTCAAAACTATTTCGGGGGTTGGTTTAATGCTATTGTCGGGGTGATAAACGGATCAGTGGGAAATTTATGTACAGGAATCGCTGCGTGATCGTGCTAAGCACTTCCACAGGTTTCACAGTTGTAGAGCTATCATACGTTTTTTGTTACGCATGCAGCTTGGATGCTGTCTTTCCTCCCTGACGATGATCCACAAGTTGGTTGTTTAAGCAATGAACAGTGTGTCGCATGAAGCAGTTTAGACTATGGGTGTTTGCTGTCTGCTGCAGGAGGTACTGCCTGTAATTAGCCGCTGTCTAAAAAACCAGCTGATGGACCACATGGCTCTACTTTGTGTGCACTTGCACTCCCCAATTATCTGGTGCTTGGGGGCTGGTGCATTCCAGAGGCAGGATAGTGTGTGAAATTGCAAAAGCATTCTTTATCACAGGCCGGTAATAAGTGTGTCATGCAGCCTTTGGCATTGTTGCGAAAAGCGGAAATTGATTATGTGGAGAATCACCTGAAGTCTCACTGAAGCTAGTTGTCGACTTCCAAATAGTACGTAGCTACCTTTATCTTTTTTATTTTAATAAACTTACAGTTGTCAATGAGATGTCATCTTGTCATCCACATCGCTCTTCTGATGTCCATGTATTTAGTGCTCTTCTGCAATGTCTTAAAGAGCCACTCACCAGGCCCCATACCGAATTTTAGTAAGACAGTGGAAGTAGTTGGGTGTCCGATGAGGAACATTTTGCCAAAAAAAAATTTTTTGAATCGGTTCATCACGAGCGGAGAAAACAGGTTTTTTGAAGCAGCGCGAAACGAGGATGAGAGGAGGCGAGCTTGAAACCCTTGCCGCTCCTCTGCGTAGCCTTGGCAAGCCAAATCTCTTCCCCACCCTCTCCAGCATCCGACCATGAGGCGACGTGCACATGACGTGCCCAAACAAATCCAACCCCTGAGAACGCGAGCAGCGTTGCTTTGTTGACCAGCGTTATTTTGTGGTCTTCTGCCTGTTTCTGCGGGATGGTTTGGAAACGCTAGCTTAGACGCAGTAGAGTAGACGAGCACAATGAGTGCGCGAACGCGTAATCCACAGCGGTCGTCTGCTCAATGCGCCGAGCGCGGGGACACGAACGCATGCGAAACACTGGCACATTAGCCTCGCATCTCGTAGCATTTCACGAGAAAAAATAAAAGAAAAACGCGCACAATTCTTTATTGCGTCTCATTATTTATTTCAAGTTTCATTAATCTCTTAAAGCAACAAATACATAAACTACGCATGTTGTGTTAAATAATTTTTGCCATGTCGCGTGGTATGCTGTTGACAACGTCAGAGCAAACTCGTCTACATAGAGGACCAACGCCACTGCATTGCCGTGTACATAGGGCCATTCCTACGCCTACGTCATGCCCTCATTCTCTACGCGTGGGCCGGCAGAGGGGAGGGGGAGCAGCTTTCATCTTGAAATTTGACCCATTTCCGTGGCGCGTAGCGTAGCAAAGTTTGGAAGACATGATCATGAACGCCTCGTCTACGCATTGCGCTTGTCAGCTTAAAATTGTCCAACCTGCTGAGTGGCCCTTTAACAACATACCAGACAATCCATCATACTAAGTAATTACCGTACTTACTGATGCACACTGTGATTTCTAAAACCAAGGATACACAAGTCGGTGCACGCTTATTCTTTGGAATAGCTATACTCCATGGAAGACATTGCTTGGCGTTTGGTTAATTGAAACCGCTTCGAAGTGCACAAGTGCAGGTGTTAGTGATAATGTTCTTATAAGGAACAATCATGGAAATCTATATGCAAATTTGCCACAGTTGGTGCTGTCAAATGTGCTTTTCTTTATTAGAATGCAAGATTTACATGGCATTCATGATTATGTAAACACTTAACGAGAAAATTTATATTTTTTCACATATCTAAGGTAGTCACTGCCACTTCATTCTAATTTCTGGGTCCTATAATTCTCCGTGCCTTCGGTAATATACCAACACAAAAAGGTGCTAGAATGGCAGCTAGGAGTGGGCATACCTGCACGTGAAATGTGTTGTTGCCGTCGTATCCCGAGCTCCCATCATCTGTGCCTTCTGTAGAGAAAGGGTCCGAAGCGTCATCATCGTCACATGGCTCCTCTTTTGCCTCCACCTACAAAAGGCCAACATAGTAAAGTGTACAGATCGGTGAGAGGAATCACAATCACAAGCTGTACACTCGGCAATTGAGCACTGTTGCAAAGCGAGACTGATCCATGCGACTCTGTGATTGCATTGGCAAGATTATGAAGATCATGGCCACAGTGGCACAGAAGCAACAGCCCGACCACAAAGTTTTTTGTGCTCCAGCCAAAAACATATGCCAGTGCAATCAGGGCAAGCCTCCAGATTGGTCCATCTATCTGGCCCTCTTTTGCAAAAGAAAAGGGTGGGTGGACCAGTCCTGAAGGCAAATAAATACCATTTTTAGCACAGCATCTCAAACTGCAAGAGCAGTATAGCAAGCACACTGTTGCTTTTATAACCAACATATGTTATGCTATGCAGTAAAAAGCGGTGGTCAGGTTGGCTATGCTAAAAATGTGTTTAATGGCATATTCGCTTGGTTGCTTACGAGCGCTCTGAAGAGAGACTTTTCGTTTGATTGGTAGAATTCGAGCGCTCACAATACCTTAGCTAGTTCTTTCGGATCACCAGCCTTCAACTCAGAGCGCTCTCGACTGCTCTGACTTTGAAGCGATAGTGTGGAGCGATCTGACCGGGAGGATGGATCGCATGACACAAGCCGGCAAATCACGTGGCTGCCGGCAGGTGAACTGTGTGAACAGTGCCAACAGTGTGAGAGTGCATTTTGGAAGGGGACATCACCGGGCATGTAATACTTCATGCGTATGTGTTGTTCGTGGCATTTCTGAGCATGTGACCACCATGTAAATAAGGAGGCAGCTAGCGAAGGCAGAGAGATGTCACTGCTGTCAATATGACAGCTCACAGACAGCCACGTGATTTGCCTTGAAAAATGCAGCTCGGACGATGATGACCACCACATTTATGTGCTGAGCTCAGAAAGCTTTTGCTGCAACCAGTCATGTTGGTGATGTCCACTGATTGATAGGCGCCATTTGTCGATGCGACACAGGAATGTTTACCCAGCCACTTTTCGTACTGGCTGCATGGTGGTGAAACAAACACGCTGCTCCAAGATTTCCAATGCATTCAGTTTATTTATTTATTTAGAATACTCTCAGGGCCAATGGCATTACAGAAAAGGTGGGGCAGAAATACAAAATATTAGAAGTAGTTCAGAAACAGGTTACACGACAGAAAAGAACAAAAAAAACAAAAAAAGAACTCCCAATTATTCAAAAGTACATTTCAAAAAGATTACAAGTAGTTACACAAATAATAGTGGCACAGAAATAAAACAAAATACATAATATGTTAATTATAAATGAAAGTAAAAATTCCGTGTATAAATGAAGATAGACACATGATATTAGTATAGCTGGTGGTGCCTAGCTTAATCGATTGATTTGTGGGGTTTAATGTCCCAAAACCACCATATGATTATGAAAGACGCCATAAAGGAGGGCTCCGGAAATTTTGACCACCTGGGGTTCTTTAACATGCACCCAAATGTGAGTACACGGGCCTACAGCATCTCCGCCTCCATTGGAAATGCAGCCACCACAGCCAGGATTTAATCCCACGAGGTGCCTAGTTTAAAACAAAAGGAAGCTTGGAGAAAAATATCACGTACAGCTTCTTTAAATTGGTTAGTATCCTTGATGGTGACAACATCTGGAGGAAATTGATTTCACTCATCACTTTTGTGTGGCACGAATGAGTGAACAAAAGAGGAGGACCTAAAAGATGAAATGCAGAATTTGTGTTGGTGATCAATGCGAGATGATATGTATTGTGGTGCCAAAAAAATCGAGTTGGTGTCGTAATAGGGGGTAGTGATATATCCCATAAAACAGAGAGGCGCGCAATTTTTCGTCGTGAGCCTAGAGATGGTAATTCTAGATTAGTTCTCATTAAACTGATGCTAGCAGTCCTGTTACAGTTAGAAGAAATGAATTGTGTGGAACTGCTTTGATTTTTTTTACTAAATCAATTACAGTCGACGTCCGATTTCCTGGACGCCCGAAATTTCGGACATGCCCGATTTCTCAGACTCATCTGTGGCACCGTCAAGTTCACTGTAAAGTCAATGTATTAAAAAGTCCGGAATTCCAGATGCTTATAGCCTTCGGCATCCGATTTCCCAGAGTTTTTACTATTAATTGCCGACCCAAAGGCACCACCGACACCGCCATTTTGGTTGTTTTCATATCCTCGTGCCGCGGTTGCTATAACCTCGAAACCGCACATGTCTATCAGCTGCCAGCCATAGCTTAGCAGATAAGCTAAGCCAAACCTCACTGTGTGCGTTCACGAGTTGTTTTGTCAGCTCTGTGGTCGTGTCTGCGGTTGATCGCTTGCTGCTGCGCGCTATCTTCAGTGATCACGTTTCCCAACCACCAGCATCCACCAAGTTTCTAGCTGTCTCGTGCAGCGCTTTTGGTCGAGGGGATTCGCCGTTTACAGTGATGGCCCCGATTGCTCCTTTGTCTTGGTTCGCGCCTTCGAAGGGCACAAAGCCCCCTCGTAGGCTCACGATGGCGAAAACCTACGCTGTTGACATCAGGTCTGCCATCGGCATGCTAGCGGAATCGTGGAAGGCGGTTACGCAAGAGACTCTGCGAAACTGTTTTTGCCATGCAGGCTTCACACTTGATGCCGAAACGGTCGTCTCGCCTAAAGGGGGACACGGGTCTTTGGGACGAAAAAATCGAATTTTTAAAAATGGCAATTTTAGAATCTAGAGGTATTTTTGCACTACTGCAGAAAATTTCTCGGCTCTCGAATTCATACTTTTGCCGTAGCATAACTTAATTTTGCCGAATCTAGCAGAATTACAGCCGAAGTTGAAGCTATAAATACACTTTTTTTCCCCAAAACACAGCTGCCGCTTCTCACGTCATAGCGTGGACATCTTGATGCCATTTGAAAGAGCAATCACTCTTCTTCAATTTCCCACCACTCGCTGTTCTCTGCTGCCATTGGCCTTCTGAAAACGCCGCACCAAGAAACAGTTCCAACGCGACCCCTCATTTGCCATTTAGCGCACGTGACCTGAGCTCTGCATACGATAGGCGGATTTTTTTTCTCGTCGTCTGCTCGGTGCTCACCCACACCGTTGGCCGCCCCGCCCTGCACGCTATGTTTTCTCAGTGTGTGAGCGACTGATGCAGCGAAAACATGGCTCGTAAGAAGGTCCACAGGGAAAAAGCATTCGGTGCAAAAAAGGTGCGACTGGCACTTATTGACAACATTGGCAAACGGAGTGCAATGCAGCCGAACATTAAAGTCGTTGTGCCCGCAGCCGCTTACGATGCCGCCGAGATAAGCCTACGACTAACAAGCCTGTCATCATCCGAAAATGCCGTAGGTCGCCTGCGTCGGGATACGAAATTTCTGCAGCCCGCAGAATTGGAAGAGGGCAAAAAGAGAGCTGAAGATAACCTGCAGCAGCTATCGTACAGCCCCGTCACAGAAAGGAAGCGAGACTTTACTGACCGACAATGACGATGCCGCACATGAGCCGTTTGACAGGACTGTGTTTACAGTCAAGTCCGAGTTTGGTGAATGCTATGCTTGTACAGGCGAAGTGCAAACTGTGCAGTGCTGGGTATCTAGAAATCGTCAGAGACGATCGCGAATACAGACTTGCTGTCAAGTTGTATCTAATGTGCGCTACGGTGACGTGTCGTGGACGTGGAGCTCATCGTGTATCCATGGTGAATATAAAACTAAGCCGTTCTTACGGACTCCCCGTCAAGTTGCATCTAATGTGCATGAACTGCGGTGACGTGTCGTGGACGTGGAGCTCGCCGCGTATCTATGGTAACCCATAAAACTAACCCATTCTTAGTGAACGTTCTCACCACTCGTGCTATGCAAGCTACTGGTAACCGCCAAACAGTTTTCAACAATATATTCGTGATTATGAACATTAGTCATCGCGACCTCCACACCAAGACGTGGCAAAGTTACCTCGAAGAAAATCTGGCTCCTGCAGCAGATCATGCATCCCAAAATATGGCTAGCGAGTGCGTGTGTTCGGTTCGCGAGCTTTATCAAGAATTGCGCCTCGGCAACCCCGGAAACATCGCGGTTTCGTACCTTGAGACGTAAATGACCCACGGACATTCATCCCACATCGGTGTCGGCACCGTGATAGAACTGTTCACGGAGCTTTGCTTAGACTACGACGTCCTAAGCAACTTCTGTGCGGGGTGCGAGACGGGTACAAAGGAAGGTGATCCTTCTTTCGAAGGTTGAAAAAAAGATCACAAATGTCAGAAAAATCATCATCATCATCATCATCAGCCTGACTACGTCCACTGCAGGACAAAGGCCTCTCCCATGTTCCGCCAGTTAACCCGGCCCTGTGCTTGCTGCTGCCAATTTATACCCGCAAACTTCTTAATCTCATCTGCCCACCTAACTTTCTAGTGAGGGAAGTCTAGCTGTACTATTCGAGGAGCTAGAGGGTGTTAAATGGGATATAATAGGGCTCAGTGAGGTTAGGAGGACACATGAGGCCTATACGGTGCTACAGAATGGGCACGTCCTTTGCTACAGGGGCTTGGCAGACAGAAGAGAACTGGGAGTGGGGTTCCTAATTCACAGAAACATAGCGGGCAACATAGAGGAATACTATAGCATTAATGAAAGGGTGGCAGGTATCGTAATTAAACTGAATAAAAGATACAAAATGAAGGTAGTACAGGCTTACGCGCCTACATCCAGCCATGATGACGCTTCAGTTGAAAGCTTCTATGAAGACGTGGAATCGGCAATGAGTAAGGTAAAAACACAGTATACTATGGTGATGGGCGACTTTAATGCAAAGGTAGGGAAGAAGCAGGCTGGAGACCAGGCAGTAGGAGATTATGGCATCGGTACTAGAAACGCCAGAGGAGAGCTACTAGTAGAATTCGCAGAACGCAATAATTTACGGATTTTGAATACCTTCTACCGAAAACGAGAAAACCGCAAGTGGACATGGAGGAGCCCTAATGGCGAAAATAAGAACGAAATAGACTTTATAATGAGTGCACACCCTGGAATCGTTAAGGATGTGGAAGTGATTGGCAAGGTACGATGCAGTGACCATAGAATGCTACGGTCTCGAATTCGCCTAGATTTGAAGAAGGAACGACAGAAACTGATACGCAAGAAGCCAATCAATCAGCTAGCACTGAGAGGGAAAGTACAGGAATTAAGAGTGTCGCTGCAGAACAGGTATTCGGCTCTTAGTGAAGAAACCAACCTTAGCGTAGATACAATGAATGATAATCTGACGAGTATCATTACGGAGTGTGCAGTGGAAGTTGGAGGCCGGGTAGTTAGACAGGACACTGGCAAGCTTTTCCAAGAAACGAAGAACCTAATTAAGAAGCGTCAAATCATGAAAGCGTCAAGTACAACAGACAAAATAGAACTGGCAGAGCTTTTGAAGTTGATTAATAGACGTAAGGTATGCGATGTAAGAAGGTATAACATGGAGAGAATTGAACACGCTCTGAAAAATGGAGGAAGTGTCAAAACATTGAAGAGGAAACTTGGGATAGGCAAAAGTCGGATGTATGCACTAAGGGACAAAGAAGGCAAAATAACTACCAATATGGATAGGATAGTTAAAATAGCGGAGGAGTTTTACAGAGATCTGTACAGTAGCCGAGACAACCACGACCTTAATACTATAAGAACTAGCAGTAACCCAGATTACACCCCACCAGTAATGATAGAAGAAGTCAGAAAAGCTTTGGAGAGCATGCAAAGGGGCAAAGCTGCTGGTGAGGATCAGGTAACATCAGATTTGCTGAAAGATGGAGGACAGATTGTGTTAGGAAAACTAGCCACCCTGTTTACGAGGTGTCTCCTGACGGGAAGAGTACCAGAGTCTTGGAAGAACGCTAACATCATCTTAATACATAAGAAAGCAGATGACAAGGACTTGAAGAATTACAGGCCGATCAGCTTGCTCTCTGTAGTATACAAGCTATTTACAAAGGTAATTGCTAACAGAGTAAAGAAAACATTAGAATTCAATCAACCAAAGGAACAAGCAGGATTTCGAACAGGCTACTCAACAATTGACCACATTCACTCTGTAGTATACAAGCTATTTACAAAGGTAATTGCTAACAGAGTAAAGAAAACATTAGAATTCAATCAACCAAAGGAACAAGCAGGATTTCGAACAGGCTACTCAACAATTGACCACATTCATACTATCAATCAAATAATAGAGAAATGCTCAGAGTATAACCAACCACTATACATAGCCTTCATAGATTACGAGAAGGCGTTTGATTCAGTAGAAATATCAGCCGTCATGCAAACACTGCGGAATCAGGGCGTAGATGAAGTATATATAAACATTCTGGAAGAAATCTACAGGGGATCAACTGCTACCATAGTGCTTCATAAAGAAAGCAACAGAATACCAATCAAGAAGGGTGTAAGGCAGGGGGACACAATTTCCCCAATGCTATTTACCGCGTGCTTACACGAGGTTTTCAGAAGCCTAGAATGGGAGCAGTTAGGGATAAGAGTCAATGGAGAATACCTTAGTAACCTGCGCTTCGCCGATGACATTGCATTGCTGAGTAACTCGGGGGACGAATTGCAACTCATGATTACGGAGTTAGACAAGGAGAGCAGAAAGGTGGGTCTTAAAATTAATCTGCAGAAAACGAAAGTAATGTACAACAACCTCGGCAAGGAGCAGCGCTTCGAGATAGGTAATAGTGCACTTGAAGTTGTAAAAGACTATGTCTACTTAGGGCAGGTAATAACCGCAGAGCCGAACCACGAGATTGAAGTAACTAGAAGAATAAGAATGGGGTGGAGCACATTCGGCAAGCACTCTCAAATTATGACAGGTAGATTGCCACTATCCCTCAAGAGGAAGGTATATAACAGCTGTATCTTGCCGGTACTTAGCTACGGAGCAGAAACCTGGAGACTTACAAAGAGGGTTCAGCTTAAATTGAGGACGACGCAGCGAGCAATGGAAAGAAAAATGGTAGGTGTAACCTTAAGAGACAAGAAGAGAGCAGAGTGGATTAGGGAACAAACGGGGGTTAAGGATATCATAGCTGAAATCAAGATGAAGAAATGGACATGGGCAGGGCATGTAGCGCGTAGACAGGATAACCGCTGGTCATTAAGGGTAACTGACTGGATTCCCAGAGAAGGGAAGCGGGTTAGGGGGAGACAGAAGGTCAGAAAAATACTGACAAAAATCGGGGAAAATGGAAATAAAAGCGGCGCTTATCTTATTCAAGCGGTCCCTCGAACGGCACAATCTCCACTACATTACCGTACTTAGTGATGGGGATAGCCGGACCTACCATGCTCTGAAAAGAGAGAAGCTGTATGGTTTTGTTGGAATTGATAAGGAGGAATGCGTCAACCACGTTCAAAGACGTATGGGCACGACATTGCACAACCTCATCTCAAAAAGCAAAGCTTCTGCGTGATCTGCGTGGTGCCGGCGTGTCGATTCCAGCCAGGATAACCTTTGAGGACTTTGCCGACGCTGACAAAGACTTCGAGCTATGTGCGGACTTGACAGATGACGAAATCATTCGTCAAGTTACGGAGGATTCTGACGACTCTGACGCCGAGAACGAAGAGCCATCTTCTACACAGCCAACACGAGCACTGATGACACTGTCATCGATGTACAGCAGCAACATGACGTTGACTGAAATTGAGGCAGATATGATCGCGGGCAAGCGGAACGCCGTGCAAAAGAAAATGAGCGACTTCTTTGCGTCCAAGTTCTGACCTATGAGGTAGCGTGGGCCAAGTCAGATTTTTTAAAAATATAAACGGCTCTTTTCAGAGTTACCTAAACGATGCATTGACTGAATTGCAATGGGAATCTTGTACTCCAGCCATTACCCTCTACGTCAGCAAAATATACCTACAAAAAAATGGTGCGTTCTCACGTGTCTTCGTTTTTCCAGACTGCCCGATTTTCTGGACATTTTCGGGGCCCCTTGAGGGTCAGGGAAATCGGACGTCGACTGTGATGTATGCTGACTGGGGTCCCACACAGTTGTGGCATATTCTAGTTTGGGCTGGATAAGTGTTTTGTAAAAAATTATTTTCTAGGATTGTGGTGCACATGAAAATTTTCGTCTGAGATAGCCAAGTGATTAGTTAGCATTGCTTGTTAGGTATGGAATGTGCGTGTTCCAGGTAAGGTCAGAGGAAATGTGGACACCAAGATATTCGTAAGATAAAAAACAGTCTAGAGAGGTGTTAGAGATATGATAAACTGGTGGAGGATTAGTACACCTGGTAACGTGCATCGCCTTGCATTTGGTTATGTTTAGTTCCATCTGCCATGTGGTACACCATGTACCGATATCCCTAATATAAGATTGAAAAATGGTTGCTGTGACCAGGTGCAGCGTCATCAAGCATTGCAGTGACTACACATGCGCAAGCCTGCCCTGCCTCTGTACAAATACACCGGCATTATGCAATAAAGCGCTCTTTCGTTTCCTGCTGCACGACTGTCCACATGGTGTCAGAAGTGGTTCGTTTGATACCTCCGTAAGTCGGCAATGATTGAACCCACTGACCGGTTGCAAACACCTGTCGCGAGAATGGCGTCAACGCTGCTGCAGCCACCGAGGCCACTAGACTTGTCTGGAGACATGTTTTACAACTGGACCGCATGGAAACGTGAGTTTGACCTTTTTGCTACGGCGACGGGACTGAGCCAGCAGCCTAAGAATGTTCAAGCCGCAACCCTTTTGATGACAATAGGCGAAGACGCGAGAAGAACATTCTATACTTTCAAGTTCGACAGCGAAGACGATAAAAAAGACCTCGGAATTATTTCAGCAAAGTTCGAGGCGAATTTCAAGCCATCTGAGAACCTCAGCTTTAACGAATTCCGATTTGGCTCCAGGGACCAACAAGAGGGAGAGTCGTTCAATGACTGGCTTACGGAGCTGCAAATCCTTGCGGGGAGATGCGAATTCAGTGAGCTTGAGGAACGGCTGATTCAGAGCAGGATAATTCTCGGCATCAAAGATAAGGATTTCCAGCAGAAGCTTCCCTCAGAAAACCCCTTGTTTTCAAAAGTAGTGCAGATGTGCCGCCCAAGGGAACAAGCAAAAGAACAGCTACTAGAAATCAGAGCTTGAACGGACAACCCGACAATTGCTGCAGCCACAGAAAATACAACGCCTTGAAAAACATCAATATGGGAAATGTGCGGCGCAGGGCAAACGCTGCAACAATTGCGGCAGAAGCAATCATTTCGCTCGTGTGTGCCGTCAGAAAAAGCGAACGCCTAGGTCGACCACACGCGAAGTAAAGCAGGTCGTTTTGGGAGTTGAAGACAAGTATTTTCTACAAGCCCTAGAAGCGTATGCTATCTCCAGTGAGGACTGTTGGTCAGCAGAAATTGTTATCGCAGGTTCAGCAGTTGAATGCAAAATTGACACGGGAGCTAACTGCTGTGTCATGCCTGAGGCGATGTTTCCGAAACTAACTACGCAGTCGGCGCAGCCATGCTCGACCACCTTGCGCGCTTTTTTCGGCCACAAGCAAACGGCGTTAGTAAAATCACGTTACCGACTTCGTACATGGCTCAGACTTGTCAAGTGGAATTTTTCATCGTACCCCAGTCCGTGCTGGTAACAGTGAGTGGCAGTGTTGCAGAGCGCTTAAGACTAATATCCCGCCTACGCGCAGTCGATGCCCAGCCAAGCCAGGACCAAAGTGACGGTTTTGAAGATGTATTCCAAGGCCTCAAGGAGCTGAAGGGTGTTTCGTATCACATCGAGCTCAAGCCAGGCGCACGAGGCAGCATCAAGCCAGCTCGGCGAGTTGCGGTTGCTCTTCAAGAACGCGTGAAACAAGAGCTCGATAAAATGAAGCGTGACCTCGTCATTGCAAAGGTAACTGAACCTACTGCCTGGGTAAGCCACATGGTCGTAGTAGTTAGGAATGACAAAGTGCGCATTTGTTTAGATCCTTCGGACTTAAACAAGGCCATACGGTGGGAGCACTATCATATGCCGACATTGGAAGATGTAGTTTCGCGCCTGCATGGGGCAAAGTACTTTTCAACGCTAGATGCATCTTCAGTATTTTGGCAAATTAAGCTAGACGAAGAAAGTTCATTATTGTGTACCATGAGCACTCCCTACGGCCGCTACAAATTTCTGCGCATGTTCTTCGGGATTGCCTTGGCTCCAGAAGTTTTTCAGCGGGCAATGCACCAGGTAGTTGAAGGCCTGAGTGGTGTCACCGTTGTAATGAATGACATTCTCGTATGGGGAAACTGTCGAGAAGAGCATGACAAAAATCTAGCAGCTTTGTTCGCAAGCTGCAGAGAGCACAACCTAAAGCTGAATAAAAAAAAGTGTCATTTTTTGCAGCCGCAAGTTCGATACATGGGTCATATCCTCACGCAAGAAGGACTTTGCCTGGATCCCGGGAGAGTAGACGACATCTCGCAAGTGCCACCACCACAAAACTGTAAGGAACTGCAGGTTTTTCTCGGGATGATGAACTTTGTGGCGCGTTTCATCCCCAACATGTCTTCACTATCTGCACCCCTTCGGGAGCTATTGAAGAAGAACACGGCCTGGGTCTGGACACAAGAGACCCATGAAAGCTTCAATACACTTCACGCTTGCGTAACAAAAGCACCTGTTCTCGCCCATTTTGCCAAAGATGTTCCCTTGACGTTGTCCGTGGATGCAAGCCAGAAAGGGGTAGGGGCAGTTATTTTGCAAAATGGACACCCAATCGCCTACTCGTCGCGTTCGCTTACTGAAGCACAAAAGAAATACGCCCAAATCGAGAAAGAGCTGCTAGCCATTGTTCACAGGTGCGCAAGGTTTGAAGACTACATCCTAGGGCAGCCAGAGGTAATCGTCGAATCTGATCACCGCCCTCTAGAGTCAATATTTAGGAAACCACTATGTGAGTGCCCGTTACGATTGCAGCGTATGAGACTCTTTCTTCAGAGGTTTCCTATAAAAGTGATTTACAAACCAGGAAAAAAACTGTTCCTAGCGGATGCACTCTCGCGTTTTCCAAACCAGAAGGAGCTGAAAGAAGAATCACTGAATTTTCATGTGCACGCTCTCTCTTCTCTTCCAGTCTCTGATCGGCAACTGCAGGAAATCCGGGAAGAAGTACTCAAGGATGCAACAATGACCGAAGTGTGCAGCTATTCAAGCACAGAATGGCCTGAGAGCAAGCTTGAGGTGTCTGAAACCGCACGAGCATATTGGAACTATCGCAACGAACTTCACGTCAAAGATGGCCTTCTCCTAAGAAGCAACAAGTTGGTCATTCCGCCGACAAAAAGGCAAGAAGTACTTCGTTTGCTTCACATGGCACACTGGGGTGAAGAAAAGATGAAGGCAAGAGCCAAAGCGGTTATGTACTGGCCGGGCATGCCGGCAGATATTGCAGCTCTAGCGAAGGCGTGTCAACTTTGTCAAAAGTACTAGAGCAGGAACGCCAAACTACCAATGCTTAGTCCCAATATACCTACTTTGCTGTGGCAAGTAGTTGGAATCGACATTTACTACCACGAAGGCGATGAGTACCTCGTTGTGGTAGATTTCCATTCTTTTTTTTTCTTTTTAGATCAAGCAGATGCATCGAACTACGGCAGAAGCAGTGACAAACCTGTGCATGCAAATCTTCGCCACGCGCGGCATACCAGCAAAGATATGCCGCGATAATGGTCCCCCGTTCAATAGCGCGTGCTTCCGTATTTTTTCAACGCAGCTGGGCATCACCCACGTGACTTCCAGTCCGCATTACCCTTGCGGTAACGGCATGGCTGAAAGGGCCGTCCAAGAAGCAAAAAAAACTACTGAATAAGTGCCGGTTTGGAACACTGGAGTTCTACAGCGGCCTGCTTGAATGGAGAAACATGCCAAGGGATGACAGCCTAAAGTCACCCGTCCAACGGCTCATGGGTCGACAGACGAGGACCAAGCTGCCCGTACTTGACTGTCACCTAGAACCCCAAACCGTGCCGATCGAAGTTGTCCGAAAGGGACTCGGCGAAATACGGCGAAAACAACGCGTCTTCTACAACAGATCAACGCGGAATCTACCGGAAGTACACAGTGGGTCCACAGCATCGGTTTACGACACAACAAACAAGACCTGGGCACTAGCAGTCGTCATGGGCCCGGCAAGTACACCACACTTTTATATTGTTGCTACTGAGAACGGCCAGCATCTACGACGCACAAGAGAACACCTCAGGTCAACAATGGGCAGTATTCTCACAGCAGCCAGAAAGCGCGACAGCGATCGCGCGTTCCAGCCACCAGCCGTGCACCACCGAGCAGCAAGCACCTCAAGAAGCGCTGCGTCGAAGCACAAGACTGCGAAGATCGCCACAACGCTATCCTCTCCCAGAGCGCCCAACAGATACTGTTCCGCGGATGTAGTGCAAATTGAACTTTGAATTGTTTTTTCAATGTGCCTTCGTTTAGACATTTTGTGTTGTTTCTTTTTTTTTTCCAAGGGAAGGAAGATGTGACCAGGTGCAACGTCATGAAGCATTGCAATGACTACGCATGCGCAAGGCTGCCCTGCCTCTGTACAAATACACCGGCATCATGCAATAAAGCGCTCTTTCATTTCCTGCTGCACGACTGTCCACAGTTGCATTATTGTTAGAAGTTATTTCTTTAAATATCATGCAATAAAGCGCTCTTTCATTTCCTGCTGCACGACTGTCCACAGTTGCATTATTGTTAGAAGTTATTTCTTTAAATATCATGTAGTCGGCGAAAAGGTGAATATTATATGAAACACAGGAAGGTAAGTCATTAATATAAATTAGAAATAAAAGCAGCCTGCCTCTCGCACTACGATTGCTAGCTGCCTCGGCATCTAGCAACACCGAGTCAGAGAACCGGAGTGGCCAACCGAACACGCCAAAACTTTGTCCATTCACTCTTTCGTAACTGCGCGAAAATGGTGATCTTTCATAAGTCTAGGGAGGATTGTTTTTGCCAGTTCGAAAAGCCCTCTAGCACGCATTGCAGCATACCAAATATTGTGCAATTAAATGCTGTTTACAAAAAATATATGTGTTAGAGCAACAAAAATATTTTGGAAAAAGTGTGCAATGTTTGGTTGCCAGCTAGTAAACAGTGCAACGAGAAACATTATAGGTGCAAAAATATTTAAAAGAAAATTCAGAATATTTATTTTGATTAAAAATGAAACCAAAACAGTATAAAAATAATAAATGTTGTACAAAACTTTCTATTCACTTAGAAAAAGAAAATCAGAACCGAGGTGCTGCTTCGTTGCTCGAGCCATGTGGTGAAGCATTGCCTGGTTTTTGTGAGACACAAGTGAACTCGTACACATTTTCATGGGATAAGAGCCTCCAGGTGTTCCAATGTAAATGGATGCCTGTGATGTGAGTAATTTCTTTATAAATCAAATGTCTAATGAACTTTGTTATTTTGTCTAGCATCGCCTATTTCCGTGAGCCACCTCACTCCACTGAGGTTGGCATTCCTATATATTGCCACCTGGTGTGCCAGTGAACAGTGAGCGATTTCTGTGCAAGTGAAGAAAGAAGACTAAGACGAGCAATCTCTACCAGCGGAGACGTCCTTCTTTTCTGGCATGTAAGGATCGGCTTGTCGAAAAAGACGTGTCATGTCCTCGACATACATTGCTACGCCTTCATTTGGCTTTTGCATACAGCACTGGAGTTCACGCTCAGCTCGCTCTCGGCGATCGGGACTTGCATACGTTTCAAGAAGCCGGAGTTTGAAGTCCACCCATGACGTGAACACACCTGCCCGGTTTTCCAACCAAACACGCGCTCCATCATTCAAACTGAAGTAGACATGTCAGAGCTTGTCTGTGTCAACCCACATGTTATGAGCGGCAACGAAGTTATAGTGGACTAGCCAATCCTCAACATCCTCATGAACAGCACCATGAAAGGGATTCGGCGTTCGTGGTTTGAAAAACGTATAGTGCATTGGTGTTGCGCCTTCCATACCGGCTGAGTTGGAGCCGCTTGGGACGGCACTGCCAGGGATAGTTGGGGCTGTCATCCTCTCTGGGATGACGGCCCCAACTATCCAAGTTGGGGCCGTCAAGGACCCTTCGGCTAGCACGGTGAGCAGGCATAACCACGAGTATGAGGCTGGAGCTTCTTGTACTGGGAAGGGTTCGGTGCATAGGGTACCCAGCACCTTCATCAGTTGTCACGCGCTAGGAGCTCGAAGAAACGTACAAGAAGACACGACTGAAAATCTCAGACACGAAGAAGGACACCGCTACTGGCCCAGGTTGCTCGTGCTCCTCTTCTTTGTTCACTGGCACAGAACTGACTCACTGTTCACTGACACAGAACACCAGGTGGCATGACGATATACCCAGCCAGCACCACCTTTGGCTCCGCTTCCCATCGCGGCCCCTGCCATGGTTCCGGCAGACCAAACTCTGCTCCAACGTGCACCACATTTCACTCCGCTTCATACCACAGCCCCAGCCATGCTTCAGGCAGTCAAGCGGGCCCGTACCTCAGCGAATACCGACCTATTCCGCAAAAATCAGACGTGTGGCAGGCCCTCGATCAACGTCCTCTTTGCCATCACTGTGGCAAACCTGGGCACATCTACCGACAGTGCACTTATCGAGAGCTGGGACATCGTGGTTTTTTGGCCAACTCTCCACCTCCTAGGTTCGGCCAGCGGCCTTTGGAAATTGCGGACTACGTTTCCCAGCAGTGTGGATCGACATCTCGGCCCCACTCACGTTCTCCATCACCGTGGCAGTTCTCGCCGAATCATCCCACCTATTCGCATGGTGCAGGGCCGGTCAGCTCGCCCGCGTCAAGAAAACTAGCCACAGTGACCTTCGGGGGCAAGGCCGCTCAGACTGGTCATGCTCAAGGCCCCCAATCGACGCCAACTGAAGATACCGACGATACATCGACAACAACATCGCCGGCTGATTGCGGAAAAGTTTCCTTAGATATTCCTGTTCCGCTAGATAATCGCAAAGTCAGCGCTTTAGTGGACATTGGTGTGGACTATTCGATAACTAGAGAAAAAGTGGCCGCCCTTCTCAAGAAAGTAACGACGCTTTGGAACCGAATGCCAATGCGTACAACTGGCGGGCATATTTTCACGCCACTCGGTATGTGCACAGCAAAATTTCAAGTCCGCAGTTGTACGTTTGTTGCCAGTTTGAGCGTTCTCCTGCATTGTTCTTGAGACCTGATCATTGGCATGAATTTTCTCAAGGAGCATGGTGCTATAATTGACATTCGACAACGTCTAGCCACGTCCAGTTTATGCGAGCCCCAGCTACTTCCGAGTGTCTCTTCGCGTCATCGACAACGCTGCCACGTTACCACGACGTGCAACTGTTGTGGTTCAGGTGGCGTGGGACGGAGTGATGCACGGTGAAGCAGCCGTGGAAAGCAATCACTCGCTTTTGCTGTCTCAGGGTGTCTGCGTAGTGAGAAGCCTTGTTGACCTTCATGATGATCACTGTGACATTTTTGTCACAAACTTCAGCTACGAGCACCAGCACCTTTTGCCTGGAACTGTCCTTGCCTACGCCGACCCAGTCGCCAATGTCACCAAGTGTTTTGCTTCCAAGGCCATTGGCACTGCTGAAGCGCCTTTCCGCAGCGTCGACATCAATCCAACGTTTTCTGAAACGAACAAGCAGCAGTTAAGCGAGCTGTAGCTGGAATTCCACACTTGCTTTGCACGTTCTTCGAAGATACGTCAAACACGGATAACAAAACATTGTATTGTCACCTACGACGATGACATCCTATACGGCAGCAGCCTGATCATGTTTCGCCAACCGAACGGCACGCGATTCAAACGCAGGTTAAGGAAACACATCAGGATAGCGTGATACAGCCTTCAAGCAGCCCTTGGTTATCACCAGTCGTTCTTGTGAAAAAATAAAGATCACACGCTTCACTTTTGTGCCAACTAAAGGAAGTTGAACAATGTCACAAAGGAAGATCTGTACCCGTTGCCAAGAGTCGATCCTATGGACAGGCTGCGGCGGGCGAAGTATTTTTCGTCAGTCGACTTGAAGAGTGGTTATTGGAAAATAGAGGTTGATGAACGTGACAGAGAAAAAACCACTTTTGTAACTCCGAATGGCCTTTATGAATTCAGAGTGCTCCCTTTCGGCCTCTGTTTCGCTCCAGCCACAATCCAGCGAATGATGGACACCGTCCTGGGAGACCTCTAGTGGAAAAACTGTCTCATCTACCTCGATGATGTCCTTGCGTTTTCAGAAACGTTTGGCGTGCATCTTCGTCGCCTTCGGAATGTGCTTGAAGCCATTAGATCGGCCAATCTCACACTCAAGCCTGAGAAATGTCATTTCGGCTACGAAAAATTAAAGCTTCTTGGTCACGTTGTGAGCGCCGTTGGTGTTCGGCCTGATCCTGAGAAGACTGCTACCGTTGCCGCTTTTCCAGCTCCAACCGAGAAAAAAAGCCTTCGGGGATTTTTGGGTCTGTACGCGAATCACCGGCGCTTTATTGAAAATTTCTCCAACATTGCGGAGCCACTATTACGACTCGCGCGTGATGACACACCATTTGTCTGGGCTGACGAACAGCAGAATACCTTTGCCGGACTACAGTACCGGCTCTCTTCCCCTCCCGTGCTTGGCCACTTCGATGAAGATGCTGACACAGAAGTATGCACTGATGCCAGCAATATTGGTCTTGAAGCTATTTTGATACAAAGACAAGACGGCATTGAAAAGGTAATGGCCTACGCAAGTCGCACACTGTCTCGCGCAGAATCTGACTATTCTACATCAGAGAAAGAATGACTCGCGGTCGTTTGCGCGATTGCAAAGTTTAGGCCATATCTTTATAGAAGACCATTTAAAGTGGTGACTGATCATCATGCTTTGTGCTGGTTGACCAATCTACGAGACCCTTCAGGACGATTAGCACGATGGAGTCTGCGCCTACAGAAATTTGATGTCACCATCGTGCACGAAGATGCCGACACGCTATCCTGGGCACTTCTTCAATCCGCCAGTACAAGCGCAGAAGAGGACAGCGCCTTTGAGGCAACTCTCAGCGGGCCGGATCTGATGTCTCATCAACGAAATGACGCCGATCTAGGACTGATTATCGATCACTTAGAAGGTGGCGCCGTGCCCATTCCTCACTTGATGTCGTGAACGTTGCCATAATTTTTCCTAGGAAATGACGTTTTATACAAAAGGAAGACCGGTGCTGGTGACAGATCTGATCTTCTCGTCGTGCCTGAAGGCCTCCGCGAGGATGTCTTATTAGTTTGCCACGACGAGACCATATCCGGCCATCTTGGCTACTCGGGAACTATGGAGCGGGCGCGAGAACTCTACTTCAGGCCTAAAATGTCTGCCTGTGCCGAAACACTACATGAAGGGATGCCGTGAATTCCAGCGTCGCAAGACACCACCCTTAAAGCCTGCAGGCTATCTACAACTGATCGATCCACCACGTACACCGTTTCATCAAGTGGGAATGGACCTCCTAGGCCCGTTTTCTTTGTCTTCTTCCGAAAATAAATGGATTATTGTCACAACTGATTACTTGACTCATTACGCTGAGACGAAGGCACTGCCACAAAGGACCTCATCTGAAGTTGCCAGTTTTATTTATGCTTACATTTGTGCTACAGCATGGCGCCCCATCATATGTCATATGTCATCGCTAGAGACCGGTTTATAGGCAAATGCCTATTTTGTTCCTTGCATTCCTATTGTGCCATTTTGATATATGAGCATGAATTAGAGGTTAAGAAGGGCTTTTATGGTGTTTTTATTGTGCCTATAAATGCCTATTTTGGGTATTCATGCCTAAATGCCTCTAAGTACCTATAAATGCCTATTTTCCGAATGAGCGCCTATATGAGCGCTATTCAAGCCCAAATTTTGTTTTCCAGCATGGCGTGGAAACGTTAATCATGTAAAACGGCAATATTGATATTTCCAAACTCTATAAGGTTCAACAAAGCTGAAATGCTGCAAGCGATTGGAAGAGAAACATGAGGAGTGCATAAGACGCTGTTTCTGCAGGCCTAAGTGAAAGAACGTCTCAGCGTCTGCAGTGGAAGGAGGAGAGAAAAAAAGATGGGGAAAAAAATAAGTGATGTCTATGGTCTAGAACGCGCCGACTGCCTTCCATAGAGACACCTGTCCAGTGGGCTGAAGGAACTGAAGAACCGTTCTGAAAACCTGAGTGTTGAGGTGGGAAAGGGAAGAGCAGGTGTTTCTGGGCAGCTGCGGGTAGCTGGAGAATGAATGAAAAACCATGGAGGGCCACTCATAAAATGCTTTTGTTGATTCAGTGGTGGAGAAGGTCACCAAATTTTTATATTTTATACAGCCAAGCCTGAGACAGGTGCCGGCATGTTTACAATAAACAGTGTATTTAGCATACATTCACCGCACGCTTGAATACCTTGTTTCAGGTGAGATCCTTTGTCATATGTCTTTAAGTGACAAACATGAAAAAATACAGCACAGGGCTTCCAGGTTTGTCCTAAGCCTTTACTCAAAAATGACAGCTGCGCAACAATATGAAAAATGAAGTAGGATGAAATTTGCTATCATCGCATTGAATTAAACTGCGGTCAAAGCTCCCATGTCAAGCTTTTCATAGAAAAAATCACAGACGAAAACTGATGTACCTAAACAGTCCTCTTCGCGTAATGGTAAATAAAAATTCAGAATGTCATATCAGTTATAATTTTCCTACTAATTCATTTTTTGTTAGTTTCATGGCAGAATGAAATGGCTTATAAAGAGAAAGTGTGTTGTGTCAATGAAGGCGTGTTTTCTTTGACATTGTAACCCATCTGCTGCAGTGCCTTCGAATAAAAAATGTGATGTGCATGCGGCTTTTGTTTTGTTTGTAATTTACTTCTGAAGCGTGCCTCTCTAGGTGACATAATAATATGTAGTAAGACACTAGAAGTTCTTGCATTCCCAATAAAAAGAGTTCTACCACGGTGACATTTTAAATTGATTCACTAGGAGCCACCAAAGCATGATGCAAAGAACCAAGCTTGAATCCCTTGCCTCTCTTCCCATGTAGCCATCGCGTGCCTAATTCCTTCCCTGTTCTCTTCGGTATCAGGGCTGGAGAATCACAGGATGCATACGCACCAAGAACAACATGCGTAAGCAAGGTTACGTGCGCATGACGTGCTCCAGCGTACACTAGCGCTTGTACGCCACCGATGTTGTGTCGTTTTGGCGTTCTCTGTTGTGTATTACCGGTTTTTGTGGGATGGATCAGTCAGTGCGTGTACTTTAGGAGAGTCTGGCAAGGATCGTGTATTGTGACCGCGATACATCATGTCGCTACACTGAAAATGCGGTCAGAGACGACACACCAAACACAAGCTAAGCGTCAGGATTGGCGAGGGCACGATTCAGGAACGACAAGAAGACAAACGCAAGCGAAATGGGATAGTAGTAGTACTAGTAGTAGTAGTAGTAGTAGTGGCAGTAGTAGCAGTATGTGTGATTTCACATAAAAAAACACGATATGAACATGAGGGCAGTGGCGTACCAACTCTTTCGCGGGAAGGGGGGGGGGGGGGGAGGGGCTAACTTACCTCCCTCATCAGCCGGAATATATATATTGTGGCCATTCGCTATGCGCTTCTTTTCATATATGCATTATCATAATCATCATCCGTCTGGGTCTCTGTCCTCATCTTCACTGAGTGTCACCACAATCATCGTGCATGTGCACGTTCGGTCTCTGACTGCCCGTTCGCTGCTGAGGCCTTGAGCTGAATAAACGCTGTCTCAACCCAGACGTCATACGTGGTGGAGGTGGATTTTCGGTCCAAGGTCCTCTCCCATTTCGCTCGACTCCCTGGAGCTGCAATCAGGCCGCCGATTGCCCCCACTGTCTGGCAGCATGTCACAAAATGAGCCTGCCAGCGATGCTGCCATATCTCTCCTGTCGTCTTCAGCCACGCCTCCTGTTTACGTACACAGCCACCAGCGCAATCCCCCTCTCTTTGCCGGTCTTTCGCGTGGAAGACATGGAGGACTGGCTCGATGAGTACAGCCAAGTGAGTGTTGCTAATCACTGGAACGATAGCGCCAAGCTTCGTTATGTTTCTTTCTACTTGACCGGTGTGGCAAAAACATTGTATTTCAACCACGTCATTGACTTACCCGACTGGATGACCTTCCAGCACCAGCTGCGACATGTTTTTGGGACACCAACCATTCGTTCCGCCATCGCGAAGTGGACCCTCGATACTTGCCGACAACATCCCGGCGAATCTTACACTTCCTACATTGAGGACGTCCTTTCACTGTGCCGGCGTGTCCATTCATCTATGCCGTAATCGGACAAAGTACACCACACATCTTGAAAGGCATTGGACCTGTTGCTTTTAATGCCCTCGCTGCACAAAATCCAGCTACCATCGCCGACGTCGTCACGACATGCCAGCGCTTTGATTCGCTGGACTCCGTTCGTCTCCAAGCGGACATTGGCGACCACCACTCCACGTCCCATGGCCATCTGCGTGACCTCAGCCGGGACATTATACGAGAAGAATTGCGGTCTATGGGCTTCACAACTCCTTCCCCGCGTTCAACACAGTCTTCGGGAGTTCCTTTGTGTAACCTCATTAGGGATGAACTTACATCTCTGACCAGCCCTGATCTCGTACAACCACCTGTTTCTCACCCCATATCAACCTACGCTCAAGTCAGTGCCCCGCCTCCTAGCAATGTACACGTGACATTGCCACAACCATCCTACGCGTCGGTTGCTGTCGCTCCCCCGGTCAACTACTGTTCGATGCCACCTGACCCTTCTTCGGCCCACTTGAGCATGCTATCTCCAGGTGCCCTAACACCTTCTACTCCCCCATCCTGGCGCTCGTCCCACCCTGTCTGCTATTACTGCAGCTATTGCGGCCACATATCTCGTTTCTGCTGAAAGCGGCAGCAAGATGAGCGTCGGGGTTACGACATGCGTGAACGAGACACTTTGTACTGTCAAGGTCAATGCCATTCATCACCTCTGCACCGGTCTCCCTCTCCGCCCGCATCGAGTGCCCCTCGAAACAGCCGGAACTCCAGATGTCGTTCACATTCACCCTTTCGCCGCTCCTCCTCCCCACTTCGGCCTGCCTCATTGGCCACTGCCAGTCATTCGGAAAACTAAGTGATGCAGTTTCTGGGGGAAAAACTGCATTCCAAATTAGGACCGATATACCAGGCCTGTGCAACATGATTTCGGTGGTAGTGAAAGGAGTGTACGTGGATGCTCTGGTGGACACAGGAGCAGCATATTCTATTATACGTGTTGATTTAGGCCAACGTCTAAAAAAATTGATGAACCCTTACGATGAACCCACGTTGGTTGCTGTCCAGGGGTATACCATTCGCCCTTCCGCTTTCTGTACAGCCCGCGTTTTTATTGATGGTATCCGACACCACATTCAGTTCGTCGTCCTGACTGACTGCTCTCACCAATTAATTTTAGGGTGTGATTTTCTTTCTTCTGCTTCCACAGCTATTTGCTGTGGCCAACGCGTCGTCCACCTCACCGACACAGACTCCACGTTCAACGACGAACCCCAGAGGCCACTTCATTTGTCAGCTGCGGGAGATACTGAATTACCACCAGGTCAAGAGCGAATTGTAACTATTACCTACAAAGACATCGACCATGGCGACGTCTTGGTCTTACTATCATTTAGTTGCGTCATTAAAGGCATCATTCTCGCTTCCGGTGTAGTTCGTTTTTTCAATGATTGCGCACTTGTCACCACTGTGAATACAACATACAAAAAAATTCTACTTCCTCAGAACACTACGGTGGCCTGTGTGACAAATCCCGAGCCTGCTTGCATCGTGCCACTTCATGCCGTCTCCTCCAACGACAGCCGTAATGGTCAGCCTGCTTCTTCCCCCTTTAGTGCAGCCATTAGCGACGACTTGACACCTTCACAGACGCAACAGCTGTTAGCTTTGTTAAAGAAACAAGCAAGTTCCTTCGATGTTTACTCCTTGACGTTGGACTGCACTAATATTTCAACGCATCGAATCTACACAGTTGGAACATCTGTTGCATGCCGCTGGCCCTACCGCGTGTCTCCTGCTGAGAGAAAAATTATCGAAGAAAACGTAGCTGACATGCTCAAATGAGAAGTAATTCGCCCCCCATCTGGCCCTTGGTTGTCGCCTGTGGTTCTGGTTCATAAGAAAGATGGCTCCGTGCGCTTTCTCGTCGATTACAAGGCGCTCAACAAAATCACTCGCAAAGATCTGTACCCAATGCCTCGCATTGATGACGCCCTTGATTCTCTTCAAGGCGCAAAATACTTTTCCAGCCTCGACCTGCGTTCTGGATACTGGAAAATTCATATGCACAAAGAGGATAAGGAGAAAACGGCATTCCCAACCCCCAACGATATGGGGGTGCTGACACCCCGTGTAAAGTTGTTTGCCCCTCGTGGCGCACGTGTCTCGCACAGAAGCCATATTTTGGTAATGACAACCGCCGGGCGATAGATGGCGTTGTGTTCGCTTTGAGTACCACTGTTGGTAGCGTAGTAGCGCCGGCGGTGACCCCTGGTGAAAGGCAGGCTTTGGTAGCGGGCGAGAGTTGAGCGAGCCTCTTCTGCGCGTGGTGGTTGCCGCGAACAGTTGTCTCTCGCGGTGGGTCTGCCGTGGACGGCACAGCGGGCCGCCTGCGGTAGGCCCACGTGGTGAGTGAAACATAGGCGATGCCGCCTTGGGTGTGTGTTTGGTGTGTTACTGTGTTATGTTGTTTGAGTGTATGGTAATTTTGTGTAATGGTGACTTAGTGTGTTGATAACGATTGATGTATCATTCGGCGGATGATAACGTCGTTGTAAATTAGTTAAATAAATGTATGTTGTTGGTTTGTACCGACCGCGTCTGCTGTGTCCATTCAGTCCAAGAGCGTGGCGGAAGCCTCGCTCGCCAATTCGAGACCCCCACAACGGGCTATAGGAATTCAACGCTATGCCTTTCGGACTATGCAACATGCCTGCTACATTTGAGTGCATGATCGATACCGTGCTGCGCGGCCTCAAATGGAAGACCTGCCTCTGCTACTTGGACGACATCGTCATTTTTTCGTCAACGTTTCCTCAGCACCTACAACGTTTGGATGACGTTCCGACGTGTCTTGCCGCCGCTGGTTTCCAACTCAACACAAAAAAATGCCGTTTCGCCACAAAAGCTATCAAGGTTTTGGGCCACGTCGTGACCAAAGACGAAATTCGGCCGGATCCGGACAAAATTGCTGCGGTGCTTTGCTTTCCGCGCACTGAAAGGCCGAAGTAGTTGCCAAGTTTTCTTGATCTCGCCTCCTATTTTCATCGTTTTATACACAACTTCGCATCAATAGCGGCTTCTCTGCACCAGCTTCTTGCTTCCGATGTGCCCTTTATGTGGTCGGAAGAATGTCAAACAGCATTAGACCTTTTAAAGTGTGCCCTCACATCCGAACTTCTACTCCACCACTTTGATGAGACCGCACCGACCATTCTACATATGGACGCTAGCGGCCGTGGTATAGGTGCTGTTCTGCTCCAACGTAACACCTCTTCACAAGAGAGAGTAATTGCATATGCCACTAGAGTTCTAACTGCGACCGAGAAGAACTATACCATAACTGAGCAGGAATGCTTGGCTGTGGTCTGGTAAGCGCAAAAGTTTCGTCCCTATTTCCATGGCTGTCATTTTACAATCGTTACGGACCACCACGCCCTATGTTGGCTTTCCACAGTGAAGAACTTCTTTCGACGCTTGGGTCGGTGAATTCTACGTTTACAGGAGTATGACTTTGATATCACTTACAAGTCAAGTATAAAACACCAAGACCCCAACGCCCTTTTGCGCGGCCCGCTACCAAATACCCAGCTCAGCATCAGTCAAAGTTCAGCCATCACTTCTACCGCAGCGCCCGCGCTCTCCTCAATAGACCAGCTATTCTCGGATGACAAGCGCATATTTCACTCCTGCCAGTTGTTTGATCTGTACTGTAGGCGTATTATGAACCAGCTCTCAGGAGCTTCCAATTCACCTAACATGCGACATTGTCGTCAAATCTTGCGATTTAAGCTGAAGAATGGAGTTCTGTAGCGTCAAATCTACCACCCTGATGGTCAACGCTGGGTTCACGTGCTACCATGCTCTCTTCGACTTGACGTGCTTAAAAAAGCCTTCCACGATGACTTGACTGCCGGACATTTTGGTATTCAAAAAAACTTATGACTGCATTCGAAGTCGCTTTTATTGGCCTGGTATTCCTACTAGCATCGCGCGCTACGTCGGTTCCTGTGTCCCGTGCCAGCATCGTAAAATCCAGAATTTGCACTGGCCAGGTCTCTGCAGCCAATTCCGTGCCCTGCGATGCCATTTGAGATTGTAGGTGTCGACCTCTACGGCCCTCTTCCCGTCCCATCCACTAGAAAACGATGGATAGTGACCGCCGTAGACCACTTGACACGCTACGCGGAGACAACTGTATCAACTGCCTCTACTTCGGAAGTTGCAGACTTCGTTTTGCTTGCCATCATTCTGTGCCATGGCGCCCCTCGTATATTGCCGAGTGACCGTAGAAGGGTGTTCAGAAGTGCTAAATGAAGTATTGTGTGCCTCTGAAATAACACAAAAGACAGCTTCAAGCTGCCACCCTCAGATCAACGGTCTCACCGAGAGGTTTCACCTTACTCTTGCTGATATGATAGCCGTTTACATTAGTCCAGACCACAAAAACTGGGATACTCTTCTGCCATTCCTCACCTTTGCCTACAACACGGCCGTTCAGAACACCACCGGATATTCGCCGTTCTACCTCGTTATGGACGTTCCCCGACTTTCTTCTTTGATGTTTCCTTTTTGAACAGCGACGTCAACTCGCCCCGTCTTCCAGCAAGGAATACATCTCAAGACTAGCCCAGTGTCGCCATCGTGCACGCATCAACATGGAAGCGTGACAGCAAGATCGAAAAGTCGTTTATGACGCATCCCATCACCTTGTATTCTTCCAACCTAGTGACGAGGTGCTCCTGTTCACACCTATTTGTACACCTGGTCTGTGCAGCAAGTTTCAGCAAGACTTCATTGGGCATTACATAGTTATCGAGCAGACTTCGCCTGTTAATTATCATGTGACCCCACTTGTTGTCCCAACAGACCGCCGTCACCGCACCACGGAGATCGTGCACGTGCCTCGCATGCAGCCTTTCAGGCAACGTTCTCTGTCACATTGACTTGTTACGGCCAGGTTGGCCACTTCAATGTGGGGGAATTATTGTGGGCATTCGTCATGCGCTTCTTTTCATATATGCATTATCATAATCATCATCCTCCATCTGGGTCTCTGTCCTCATCTTCACTGGGTGTCACCACAATCATCATCGTGTGTGTGCACACTCGGTCTCAGACTGCCTATCACTGCTGAGCCCTTGGGCTGAATAAACGCTGTCTCAACCCAAACGTCATGATATATATATATATATATATATATTGTAATGACGAAAACCGAAACTGGAACTCTCTCTGGCACAGACTCGCATGCTAGGAGGGAGAGGACGAAGACGAAGCAGAATAAGAACAGCCGGCCTGCAGCAAAGGCGTTGTGTCTTATTTCTCTCGTCGTTACAATGGCGCAGTCGATGAAGAAGACGTCATACGTCCCGGCTTCGTCATCCAGGACGCCCGCCGACGTGCAGATGCGGTAAGCGTCGCTCGGGGACGGCGTCAAGGCCTCCTCAGCAGCTGTTCACCTGCCGCCACTGCCACCACCGTTCGGGGATGGCGCCAAGGCCTCCTCGGCGGCTCTAGTATACCCATCACCGGTATTTCTTCATGAAAAGGGACACCGTCTACGCGTCCTTCGCCACGGATTGTGCCGTGAGCACAGGTCGACAAGTGAACCCTGCGGCACAAGCCACCTGTCCGTACCCTCGTGGATCATCGGCAGCGTGGTTCTCTCATCGTAAAAACGCTGTTCACGCTTCCTCGATCATGGAGCCGACAGCCCTCCTGCAGCCGGGAGCACCTGTGCCGCCATTCGGGGACGGCGTCCAGGCCTTCTCGATGGCTCCTGGGCAGGCTTGCCCCGGCCCCACCACGACAGTACATGGCCTGTCGTTGACCGGGAATGCCGTTCACGCTTCCCACTGCGACAACGTCCTGCTCAGTGCTTCATCGGCACCTCAGCCGCTCAGGGGTGCTGTTCAAGCTCCCTCGGCCGAGGGTACCACAGCAGTGAGTACGCTGATCGGGGAACACGTCCCCACTGGCTCCGCATGTGGGCCGCCCGAGAGTGCCACCGAGCTTTCGCGCACCATTGCGCGACTCCGCCTCGAGGTCGGCGCCCTGACAGCGTCGAGTTCTGCGATATTCCCTGCTGCCTTGCCGGGACTTCACATTATCGATGAGGCGTTGGCCGCGGCCGCCTCGCAAGACCATTCAACAACTTCCCCCGAGAGCCGCAGCAAGCTCCAGTATACTCTCGCGGCTCTTTCACACCAACTTGGCTGTGTGGCGTCGCTATTTTCTGGAGCTTCGCCTGCCGTGACACCACCACCGGCTGCCTCCGAGCTACCCGAGTTTCGCGGCTTCCAGGACGATGCCGTCGATTGGGTGGCTACCATCAATGCTCTCGGAGCTCGCAAGGGATGGAGCGACAATCAGAAGTGGTGCGTGGCCTTAGACCGCCTTCAAAATCCTGCTGCTGCGTGGCACAGGTACGAAGGCGTGCGGCAGCAGTCCTGGGCGGACTGGAGCGCCAAGCTCATTGCTGCGTTTGGAAGAAATGAGTCTGACCTCACTGCTACCTCTCATTCTACCCTCGCCACTACCGAGCAAGGGGCTATTGAGAAGCACAACGACGAGGCAGCTGCACCCTCTGCCAACCTGCCCTACCTCGGAGATCAACCTCACGAGGCGCCGCGCCCCCCTACAGCTGTGCCGCGTGCCCCCTCCCCGGACAGCTTCCCAGAGTACCCTGCGGCAATCATCGAGACAAGCTGGACGGTGTACTCCTCCGGGCAAATCTCTGACTCCGCGTCGACACCTGACACACAATTACCCTTGACCCAACTTAGGACCGCCTATAAAGCACAGAAGCCAGTGAGCCAGCCTCCAAGCTGGTCAGCCCCAAATGGCCTGGATCCATTGACCTGCTGCGTGACGACGGCGGCTCTTTCACAACCAGCCGGAGACCAAGCACACGTCACAACGGCCAGTTTGACCCATAGTAAGGAGCCGCACCATCCCCTGCCACCTTTGCCGTCATTGGCCGAGTGCGTGGACGCTCGTAACTTGCCAAATGCCGTCTCCCCTAACGAGCCACAAGTGCCTACTCCACCTGAGGAGGATGCCATCGAAGTCATTCCGGTGCAGTTCACGGTTGCTCCGGATGGCGAGGCAACTGGCCATGTCGACATGAACGCACGTGACGGATTGGCAAAAACCTCCACTTCGACCAGCAGTGCATCAGCGAAGACGCTAGAGCACGACTTGCGTCGCAAGTCTACGCGCAAAGTCTACACAGCGATGTCGCTGATATCTATCGATATAGCCCATCGTACCTTCCCTCGCTCTGAACAACGCAGGCGTCCCCGCTCAGTGTGGGCCGCAGTACTGCATACTGGTGTCCCTGCAATGTCATCCAAGCAGCGAAGGGGTAGTCATCGCGATGGTCCGCCACCAATGCGATCACTCCGCACCAGCCAGTATCACCTGCTGGGTTTACATTCTCCAGGTGACTACATTAACTTGCCGCGCGGACGCGACCTGCAACGACCACCTCGACACAGCCAGGGTCGTCCACCAGAGTACAGGACAGTTCCACAGGACAGCTCGAGGCGTGCACATGACAGACTACCACGGCACTCCCAGTGCCGCCCTCCAGAGAAAATTGCCCTTTGCGCGCTAGCAGTCATGGCCGAGTGTAATGACGAAAACCGAAACTGGAACTCTCTCTGGCACAGACTCGCATGCTAGGAGGGAGAGGACGAAGACGAAGCAGAATAAGAACAGCCGGCCTGCAGCAAAGGCGTTGTGTCTTATTTCTCTCGTCGTTACAATATATATATATATATATATATAAAAGGGAAAGAAGTGTATACCTAAGGGCTCGTTTTTCCGGGTTTCGACACAATATTAATGAGATCTAACAAACAATAATGCCAAGGAATGTATAGGGGAAGTTATTAGAACTAATGTAAAGTAAATAAGAAGAAAGAAAAGTGTGTGAAAAAATAACTTGCAGTGAGCAGGAATAGAACATACGAGCTCCGAATAACGCGTTCGATGCTCTACCACTGAGCTATCACGACGGCTTTTCCCCCAGCCACTTTATTGGGTTTTATATATGAATTTTAAACGTGGGAGTGTCAGTCAGCACCACTTGTAACCATGGGGGCGAGTGTGGTACACTCTTTTTACGAGCCTGTATGGCATCACGTAGCACGTGAACTTATTACGAGCTGGCAGCTGACCAATAGTCCCTCGTATAGAACCTAACGGCACCAAGTCTGCCAGTACGAGACCCTCATTAATGAATAAGGGAAAGAAGTGTACACCTAAAGGCTCGTTTTTCCGTGTTTTGACACAATAATAATGAGATCTAACAGACAATAATGCCAAGGAATGTATAGAGGAAGTTATTAGAACAAATGTAAAGTAAATAAGAAGAAAGAAAAGTGGGTGAAAAAATAACTTGCCGTACTGACCTAACTCAGGCGATCTTGGCAAACAGCCAGACAAGCCACCGCCGGACGACAGCATACCACCCACAGACAAACAGCCTTACCGAGCGGCTAAACAAGACCATTGCCAACATGCTGACCATGTAGGTCGACGTTGAACACAAGATGTGGGACGCCATCCTTCTGTACATGACCTTCCCATAAAACACGGCAGTGCAGGAGACAACGCAGATGTCTCCATACAAGTTGGTCTATGGAAGGAGCCTGGCAACGACGCTCGACGCCCTGCTCTCAAGCGTCGCTGATGAAGAAAGCCTCGACATCACCATCTACCTTCAGTGCGCTTAAGAAGCTCATCAACTTGCCCGCCTGCGCATCAAGAATCAGCAGACGACCGACAGGTGCCGTTACAATGTTCGACAAACTTCGTGCAATACCAGCCCGGAGAACGCGTTTGGTTGTGGACGCCGATACGCCGACGTAGATTGACTAAAAAACTTCTGAGACGGTACTTTGGACCGTACAGGGTAGTTAGATGTCTTGGCACACTCGACTACTAAGCTGTTCTCAACGGCATCAGGAACTCCCAACGGCGCCGTGCCCGACCTAATGTCGTCCATGTCATGTGCCTCAAACTGTTTCATGTGCATTAACAAACCTAAATATTTTATTATTTGTTGTTTCTCTATTATTGTGCTTTATTGTTTGTACTTATTTATTGTACTTTTTTTTATTGCATGCATCATTCTCCCATGTCCCGTTTTAAGCATCTGGATGATGCGTTTTTCAGAGAGGGGCGATGCCGCGTTCCTTCCTCAAGTTCTGTTATCGGCCCGTTACACTGTGCGAAATTCTCAGTGCAAACTGAGCCTGCAGTGCTTGAGAAGCTTCGGGGTCCTAGCAGATTATTTCATTGAGATCATGCCCACTTTGCGAACATTACAAATTATTCTGGAACCTACATGGCTGCTAGCGATAACACTAGAATATTCGACGACATGTGTATAAGTGCCGATGTGCTTCACCACTTGTAAGATAATCGACGGCTGACACTCGGTTCCCCTCTCTCTGTGCCAGTGTCTTGCTGTAATTTGACTTTCCTTTTGTGTGGACACAAGTTCATCCTAAATAAACAGTTTCATCTTCGACCTGTATATGCTCCCCTTGTCAACATCACGACCTTGTGACAATATTACATTGCCGGCCGCTGGAGAGCGCAGCTGTTGCGCTATTTTTTGCAGAATGCGGGTAAAAAGTGGCCAAATTAGAGCGACGAAACATAACATTCAATGAGAGGACACTGCAATACACTGCAACAACACATAGAATTCCATGAGAACACTGCGAATTTTTGAAACAACCAAGATGGGACTTGGCTTACTGTTGCCAGACTCTGCCCGAGCAATTTCACATAAGGTCTATTATGCTATTGCATTCTGCTCGTGATGTAGAAGCTCAAATGTCCTTTAGGTTTTTTTATATGATCTCAAAAATGACTATTTGCACACTCGTACTCATTTATAACTGTTGAAACTTTCACAAAGAAGTTGTTCCCACCTTGAGCTTAACATCTGGAAATGTAACCTCAGACGGGTGCAGCATGGGCAGATGCCCTCGCAGGTGGTCACGCAACTTCTTCAGTGCAACATAAAATGGCAGCTTGTCCACAGCTCTGGGCAATTGGGCACACCGGGCACTCGATGATGGCATCACAAACACAGACTGCGCAGGGACATCACAGTCACCAGCAGCAGCAAAGCAGACTTGCTTCTCGCATCACGCTTAGGTCTCTCAATGACAGGCATGGACTGCTTTTGAAATGGTCATCTCGAACGTCACCCAAGTATTTGATGTATTATAGGAAACTGCATGGCTGGCCTTTCTCAGCTAATAGCTTTTAATATATTTGATTTGGAGATATCTTTTTGAAAGTGCCAGGTGTAAGCATAAGCAAGCCAAGGAAGACAGGGGATATATTATTATCTGCTTTTAACTCAAGTGTGACAGTTATGACATAAGCTGAAAGAATTTAACCAGAACGTTAAAGCACCCTTTTCGCTGGTGGGATCCAAATCCACAAGCTAATATCTATGCTTTAGATGCTCTAACAATTGAGCTATAATGAAATACACTTTCCCATTAAGTTTTTTGGGCATTTCTGTACGTGCTATTCTTGGCAGTGCTAGCCAACACCATTGGTATTTATAAGGCAAGAGGACATCACATGGTGCATGATCTTTGCTGCACTAGGTGGCTGCTCACAAATAAACCCTCACACGCTACTCCTCAAGAAGGTATCATGATAGCCAAAAAGGCATTTTTTTTCATTTCATCATTGAAAAATAATGCATATACTAAAAAGCATAAGCCTGCATTGGAAAGCGCATAGGAGCTCTCAAAGACATTTAAAAATGACGCATGCCTGTCGATGCTTGCAAGGGCTTGTTTATACAATAGAAAAAAAAATCCTAGAGGAGACAAACGGAGAAATAACAGACAGGACAAGCCCTAATAACTGACTGTTTATTGCTTCAATGAAATATTAAGAAAAAAAGTGCAGAGTAACAAGTCACGTGACTTGTTACTCTACAGTTTGCACTGTTTTAACCTGTTACCATGTTTGACCAACAACCAACTAGCCCAGCGAAACACACTACCTTGTTCATATGTTGTCTCCCACCCTCGTTTATGCATGAATGTAGATTATTATAATAAATAATGCTAGATCCCTTAAATGTATTCATTTCCTACCATTTTCATAAATTTTGATTGCAAAGTTTTCTAGCAGTAATGCTTTTGTAGAGTAGTCATTGGTTTATGCTGAGAACTCTTTCCATGGGTTTTTAAACATTAAGTCAGGTGTTCCTCACAAACAGTTTTTCAAAAATTTTCTAAACATGATGTATTATTGCTAAAAAAATACTTGATTGAGCTATTTAGGAAGAAACAAATATTAATGCTTTCTTGCAACATTTGACATGAGAGGACAATATTTTTATTTTTCTTGTGATGTAGCAACTTGTTTTTTTAAGCTAAGGGTTAATGTCATGTGGAATTAGCATGCCACATCCCATGATCATGCTCTTTCATTGTTCATAAAAAAAGGTACATTTCATTCTACACACCAGTGTAAAATTTGGTAATAAAATACAAACTAATGAGCAAACATTCAGGGTCAAAATTGCACAGTGTCATGGCACAGTGGAATAACATTCTTCCTGAGCACGCATTGATTGATTTGTAGGGGTTAACTTCCCATAACCACCATATGGTTATGAGAGACGCCGTAGTGGAGGGCTCCGGAAATTTCGACCACCTGGGGTTCTTTAACGTGCACCCAGCTTTCCTGAGCATGCAGAATTCCATAATAAAGTAAAAAAAGTTCTTCAAATATAAAGTCAAAATCATGATGACCTATTTATCCTTCCATAAGGCATTGTGAATGAAAGGGAAATTTTAATGGTTCGTTTTTCCCTGTTAGAAACCATACGAATGAGAACTAACATAGAGTAATTGGCATATAAATGAGGAGAAATTAGGTGCCCCTATGCTCTTCTTGGCCTAAAAATGAAGGCAGAGCATAAAAAGACTGGGCACAAAAGACAAAAAGGAATGGACACTCATTACCAACCAGTCTTATTATGAAAGAATTGGGGGAAAATATACAGAGTGTATGTCACAAGCACATCTGCGCATGCATCACGAAGCTAATCATAAAAAAATCTACCGAATATTAGGGCAAATCAATTGAAATTCATGCTTCCGCAAACACACTGGCGTCTGGCTGACGGAAGCTATTGAAGGTGTTCTACATGCAAATGAAGGGTGCAGCTCGCAACAGCCAGTCGTCAGTGTGTTTGCGGAAGCATGAATTTCAATTGATTTGCCCTAATATTCGGTAGATTTTTTTTATGCTTAGCTCTGCATGCGCGGACGCACTTGTCAGGTGCGTTCTCTATGTTTCCCCTTATTCTTACCTAATGAGATCGGTTGGTAGTGAGTGTCCGTCCTGTCTCCTTGTGCCCCATCTTTTTACACTGTGGTTTCATTTTCTGACAATGCACCAACTCGCCCAGCAACGAATTCTATTAAGCTATTTTCTTGGCCTAACTTGCTGTTGGATTGTGTCGAGCAAACAAGAAATGAACCCCTTAGAAAATATTTCACTTGTTTTGTTCTTTCATAGCAACAACCTTGTCCTAGCGGAATCAACGCCTAGAGGTAGCACTACTGGTCAGCAGCCATGGAACACCCGAAGAAAACAGAGTTCCACACTCACTGCCTTTTTGTGTAAGAGTGGCACTGGCTCACACTACCAAGGATTACCAAGGAAAAATGTTTTGCAGTTTTTTTTATCCACTGATCCTTTTTGTTGACTGGTTACTTTCAGTGCCATGTTGTTTCCCTTTGCGATTCACACAAATGCGATTTTCGCAATCCCACTTAATTCATTGCTGTTATGATAAGCTTGGTTGCATTATTGTTGTATGTGTGTAATGATTGTATTATTGTATGCTGTGTGATGCTTGGCTTGATTGCCTTACTGCCTGTACCATTCCTGCTTGGGCTCCATGCCTGCAGTATCTTGTAAATAAATAAATAAAATAAATATATTACAAGCATACCCAACAAGCCGGATGGATAAGTGCATTCCATCACAGATCAGTCAGGAGCATCGATTTTTGCATAAATTCAAGGTTGTGCAACCACCACCGAGAAAAAGGGCACTTTTGTTGTTGTCCCCATTATTTTCTTTCAATCGATGTCATAAATATGACATGAAAGCTGAAAAACAACCAGTAATGTCCCGTCTGACAAAAACGCGACACCCATGCCCCTCTTTTCCTTTGCCAAACACTGTGCATCTGAAAACATACAGACCCAACAGAACCTCACAGCAGCTAGAGCTCGATATTGCCCCGTCTTCTGGCTTAAAACAAAGATGGCTTAACAAGAACAATGTGAACTGGTATAATAAGAATGGACATACCACATTGGTCCCTTCAATTGGCTCTGGCTGTCGCCCAAACACAAAATTCTTGTTCCCAGAAAAAATTTCATAGATGCCTGAAAGCAATCATAAATGGAATGTTGCTAAAAAAAGCTCGCTGCCATGGAATCTCCTAACAGTACACTACAGGAATATCTAGTGTCTATTGGAGCTGTAACGCATGGTGCTTCAGCCAGCATAGAAATGATGGGTAGTACACAGATCTGTCTAAGCTCTGTTATTTTAGATTAGTTGGGATTCGTGAGGTGTGCAGGTGCTTTGTCACAAAACAAATTTTAGCAAATGTTCACAAGTGCCACTTCACTACCTTAACCTTTCTAGGCTCACCAATTCAAATTGACTAAGGAAGTTCACAATGATCCCCAAAAAAAGTAGAAACAACAATAAACAAAGCGACAAGCATAAAGATTACGAAAATTCATGTCCCATCATTCCCATGGTGGCTGACCAATCGCAACACCAGAGTTCTCTCTAGTAAATATTGCAAGACGCTCTATGCCTGCTACCACTTTCCTATAACATGTATAAACAGGAGGGCGTCTAGCCAATAGCATAAAACTATGAATCAGACAAATAATAAAATGAAGCAAGTATTGCAATCGCCCTGCTTTTCTAAATGCTTTGAGATTGTTCAGGTAAGAATGAATACAAGGTCTGGGTCACTGATCTTGATTACGATGAACTTTGCTTATGACGGAGGCTTTGAATCAAGACCAACAATTGAGAGGTTAGCTTGGTTAGAAAAAAATAGTTTGCCTGAAATAAGTATGTCAATTCTGGCTTCACAATTTCTGAATTTTGAGCACACCAAGCAAAAAACGGTAGACTTCTCGAGTTCAGTATTTATCCTCAATAGAAAACAAATTATTATAATTAATATTTTATTTCCCTCTCGTATGAACGAAATTTGAAAGTTCACCATTTATCCTCAATACCAAACAGATTAATATAATTAATATTTTATTTCCCTCTCTTTTGAAAGAAAAAGAAAAACAGCACACAGCTGCCATGGATAACCTTCATATTTTATTTCATTAGTATGTGAAAGGCTCTAGCAGATGGTAAAAAACAGTGAAAAACATACATGTATTTCTTCAGAATGCATCGAAAGAAACAAACGCATGGCCATGATCCCTTACATTCATAGAATGGTGTGCAAACTCAACAATGTGGGGCACCGGTTCGGTGTGAGTGCTGTTTTCTTTGCACTCAACAAATTAAACTGTATGTGTGCCAAAGAGCAGAGGAGGGCACAGAGTGCGTCTAAAGACAGGAGATGTTCCCAAAGACATGCAACACAGTTTGTAAAGTGTAAAACAGGAATAGTATATGACATACCCCTGTCTTGTGGTCGCATGTACATTGGCCAGACGGGCCAATGTTTGAATGTACGCCTCAGGGAACATAAAAGCTCCTTCAAGAGTACCCCATGTTCCCATTTAGCGTTGCATTGCGATTTGTGCAAATGCCAACAGCTGTTTGAAAAAACAAGAGTTCTTTTCCGTCAGAGTCTTCAAATTTCGCCTGGAATTTCTGAAGTGTATCACATTTCCAGGAAGGCAGATCAGTGTATCAGCCAATCATCATTATCAATACATGATTGTGAGTTTAACTACATAGATAATTGATGGACAAGTGCCTCGATTAAACACTTTGCATGCTGCTTGTACTGTTGTCATAATGTTTTTGACATGCACACCAAGATGTATGAATGTGTCTACTGAATGTGAGAATTATCCAATTGTTAGTGAGCGCTTTTGCTGTGCAATTCCTTCTCTGTCTTGCGTGTTCCACGCTCCCAGTTCGCTGAACGACCAGGCATATAGCAAGTCACCCATATTACCTGCAATTATAAAATTTATCGCCATAGGCAAGTTAAACTGAGTGTAATAAAATAGCGGATAATGATAATGGTATTTGTGCTTTAAAGGTATGTTTTGTAGCCAGCCAATGCACTGTTATGCTTCAAGATTGTGCCAAAATATACCTGGTTTACCGTCATGCTCAATCATTTATTTAGTATGCAAGTGTTTCGAGCTGATAGAACTACAAAATATTTTTCATTTTAAAACTTCATAGCTCAATACCAAGGACAGGACAGGGAAGACAGGGAGGAACAGGAAATAATTTGACGTTTGATCTGCCTGTGCATCGCAAGACCTTTGCGTGTTAATCAGTGCTGTCTACCATTCGTATTCTGGGTGGAAGTGTAAATGCGCTGGTGAGAGAACTAATGGAGGCTTACCACATTAAAGAGAGAAGGTAATTGTATAAGCGACACTTCAGTTGTATTGTGCAGTAAAAAGAAATGATTTTAAAAACTTAGTTATGACACCAAATATACGTTGCTCTGGCGATTCTGATTAGCATTGTAGAATGTGATGTGCATTGTGCCTACATGCGCTACTTGGCTGTGTATATATTAAGGGAGACTTCTGAATGAAGCTTGGTTGCAAGCTAGCACTCTTTCCAGTATTTCTGTGTTCCTTCCTGTCCTTGTGAATTTCGCACTACCAAACTTTAAGATTATAAACCAAGCAGCCCAGCAACACATTCTTTTTAAATATTTTTCATTGTTGGGAAAGTTGTAATAGTACTAATTCTTGCCACCACATCTGTCCCTTCATCTTTTTTTTTATGATATTAGTTAGCCTGTTCTTTTTGATATGACGTTAGCATCCCTTTAAATGTATGTAATGCCTCAGAAAATTTTGCACATATAGTATATTGAATTTGACAAAGTACCAAAGTGTGTTTCTATCATGTGCAGCATTTGAGGTACTTGGACCAACACCTCCCCTGTTTTATCAATGCCAGCCAGATATACCGGATCCAGCTGTTCACCACCCTCTCCTCTAGCCCTTTTCTGCTCTCTACCATCGCCTAGCCTTTGCGGGTGCTTTGCGGTAATTGGCGTGAGAGCCCCTCATGCAGTGCCTCATGATGGAAATCATATGAAGTAATTTCTTGCTCAGTTGTGTACAGATCTGTGGGGCGGCGTCTTGCATTTCTCGTGTTCACAATATAGGCAGTCACGCTGGCTCTGTGAAAGATACGATGTTTTGAGATAGCGTGTCGCCGTTTGTGGCACTATGCGAACAACCAATGGGGAAACCTCACTGCAACGCTTCTGCATGTGCTGATCTGTGACATGGTGGTGGCACTGCTTCAAATCATAAAGCAGCAGCACAAAGAAAAAAATCTGACAGACGTATAATATTGGAGTGAAAAATACACTATCGCATCTACCGGGGAAAGCGCTCGGAAGCACTTGTGACACAAGCAGCGCTACCCACCATGTAGTGTCGCATCACGGTCACTTTCTGAACTAAGGTGAAATAATGGCACCCATTGAGAAGCGCCCGTTTGCACTAGCATCGAAACATAAAAGAGGTGTTGCTTGGACAAACATTGTCTCCCTCCTGCCCACTTCTGCTTTTAGCAAAGTCAGCACGAACCTTGTCCATAAAATAAATGAAGAAAAGCCATGGCTGCAACTCAAAATACAACTCGTATGCAAAGTCTCCTGGGTGTTTTGAAATGCGTTCTACAGCTTTTCTTCACTCACGCAGCTTCTGAAAAAGAAAAATTAGTGCACAAGAATACGTACTTTCGGAATAGTAGCTCACCTTTGCCATTGAATACTGCTATGCGTGGTTGAAATATTTTCAGCTTGTCAAGGAGTATTTCGGCACCCTCCTTAATTTCTTTCCTGCCAAGAAAGAAAACAATGTGGGTTTACAAACACACACACGCACACATGCACATACACACACACACTTGACAACAAATAAATGAACTCAATTTCTCAGCACTAGCTTTATGAGTTTTTAAATTTAGACTTCCCACTGTTAGGTACAATACACTAAAGATGATTGATTGATTGATTGATATGTGGGGTTTAGCGTCCCAAAACCATCACAGGATTATGAGAGATGCCATAGTGGAAGACTCCGAAAATTTCAACCACCTGGGGTTCCTTAAAGTGCACCCAAATCTGAGCACACGGGCCTACAACATTTTTGCCTCCATCAGAAATGCAGCCGCCACAGCTGGGATTTGATCCCGCGACCTGCGGGCCAGCAGCCGAGTACCTTAGTCACTAGACCACTGCGGCGGGGCAATAAAATACACTGAAGAGCTTAATGTTCCTTTGAATATAGATCAAAACACACCCAAGCAAAACACACACAAAAAACACACCCACCGAAGAGAAGCAGACATGAACACACTATCCTGGGTGTGTTTTTATGCTGTTATTCTCTTTCTCTACAATGAACCAACTCAGCCAAAAAGAAGTTTTGATGAAGTTCCTTCAAACATAATCAGTGTTATGCAAAAAGGCTAAAAAAACTAGCAAATTTATCTTTAGTAACATGCAACTTATTTGCTAGCTGCACTGCTGCACAATGAGTTTTACTTTGAGGTAAACTATAACGTCAAATACATGTGAAATGCATTTCGTTTTGTGAACAATTTTTTAACCAATTTGACAGCTGTGTTAAAAATAACAGCCAAATCCTTCGCCACAGGAAGCTGAATTTTTTTGAGAGATTAGAGACTTAAAACAAGAATTAAGCATTAAGTTTACCAATGTATAACATGGTAAAAAAAAAGACATATATATTTCAGCTTTATAGGCTACATATTGTAACGAGACTTCAGAAGTGCAGGGGTATTTTAATTAACCACAGTGTAGCCAGCTGTCGAAAAGCATGTCCGTCATGGCTGGAATAAGGAGATGGGTTGCCAGGATATCAAATTAATGTTGAACGACATATTCAATGTCAAGTACATGCAGTGCCATATAATGTAACATAACTTTCCTTGAGTGAAATGAATCTAATGTACAAAGTCGCACACTGAGCTAACCAACTAGTTAAATTGGTGGCATAAAAATACCCGGATTGTACAGTGTGTCCTAAATTTAACTAGCCGAAGCTCTGGCACTAAAATCGTTTAGCCATGGGAATGGTGGGCAGTACATGGATTTGCCTAGTCTTCATTTTTGCTTGCATGCTTCGAAAACACTTGTGGCTTTGTTTATCACCATATTTTTGTTTTGTTAAAAAGAGACAACAAGAGTGGATTATTGTGAACTTTGTAAACCAATTTGAACTGGTGAGCCTGAAAAGGTCAAGGCGGTGAAGCATAACTGTTGAGCCTGTGCTGAACTTCGTCTGGTGGCAAAGCGAATTTAGGCCACATGGAGCCATACGAAGCCAAAAGAACAAAGATTATACAAATCCGGGTACTATGCAAGATTCACATGCTGGCTCAAGTGCCGCACATTGCAATTCTCATAGGCACTAGCGCCAAAGTTCCCTCCAGTGTACTTACAGCAAACACTATACATGATTCAGCTGACGCTTTGTCTATTGCTCTGAATTTGCTGCACTATACAGGAACCGCAATGCTTCAGCCATAAAAAAGCTCTTCTTTGCACCTGAATACCACAGGCCTGTGGCATTGTAGACACTGACAAACGTTAAAATGTATACACCGAGGATGCCACAAAAATGTTGGATATTTATATGTACTCAGTACAGCGAAAATTTACGAGACATGAAATGTTAAATAAAGCTAAATTTCCGCCTTGTCTGTAAATGTAATTTCAAAATAAATGTTCCATACGGCACTTGGCAATTCGACCTATAGTCTCCTGCAAGATTATAAGCATTAGGCACTGATTTAGCAGAAATTTGCATTTCTTGTGAATTCAACGTCCTACAAACTTTTGCTGTTTATAACACGTACATGTGCAGTAGTATGCTCTACTTATGCCCTCTTCTAATGATTGCTATGCTTGAACAAATCGTGAAAAGCGGTCATTTAATAGTGTTAGAGTTTTGGTGATGAACAGTCAATACTTATTGTCACAGTTGTTGAAATGATGTTTATAAAATGCCCCAGGAAATAAAAAATTGCAACATTAGGAAAAAAAAAGGCCAATGGTGGTAGGTGAAGACTGGCAATTGACCAGCGATCTAAAAAACTGGCCAGGCTGGTCTAAAACTGGACAGTTGACAACCCTATGCAGAGCTCACATAAAAACTCGGTCAATATATTGTGCAAGTATCGTGATCTAGAAATAGTGCACGTACTAGGAATGCATCTGGACATCTCTAGGTTTGCAAGACCAGGAAGTTTAAAAGTGAGAATGAAACATCACATTTACATTGTTGAGGAAGGAGAGGCAAGACGGCGGCGATCAGCTCGTGCTGAGGTCGCAGCTTTTATTTGGGACACAGGCGTAGGCGCAGTCGCCAATGCTGCGTCCAGCCAGGCCAGGAGCTCAGCCATTCTGCCCTCGTGGCTCGTGCATCACAAGTCATGTGGCAGTCTTCTTCTTTAGTGCGGCAGCTGGGCAAGACTGACGCGATGCTACATGAGCTCCCCGCCTAGCCTTTGCGCAATTTCATACACGCACAAAAGAAAAATCAAGAGGGGTGGACACTATGTACATGAGCAGCAGTCCATGGTTTGTCCGTGGGAAAGTCCGAGTTGTTACCGTGAAAAACGTTGGGTAGCTGAAAGTTCTGGTGGGTGACACTGGGAGCCGCGGAGAGGGTGAGGTGCACGCCGAACAGATGATGTAGGAAGCAGTGATGCAACCTATCTAGGACTTTGTGGCCATGGGCGTCAGTGACACTATCGGTCGCCAGTCAGATAACTCCTCAGTAGGGATGGTTCGGAGTGCAGTGATAACTTGAGAGGGCACGTGTTGCAAGTGTTGTATGGTTGTTGTACGCACGAGCGTCGTTGAGAAATGGATGCTGTCTGCATGAGGTGCGGGCATGGGCATGCTGGTCGATGGTCCCTGAAACTGCATGCCGGAAGAAAGGCTCTGCAATGCACGCTGCGGTTTTCGACGAGATGCAGACGTGGCAGCGGGAGATGCATAGAACAGCGACGGGCTGATGGCACGAGCGCAAGGTGTACAAGGATGGCAGAAACGCTGGCACATATGGCAGGAACTCTGGCATGTACTGAAAAAAAAAAGGCCCCGGACTTGAGCAGCACTGATCAGAACCGCTGCGTCGTCGAATGTCTTGTGGAAAGTGCTCATTGGTTTCAAGCTTTTCAGCGCTGTCCTCAGAGATTGTCGGCAGCAAGTCAAAATCCGCAAGAGACTTGGGCTGTACCAGACCACGGCACACCATGTATGCGGCTGCGTTGCCACCCATGGCCGTCGCCACAAGAGATCTTGGGTGCGGAACGGAGTGCTGGCCATATGCTCGCGTAGCAGGCGAGTCACAATCGGATAACTTGGATATGGGCATAACTGGAACGTCGTCCACAGCCGTTGCCATGCTGGCGGAAGCTTTGCTGCTGGCGTGGAAGAGGGCAGCTGGTTCAGTTACGGTGCCGCACGTGGTGTCAGCGAACAGGTGACAGGTTGCGCCGGCTTGGGTGTCGCACACTGCGTGAATAGGCGCTGAAGTCGTCTTGTTCACCGGCGTGTCCACAGGCACCGACCGGTCAACCAAAGGCCGATTTTCGAGCAGCGTACGCTGTGATATGTCCTTGGAGTCCTTTGTCATAGGACGGTCGCCTACCTCGTGGTTGTGGACAGTGCTGGACGAGATGCGGTTGAGGAAAACCGTGAGAAAGGCTTGATCAGCGTTGATGAAAAAGCACCATCTGTGTGGTCGGTCTCGTGTCAGAGGCGGTGTTCAGTGCCGCGAAACCGAAGGATGACATTCCATAGACCGTCATATGGGCGAGAGCACCAAGAGAAATAGGCGAGGTGCCATATGAGGTCAAGTGAAAGCTCCAAGGCATCCTCGAACTCTTGGACCCTTGACTCGATGTCGGAGGTGCGGAACGGTGGTAGAGGCTGTAGTGTACACGTAACCTGAAAGATTACGCGTACTAGCGTGGGTCCGGTCTTAGCCAGCCGCAGGGCACGTGTTAACCGTCCCCATGGCGAGAACACAGTACTGCTCAAGGTCGCAACACTTCATTGCCTGCAGCAACACCGAAACGCAGTAGAAAGCCTGTTGCAAAGACGCGGCGGGAAAGCAGATGGGCTTATCCACACCCCGAGCAAGAAGTACTACACAGGGTGCAGTGAGCACGTCTCCGTGGTAAAAGTGATTTCTTTTATTTATAACATACTGCAGACCAGAATTCGGTCCTTGCAAGAAGGGCACTCATAGTAAACTCAAAAAGAAATACAATACCAAAATATCAATACAGCGAGTACAGTGAGTGCAGTGATTCACCGAGACACTGGCACAAAGGCCCAATTGCTCGAGCTAGGGCAAAGGCGCTCGCATTGGCTTCGGAGAGATACAGGTCGGCGCAGTTTGACCACGCACTAGGACACTGTACCACCCTTCGCCGCGGGCGCAAGGCGCCGCGGGCGCAAGGCGCTGTTGGCGAAGTTTGAACGAGCCACAAACGAAGGAAGCTGACGGACGAAAAAGAAAAGCATGCTTACCACCATGTCGTTGCCGGAGAGGTCTCTCTCACTCCCAATGCGCGCGCATGAAACCTCTCGGAGAGACTTTGCGCGTGGGGCCACAGTCGGCATCCGCTACCGTGTGAGAGGGGTTAAACGTCACCATCACTCACCCCAGCGCGCCACACCATGGAGGAGGGTGGTCCTGACGGGACATGAAGATGGAGAAAGAGGCGGCAAAGCCAGCGCAAAGGCAGCAGGATAGCCTTGATTCCCACAACACCCTCTCCTAAATTTGCCCTTTACCGGTCTGCTAAGGCAGCTGGACGTCGCCCACGCAGCTAAAATGACACTGCTATGAGCGACAGCTAACCTCAGTCCAGCCCTGTAACTGCTGCTAAAAAAATGATGGCAAAGGAGAAAAAAACATTGATAAAATAAACACATGACACCATAAGATGTTTGCAAAAGGGAGCACAGAAAAGTAGGACTAGTGCTCGTTGTGCTGAAACGGGATAGCGTCATTCGTGCGGAGGGGGCAGCAGAGCGTGACAATGTCCGCGTGTGAGGTCAGAGGCACGGAAGGGGGCTCTCTGATGGCTCATTGCTGCTCTTGATTAGTCGCGAGTTTGACGAACGCCGCTTCAGTGGTGGTTTGAAGGGCCCGAATTTCTCGATGGAGATGGGGAAACCTCGCTGGGAAGCCTGGCCTCTCCGGGGATCAGGGAGGCCGAACTGGAATTGGCTGCGAGACGCCCTGGCGTTGGCCGGCAGCATATAGCTGCTGTCAGCTGACCTCGCGCAGAAGCCAAAATGGAAGGGGCAGCATGGCTTCTCGGCGACAGCCGAGAGCAGAGCACAGCGACAGTATTTCAGTGCCCCCAGCACCTCTAGTGTCCACGTTGACAGGATGAAACCACGATGTGCACTCTTCACAGGCATGCACTGAAGCGTCACACACTACACACGCACAGAAGCACGCGCACACACACCGCCGCTGGCTACGCGAGCAAAGCGTCCTTTGTCCCTCTCTCTACGCATAAGCACCAATACTCAAGGTCACAACTCCCTTGGCCGATAGACGAAATAAACATGGAAGAAAAAGTAACACAGAGCAATAATGACACTCAATGTATGGCCAAAATAACTTTAAAAACATCAAATACAAATGAACACTTAATATTAGACAAAAGAAACATAACATAAAAATGGCAGATCCCACGTACAGTGGGAATCGATAATATGCGAAGCCGTAATGAGAAAGGTTGATGGTCACTTCAAAATCAGCACAATGCTACGAGGTGGAGGTAAATAATTCTGTACATGACTTACATGTAATTATTATCATGCATGTTTGGATGTGTCATTTACTTTTGTCATCTATTCACGTCACGTAATACCAAATTTTGTATATGTGGAGCTAGCGAAATGGCCGCGAGCACGCTATGGGTGTGGTATGTTGTCATGTTCTTACATGACACGCTTTTCAGGATTATCATGTTTGCACAAGTCATGTACTTTCGTCATCCATTGACGTCACGTAACACCGAATTTCGTATATGTGGAGCTAGCAAAACGGCTGCGAGCGCTTCATGAAGGGCCCAATGTACTCCAATGTAGCATCGACGCGCGCGCACGCTGGGCACAGCGATGCTACGTTTGCAAAACGCGAGCACTGTATAGTCTGACGCCAGGCGGGACCAGCGTCTGTCGGCGCAGCCCGACGGCAACCGGCAGGCAATGCGACAAGCTGCATTTGATGCCGATGCTTTACCCAGACAACACTGCGTCTCCCTCTTTCCATGACAGAGGGACGCCGGGACGAGACAAAATGAACGCCGCCGAGCACGCGACCGCATCACGTCGAAAAGTATTGGCGCCTTGACTGTTGCATGTAGTCATGTTCTCACATGACACGCACCTCATGATTATCATGTTTGCACATGTCACATACCTTCGTCATTCTTTGACGTCTCGTGATACAAAATTTCGCATATGTGAAGCTAGCGAAACGGCCGTGGGCGCATCATGGATGCGGCATTTATCCCCGTATTCAAAAACGCTCCTTCACTTAAACTTGACTTGAAACCACCTTCAATGTAGCGCGTTTGAAATGTGTCTGTGCATTGGTGCTGCCTTCGCACCGCCTAAAGACAGTATGTTTGAAGGAAGGAAGTATGTTTATTTACAGAAAGGCAGAGAGGTCGGCCCGAGCGGTAGTTAGTTTGAAATGTGTTTGTGCTGCATTGAAGTCGGTGGCAAGTCAAGTTAAAGTCAAGCAGTGTTTTTGAATACAGGGGTTAGTCAAGTTGTTACATGACATGCATGTTGTGATTATCATGTTTGGATGTGTCATTTACCTATGTCGTCCGTTCGCGTCACGTGCCAAGTTTGGTACATGTGAAGCTAGCGAAACGGTCATGAGTGCATCATGAGCATAGCATGTAGTCATGTTGTTACATGACACACATCTTATGTTTCTTATATTTGCACCAGTATCATACTTTCGTCATCCAATCACGCCCCGTAACACCAAATTTAGTATAAGTGAAGCTAGTGAAACGGCCAACAGTGCATCATGAACGTGGCATGTAGTCATGTTGTTACATGACACGCATCTCATGATTATCATGTTTCTACCAGTCACGTACCTTCGTCATCCATTCACGTACTGTGATACCAAATTTGCTATATGTGACGCTAGGGAAACGGCCGCGAGCGCATCGTGAGCGTGGCATGTAGTCATGTTGTTACATGACATGCATGTCATGATTTTGATGTTGTGGTCTGTCACTTGTGTTCGCCAAGCAATCATGTCAAACCATACCAGTTTTGCAACATGCCATGTGAACGAAACCACCGCAAGAGCTGCAGGATTATGAGATGTAAATCATGACATTCATGACACACATGTTATCATTTTCATGTTATGACTAGTCAAATATGTTCTTCAAGCAGTCATGTTATGCCATACCAAGTTTGGTATTGATACAACTATCGAAACGGCCAGGAGAGCTAAAAATGGCAGATCCCACGTACAGAGGGAATCGATGATATGCGAAGCATGTTTATTTGTCACTTTAAAATCAGCACAACGTTACGAGATGGAGGTAAATGATGCGTTCAACGCTTATGTGTCATGATCATCATGCTTGGATGTGTCGTTTACCTTCGTCATTTATTCACGTCACGTGATACCAAATTTAGTATATGTGGAACTAGCGAAACGCCTGCACGCACACTATGAGCGTGGTATGTTGTCATGTCTTTACATGACATGCCTGTCAGGACTATCATGTTTGCACCAGTCATATATTTCGTCATCCATTGACGTCACGTAACACCGAATTTGGTATATGTGGAGCCAGCAAAACGGCCACGAGCGCATCATGAAGGACACAATATACTTTGATGTAGCGTTGACGCGCGCGCACGCTGTGCACAGCGACGTTACGTTAGTGAAACGTGGCCACTCTACAGTCTGACGCCAAGCGCGACCAGCGTCCGTCGGCGCGACCCGACCGCAACCAGCTCGAAATGCAAAATGCTGCATTTCCCACCGATTCCGTAGAGTAACATTACTCTATGTCGATGCGTTACCCAGGCAACACTGCGTCTCCCTCTTTTCTTGACGGAGGGACGCCGGACGCGCTGAAACGCGCATGCATCAAAGAACGCAGTGCGGCACGCGCCTTCGAGTATATGGCAGGATCGGCACCAGGCGTGGCAACGCCGGCGGGACGAGACGAAATGAACGCCGGCGAGTATGCGCACTGCGTCATGTCGAAATGTACTGGCACCTTGACTGTGGCATGTAGTCATGTTCTCACATGACATGCATCTCATGATTATATAGTTTGCACCAGTAAAGTACCTTCGTCATCCATTGGCGTCACATAATACCAAATTTGGCATATGTGGAGCTGGTGAAACGGCCGCGACAGCATCATTAGTGTGGAATGTAATCATGCTTTTCATGACATGCATGTCGTGATTATCACGTTTGGATGTGTCATTTACCTATATCGTCCGTTCGCGTCGCGTAATACCGAGTTTGGTACATGTGAAGCAAGCGCATCATGAGCATAGCATGTAGTCATGCTGTTACATGACACGCATCTCATGTTTATCATATTTGCACCAGTGTTATACCTTCGCCATACATTCAAGTCCCATCATACCAAATGTGGTATAAGTGAAGCTAGCGAAACGGCCGCCAGTGCATCAGGAGCGTGGCATGTAGTCATGTTGTTACTTGACACGCATCTCATGATTATCATGTTTGCACCAGTCACATACCTTCGTCATCCATTAACGTACCGTAAAACCAAATTCGGTATATGTGACGCTAGCGAGACGGCTGCGAGCGCATCATGAGCGTGACATGTAGTCATGTTGTTACATGACAAGCATGTCATGATTTTCATGTTAGGATCTGGCGATTGTGTTCGCCATGCAATCATGTCATAGCATATCAGTTTTACAACATGCCAAAAAAACGGAACCACTGCAAGAGCTGCAGGACCATGAAATGTAAATCATGACATTCTTGACATACGTGACATGATTTTAATGTTATGACTAGTCAAATATGTTCTCCATACAGTCATGTTATGCCATACCAAGTTTGGTATCGATACCATAATCGAAACGGCTAGGAGAGCTAAATGTCGTAGGCGGCTAGATAGATACGCTCAAAGTCGCTGAAGTTCGTTAAGAAATGCTTCGCATTTAAAATACACACGAACACTTAAAAAAGAAACACTGGCAGCAAACTGGGTGGGGTCGACTTCTTTACGAGAAAAGGCCGTAAAGAAGCTAACCTATACCGAGGCTAGACAGTAAACTGAGGGCCTTTGGTTGCGAAGAAGTCCGCTGTCCGGCGCGAAATCACAAAGGTGACCACTTCCTCAGATTATACTGGTGCGGGGTCTGTATGCGGTCTGCCGCCCCGGGAGTGCCCCGTTGCTTACACGAAGTGCCGCAGGGCGCTGGCGCGAGCTCGTCAGACTGTGATACAAAAGGTTTCAGGTCTGCGATATGGGATCGGCCGAGTTTTCCCGAATGGGGATCTTTCAAGAGGTACGCTAGTGGAGTGCAAGCTCTATCTACTCGATACGGACCAAGCCACTTAGGAGTGAGCAAGGTTAAGAACCCCTTACTGGCATCGCTAAGAGCGTGGTTACGCTTCAGAACAAGATCGCCCACCTCAAAAACTAGGTCGCGATGCTTGCTGTCATATTGGGCCTTCCTGCTGAGCCCTGGCCGACGCCAAAACTTTGCCTTGCTTTGCAGAAAGCTCGATAAAGTCTGTCCCGAAGTGTCGACGCGTAAGCAGAGCAGTCTGCCGGTGCATCCTCGTCCTCGAGCTGACATTAAGTGATGCTGGTCACTGGATTTGCCAACTCCCTTCCAAAATTTAAAAAGGCGGGCGAGAAACCAGTTGAGCGACTCTCGGACGTCCGAATAGCGAACGCGAGCTCACTCAAATGGTCTGCTCAGTTCCTTTGACTTTCGGCAAAGGCCGTTAACATGGGTTTGAGCATACAATTGACGGGCTCCGTCAAATGGACTGGGGTTCGTAGGGTGAAGTGATGCAGTGATCAATTGCGAGGGAACGGCACGTGACAACAAACACCCAAGCGGTGAAATACGAAGCATTGTTCGTGATGAGCCTTTCCGGGAAGCCGAACCGGCAAAACATTTCCTGCAGCTTCTCAAGCACCGCTCGCGTTGTCACCTTCCAAAGAAGGAACAATTCCAATCATTTCGAAAAGTGATCAACGACTACCTTCAGGTGAATGAATCCCTGCTTACATCTGGGAAATGGTCCCATTAGATCGCAGGTGGCCACTTGCCACGAACGCTCACTCACAATAGATTTTATCAGACCGGACGGTTTGCCACCCCTCGATTTCACTGACAGACGCGCCAAGAATGGCAATAGCGAAAAATGTCACTCTTCATGCCGGGCCAGGTCACACCGCGGCTAAGTTTTGCAAAAACTTTAGAGCCACTCAGATGACCAGACATGGGTTCGTCATGAGATGATCGCAACAGTGCGACTCTCAGACTTTTGGGCATAACCACCTTAAACGGGTCGATGGACTCGTCTTCAGTGGCTATATACTTCAGCAGGAGCCCGTCATGGTCCAGCAAATATGAATCTGCCGGGGACTCAACGACACGCTGGTACGAGCTCCCTATTCGCGCCCGCTGCAGGGCAAGCAGTATCACGGTGCTCCGTCTTGCCGAGACAGCCGCTATCCGCGCCCGCTGCAGGCACGGCGCTCCATCTCTCTGAGACCGTCGCACATTTCGCGACAAAATGGATCACTTTGCTGGGCCTTCAGAAGCTCTTCTACACAGGGTGCCACAAGCACGTCTACGTGATGAAAGTGATTCACGGAGACACTGGGACCAAGGTTCGGTTGCTCGAGCAAGGGCAAAGGTGCTCGCATTGGCTTTGGAGAGATACGGGTCGGCGCAGTTTGAGCACGCACTAGGACACCGTACTGCTCACCACTCACCATAGCGCGGCAGACCATGAAGGGGGGGGGGTCATGTTGGGACATGAGAATGGAGAAAAAGGCGGCAAAGCCCGCGCAAAGGCGGCAGGCTAGCCTCGATGCCCACAAAGCGAGTCAAAGTGCAGCTGCAAGGCTTGAGCTGGCTGGAACATGTCCGCGAAGCTCAGTGGTTGCGGTGCAGCACCGGTTGTTTGTCCGTTGTTCTGTGGTCACCAATTGTTGAGGAAGGAGAGGCAAGACGGTGGCGATGAGCCCGTGATGAGGTCACAGCTTTTATTTGGGATGCAGGCATAGACGGAGTCGCCACTGCAGCCTCCAGCCAGGCCAGGCTCAGCCGTGCTGCCCTTGTGGCTCGCGCATCACGAGCCATGCGGTTCTCTTCTTCTTTAGTGCGGCAGCTGGCCAAGACTGGCATGACGCTACAACATCAACAACAATCTAAGGTTGTTAGATCAGTGTCATAAAAGCAACTGACTAGATTTACATTGCTGCAATCATGACAGAAAAGCATGTGCCTTTGCCTTTAAGCATGCCCATGCAATTCAACAGATGCAACGACTGACACATAATTTGCTGCTCTAGTTATGCTATTGCCCTGAAAAACAAACACTATTATGGTTTGCCTTTGCCATAGGTGGGCATTAGCTTCTGATGATTATGGACAGCACTTTCATGAAGTGTTTCACCAGATTTAAAGTCTTTGGGTTCTACTAACCTGGATAGGTCGGCACTGCTTCGCGTCGTGCGGGCGACGATGTTGGTAAAGCCAATTCCATAGTGGATGAGTTTGAAGTCATCTACAGCAGTCATTGGCTCAGGAATGAGGCCAGCCAAAAACAGGCACCGCCCTGCATGAAAAGATTCCCTCCATGAAAACACTTGCAAAATTATACACTCACGTAGAGGGCTTCCCAAACATCAGGCTACAGATATCAAGCATATCTGATGTAGCCACATTCAAGTTAGAGAAGTGGTGCAGAACCTTCAAGAGGCTATAATAATAATAAGGCCATAGAGATTTCCTTTGAGTTCCTCCTTACAGTGCTGCTCTGATAAGGGCAGTACCATAAGCAGCTGCATTGAACCAAAGACAACTTGAGGAAGCTGAGTGCCATCAGAGGCTGGTCGTTTTTCAATTCCTTTTTAATTACACAGACAAAAAAATGTGTAAAACAAAAGGGAAAAAAGAGAAAAAGCAATGCTATTGCCGTAGGAGATAGGTATTGCAAACGGCAACCATGTCTTTATAGTTTTGACTGAAAACATAAATAAAGCGACACATTGGATACATTCTTGGTGGACAAAAATATGGAGGCCAGTATAATAGCCAACATATTTGCACAGCCTAAGTCTACGAGTAGTTACGACGTAACTACAGACAAGGACAGAAAGAGCGCTGATTTTGTCCTTGTCTTTTTTTCTGTAGTTACGTCGTAACTACTCGTAGTCTTGCGCTGTGAATATATGTTGATTCCCAATCACCAACTAGCCCAAGCATCTGTTTCATCAGTATAATAGCACTGTTAATAAATTTGATGAGAAATATATTGAGAATCAATAGGAGTTTGCGCGAGATTTCACCGAAGTAGGAAGAGCCTTTCTGTGCTCCCGACCTTACCCCGATCCTCGCTCTGGGCTTTTCATGCGCAGCCATTCAAGGGCTACAAATGGCGCCTCTTAAAGGCAACCGGAAAAAACCGCCACAGCGGAACGCTTTCACAGCTTCCCCGGCATCAACATCGGTGCCAACCCAGCAGCAAGAGGCATAATCCAAGCCTGTACCCTCCAAAAAGAAAACACCGCCTCAAGAGGACAGCAGCCATCACAATGCCACCCTCCTCCCTGGTTTCGAGCAAAGCGAAAGTGAAAACTGGCACTTTCTAGTCTCGTGCCACAGCCGTGGCTTCCTGCAAGAGTTATTCTCCCAGCAGCAACCCTTCCTCTTGCCTCTCCAACATCGTGCTAGCCGAGCGATCGGCGCCCGCTCCCAGTGTGCCGTCCGTGCCTTCAAGCACATCCCCGCACCTCGATCGTCCCCACTTCATTGGCAACCTTCCTCCTTCTGACCATGCGGCCACCATAAATTTTCGGCTGATCGGGAAGAAAGCCAACTTCCTGGCTGCGTCGAGGGATGTGATCGCTGCCTTTCTCTCGGGGTTCCCAGCCACCCACCGAGTGCGGGTGAATTTTCGGCGCAACCTTGTTGCGGTCAACACTCACCCTAATGTCGATCTGACTGCCCTACTTCAGGTCAGGAGGATTTGCGACACCAAAGTTCGGGCCAAACAACACGACCTGAACACCTGCGTTGGCATGGTTTTTGGAGTAGACCCGACGATCCCCTTCAAGGACCTTGCCGGCAACATTGCGTCACCTGTGCCACTAGTGTCCGGTGTCCGCAGAGGCAACTGCCTCACCCTCACCTTCCTGGGGAGCATCGTCCCCTCAGATATATTGCTCTACAAGCCAAAGCGCTCTGTTCGACCCCACCAGCCCCGGCCCCTGCAGTGCTCCCGTTGCAGCCGCTTTGGGCACGCAACCGCCACCTGCTTGTGAGACGAGCGGTACTTGCGCTGCGGCTTCAAGCACGCGCCAGGATCATGTGCAGCACACCCTCACTGCATGAACTGTCATAGGAAGCATCCCACAACCGAGCCGCACTGTTCCGTCTTAGAAACTCCAGAGCAGGGCCGCGGTCATCATGGCCTCAACTGATGGCACCGTGACTCGCCGCCAAGCCCTGGAACACGCTAGGACCCCCAGCAGCTGCGCTACCATCATCCAGGGATGCTCCTTCTGAGATGCGCTCACCGCTACCGGCGGCACAACCTCGAAGGCCGCCCCTGTTCCCACAACGAGTGTGCCCGCCGTTTCCACTTCAACGACAACGGCCTCGCTATCATCCACATGGCAGCCAGCCCCTGCGGCCGTCACCAAGCGTTCGACGGCGACGTAGACACCGCGCGCCTTTGCGCAACTGCCGGTTCCTGCCGCCGCCCCCAAGAACACCGCTACGACACCGCCCGTGCCTTCAAGCCACTGGCCCCTCCCCGCCCTTTCTTGGCCACCACAATTAACTTGCTGGTGCAATCAATACTTTCTGTTCTCCCGCTCCTCCCATTGGACTGTGAGCAACGGAAATTTGCTGCTGCTGCTGCGGATTACGCCTCCAACGAGCTCTGAGCAGCGGGGATAACCGGACTTCCAATGCGAGTTTGGCGTCCCCACTCTTCTTCCTGCGCATGTTAAACTGTGCGCATCACTGTGCCCCCGGCTTTCTCAGCAGTCTTCTCGGTCAGCTGTGTGTTTCGTGCGTATTATTTTATGTGCGTATGTGGGCGGATCTAATGCGATTTTTTTTCTCCTTCTCTTGCTTTTCATACCTTCTCTTACCTTTCTCTTTTATTCCCACTACCCCATTCCTCATGCCGACCTGTTAAGGTGTCATCGTAATATAAATGACAGTTATGGGTGGCACTTTTCTTTTCCTTTTCATTTACATGGTCACATAGTAGTAGTAGAATCAATAAAAAAATGCTTAAAGGGGCACTGACACAAAATTTCGTGGCTAAGATAGCCTGTGGGGTCGATTCTCAAGAACATTTGTACATCATCTGCAAAATAATAACTGCGAATATAGCTGGGAAGGTATTTGAAAAAGATTTTGAAGTTTGCGTGAGCCCTCGACTCCATCGTGCCATTGACACACTCGAAGGGGACCCTTAGGTGACACCCTACTTTCCCAACGTCACCACGCAGCAGCCAACAAAACAAGTTATGATGACGTCATGACTGCCATTTTATTTTGCCACGTTTGTTCCCGCGTCGTATGTTCCGCGACGGCTGGTTGCGAGTGCTTGGTTATGGCGCACGTTTAGAAAGTTTTGTGTTTGGCGACATTGCAGTCCCGGTTTCTATTCGAAAGTAATTCTTGATGCAAACCGAGCGGAATCGTGTCACAGTTTTGTGTGCTGACGTGGTCATGAGCTGCACTCGTTAGGTGGCAACAGTTGCGCCCAGTTTTTGGAGCTCTCTCTAATCAAAACTGAAATTGATGGATAATGATGGGCCTATAATTAATTATCTCTCGCACGCTGTAACAAACGATGTGTCGTGTCATGACTAATACGCCCCCAGCAACGCATCTCATCGGAAAAACGCGAAGCCAATGTTTTTGTGTGAGTACCCCTAAGAGACAATCCCATAGGCTGAAACACAAGAATAGCAGATTATAGTTCTAGTAGCAGTTTTTCCTATGTTTTACATGCCACACTGTCTGCTGCACTCAACTGTGTTGCACACTGATGCTCGATATGCGATGCCATCTTTGAAATCGAGGAGAACTGCCCTTTTTGAGAAAACTACTTTCAAACTAGCATATTTTTATAAATCACACACTCTTTAGCACAGTTTTGAGCTATCGTTATGCATGTACGAACAATGCAAACTTGGAGGGAACATGAATGCAAGCTAAGAAACAATCGCACAAAAAGTATGGGCAAGCACGGACTGACAAGGCTTTACTAGAGGTGGATCGTATACAGTATTCACGGATACAAACAATTAACTTAGCACCAAGTACTATACAAAATTTCATTTCCACAATCTTCAGTTCACGCCATATCGGCATAATTTTGACGTTCAGAGCTGACATCTTTATAGATAAGATTTGTCGCAATGTCACATGGTTACCTTGAGCAATGACATGTACCAGTCATGACATGTACATGTAATTGTATGCAATGCCTGAATTCGGGAGTACTGTACATATGTACTACCATCCTTCATTGCCCACACACATTGGGGAACATTATCCAGCAGTAATTATCCAGAAAATAAATTTTCTAGTCGTTTAGTGCCAACTAGTTATCACTAATGCCATTTCCTCCACTCTTCTTCACACAATAAGCTTTCACAAGCTCCCATTCTGTCTTAATGTGACTCTTCGACAGCTTATTATTGCCCTCAGTTAACCTTGACTCATGTGCAACATGCAGCTCCTTCAAGCAGGCTTGGCAAGAATCAGATATGTGGCTACTTTTTTTTGTCAGTGAACGCCTGTGTTCACTTAATCACTAATCAATGTAACATTTAGTTTGTCCCACCTGTACTTTGCCCCATATCAGAGGGGTTTCACAAGCAACCTGATGTGCATGCAACATATGACATTTTTTTACTACACTGAAACACCTTCTCCCCGCCTATGCGTGAGCAGAGACAGAAAGCGGCCTTTCAATGAAAAGGCAGTTGAATCAATGGGAAAGGACTCTGAACCTGCGGAAGTGAGAGAGAAATGAGTGAAGTGGTGTAACTATTGCTCAAACTGGCCAATGCCATTAGCAAATGCGAACAGCTTAGCTTGTCTGTATTTGTGACAAAAACTCGCAAAAACGAATCATAATTCTGCGTCATTGCGAGTGAACAAGACGCCTATTGAACTACTAAAGCACCTGAAGACACAGCAAGTTGAAGGTCCTTTAGCAACTGAGAACTCTCATGAGGTGATAACTTGCCTGCATGTCAACATATCTAATGAATTCGGTTTTTCAATTGACATAAAGGATCTTTTTATTCTGTGCCACATTGAAAGGAATGATGAAATAGCCTTCTAGAACAGCAGCCTTTCAAGAATGTACTGGGTTTATTAGACAATTCCAGGTCACCATATTCGTGTTTTATCTCAATGCTACTTACACCAAGTTCAACGAACGAATGCATCTGAAAAAACAAGAAATTTGAAAAAGCGCAGCCCCAGTACTTCGTCACATATCTTTATCCGACATTTATTGCTTTTTCAGGGATCCTCCAGACATGAACGTTTTAGAAATTAAGGCAATCACCATATTCTTTTGAAGCAAAGTTAGGCAAGTATTCAAAACCTAAAATCAAACTTTTTTTCAAATAAGTGGTATGAACAATCGCTAAAGATAACCACATCATGTCCCGATGAATCTGGTCTCTAAAATTAAAATAACATTGAGTCTTATCTACACATTCAAGTCAGAATGGTGCCCATGTGACCCGAACTGAAAATGGTAAAAACAAAAGTATGTGCATCCCCTCCCACATGTGCATTTTTTAGGGCTAAACTGTCCCATTTAAATCCGGGAGTGCTGTACACAGCCCTGCAATCTAAAGGTGGCATGTTACCATTAATTCTTACACAATGCACATGGTTTAGTCTGAGCTCATAGGTCTTTCTCCTTCAAGTCGAGGCACTGTGTCTTTATAGGTAACTATAATTTAGAGTCGCATATTTTGCAAGCAAGCACTCACAGAAATGGTTTCCAGGACCAGCATAGTGGTGACCTTTAAAAGCAGCAAAGAGGCCAGGGTTGATGCCAATCTGCAAACACACAAACTAATCATGGCCACCTTAATTGTAGCTGTCAAAACTGTACGAGCTAAAGCATATACACATGGCATAGGCTCTTCAGGCATAAAGTACGAGGGACTGTCAGTAAAAGACCGAGTTCAGCATTTACACTTCATCACCTGAACATTTTTAGGCTCAACAATTCAAATCTGTTAACGAAGTTCCCAACAATCCAGTATTTTGACCGAAACAAAACCAAAACATAAAAAATGGCAGCATATCCACGGAGTGAATGATGGAGAGTGGGGCGAAGCATTCGTCCGTCTATGCGTCCGTCTGTGTGACCGTCCATGCGTCTGTTTGTGCGCCCGTCCCTGCGTTCTTTCATGCATCCGCCCCTGCGTCCGTTCATGCGTCCGTTCATGCGTCCATCCATGCGTCTGTCTGTGTGTGCGTTCGTCCATCTATTCAACACTCCAAGTACCACGATCTCGCATCTTTTCAGCATATATTCACAACATAGAAGCACCGCCAACCAGCGGACATTCCAAGGACTAAACGAGAGGTGGCACACGCACACCTTCTTACGGCTTGCGCTTCGGGTCTACTTCCCACCTTTAACCACCTCGAGTTCATGGTATATTCTAGTTCACTGTATTCATGGCACTGCGACCAAACGCTCGCTAAACCTTTCGAAAACCAAGGAGGTTACGCCCAGCGAGTATAACGTAGCAACCTTTCCCTGTCAAATAGGGCTCAATTTACATGCCAATGGCTGCTAATGAAAAATGAGAGACAGGAGAATTCGGCTTTTACTTTCTTACGGCTTGCGCTTCGTATCTACTTCTCATTTTTAACCACCTTGAGTTCATTCATGGTATATACAAGTTCATTGTATTCATGGCACTGCGGCTCAACGCTCGCTAAACCTTTCTGAAGCTAAAGAGGTTACACCCAGCGAGTATAATGTAGCATCCCTTTCTTGTCCGATAGTGCTCAATGTACATGCCAATGGCTGCTAATAAGGATCGCAGCGTGCGTGTTGACTAAAAGCCGAATGCTTATGTCTCTCATTCCCCATTAGCAGCCATTGGCATGTACATTGAGCACTATTTTTTATTGTTAAACAACGCACAGAAGAAATCTCTCACTGGCTCCACCTTGGAGGTCAAGTATACCTATTTCTGTATGTGCCACTGGTGGTTACATACGAGGGACGCCCAAGCCACGCCATAAGGAGCTTCGCCCCTAAAATAAATTAAGCCACAAGTGTGTTCAAACCCACTAGCACGAAGGCACAAAGATTAGGCAGCACCACATACTACCCATCATTACCATGCTGGCTAAACAACTGCAGGGCCCGAGTTCCCTCTAGCTGATATAGCAGGAAACTATGAAAGACCAGCCTTAACTTTGGACAAATATTGTCAAAATTCTTGAAGTGATATGCTCAGAGACTGCAGTTGTAAAGAAGAATGATGATTGATTGATTTGTCGGATTTAACGTCCCAAAACCACAATATGATTATGAGAGACACCGTAGTGGAGGGCTCCGAAAATTTCGACCACCTGGGTTTCTTTAACATGCACTCAAATGTGAGCACACGGGCCTACAACATTTCCGCCTCCATCGGAAATGCAGCCGCCGCAGCCAAGATTCAATCCCGCGACCTACGGGTCAGCTGCCGAGTACCTTAGCCACTAGACCACCATGGCGGGGCTGTAAAGAAGAAGCGATCATTTTAAGAAAAATTCACTTTATTTGCAAGTATACTTATGAAAAGCAGCCGAGTCTATTCAACAAGCTGAGTACCATGTCAGTTGCTTCACAGTCTAAAACCAAGGGCAGCTTATCCTGTGGTATCATCTGCAGTCGGTAGTAGCTGTACTAAATCCAGTTACCTGAGCTTCATCACAACTAGGCTGTTAAGAAGCACCGCTTATGGCCATGGTGCCAAAGCCACCATGGCCGTAAGCGGTGCATGGCCATAAGGTTTTACTGGTCCTTCAAACAGTATTTCCAATGCCTCTCATTTGTCTCCAAAACACAGAGAAAGACAAGGATGCAATGATGCCCTTCTCACATTTGAGCATCCCTTCGATTTCATCAAACCACTACCCTCCCTCCCCAAAAAGCTTACCCTTTAGGGTGGGAGAAACCGTATTTACTCTATTGCAACGCGAGTTTTCCCTCAAATTCTTGCTACCTAAAGCCAACACTTGCATTACAATCGAACTTAGAAGAATGGTGAAGATTGAGCTAGTTGGTACTCTATGATTAGAAACGAAATAACGTGGAATCAACACAAAAAACAAGAAAAGAAGGGATGCAGATAACACTTGTCAGCATCCCTTCTTTTTTTGTTTCTCACAAAAAACAAGAAGGGATGCAGATAACACTTGTCAGCATCCCTTCTTTTTTTTTTTGTTCCTTGTGCTGCTTCCACGCTATTTCATTTCCGATTATGACTACTTTTGAATACCAAATTCAAATTTTTTTCTTCCTAAATGTAACAAAATCGAGAAACCACAAGGCCTGTGCAGAACATGCAGCACAGTCACAGCGAAAGCTGGAATAGTAGCCTTTCGAAACCTTTTGCAAACATTCTTCAGGTAAGTGCTACAAGCACACTTGTGGGGTACCCACTACACTAGTAATCCTCATAATTTTTGTGTAGCAAAGAGGCATTCACAATGCAATCCTTTAATGCCATTCTTCAGAGAAGTATGATACCTGATACACACTTGCAAGAAATTTTGCGCAACTTTTTGACGCTGACGATAAAAATTTATGCCTGAATTTTTGTGATGATTTGGAGCATTCAACAACTCACTTGTTATGCAATTAATATTGTGTGACACCTGATTGTTCATTTGCTATTCTAAAAAGCTTTATTACTCATATTAACACGATTCCTTTCCCAACATCAAACCTGCCTAAGGCGAGTTTGCAACAGAGTTTCAAGCACCGGCGTGGCTCTCTGATAGAATACTGGGCTGGCACACACGGGACCCATATTGCATTCCCATTGTGTCTGCGGGGTTCCTTATTTACTTAGTTATTTTTAATTTGAGGGATAGTAGTTATGGACACCAGTGGCAGTGGGGGCAACTATGGCGCATGCAACCCTTGTGATTTCATAATAGCTTTTGCTGTAAAAACGGGAGGAAGTGGAAGATGAAAGCTTGCGAACAAAAAAAAAAAAACCATAAACAGGGGTTGTATGTTCTTTAATCTATTTGATACGGTACGTACCCAAAGAAAACCAATGTAGGTTAGGTCCTCATTCTAGGAATTGCAAACTATACCATTGTTAAGTGATGCATCTTCTTCAGACAACTGTGGTTTAAGAAAACCTCTACACTCCATGTCCTTCTCTGCTGATGGAATACCACTTCTCTTTTCACTAACACAGTTCGTCATGATGCTCCCCATTTCCTTCCTTTGTTTGAATTGGAGGAGAGGGTACAAAGCATATACACGCTAGCGCTGATAAAATCAGTTCTAGCCTTGAAGAAGACAAGCCCACTCGTCAATCCAAACATCGGCTTGAGCACACAAATCCATCTTATGAATTTTTTTCAATTAAATGCAATGAAGCCACTCTTTGCGTTACAAGCGAGCAAATATGGTGGTTATAAGAGATTGAAGTTATGCTGAAGAATAGACACTATGCCACGTCCTTGGCATGCAGTAACTTTTTTTGAGAAAAATAAGCTTGATGTTCAAACTCAACCTTGAGTTAACCTTGTCTATTTGTGGCATAAAAATAGTAGGAATTAGAGAGATTCTCTTCATTGAAGTGTAGTGCCCCATGTTGGGCGCCAGTGTAGTATACACGTATCCCAAAGTAGTACGGCCAATAGCGTGGGTTCGGTCTTAGCGAGCTGCAGGGCACGCCTTAACCGTCGCCTCTGCACACGCGCGTTCGGACAGCCATGGCACCGAGCGCAGCATGGCGAGAACATGGTACTGCTCAAGGTCACAACACTTTATTGGCTGCGGCAACAACAAAACGCAGTACAGAGCCCATTGCAACAGGGGCGGCGGGAAAGCAAATGGGCTCATCCACGCCCCGGGCGAGAAGTACCACACAGGGTGTCGCGAGCATGTCTCCGTGGGCAAAAGTGATTCACAGGGACACCGGAACAAACGGCCCCATCGCTCAAGTGAGGGCAAAAACTCCGCTCACATTGGCTTCCGAAAGGTATAGGTCGGCATAGTTTGACCACGCACTAGGACATCGCACCGCTCCTCGGCCTAGCGTTCTATGGGGGGGGGGGGGGGGGGGGGACAAAAAGTAAGCGTTTATCGTGGGCGCAAGGCGCCGTTGGCAAAGTCCGACGAGCCTCAAACAATAGGAGTCGACGGATGGAAAAGAAATGTGTGCTTACTCCATGTCGTCCCAGAGAAATTCTCTCTGACTACCGACATGCGCACGCGAAACATCTTGAGAGACTTTGCGCACGGCGTCACAGTCAATATCCGCTACCGGGTGAGAGAGATTAATACTTACTCCAGCTCTCCCAACGCGACAGACCATGGAGGAGAGAAGAGCCATGTTAAGACATGAGAGTGCAGAAAGAGGGGACAAAGCCCGCGCAAAGGCGGCAGGCTAGCCTCGATTCGCAGAAAGGTAAGTAAAAGTTTGGCCACAGCTGCCCTTAATGTGCTGCTCTGAGAATTAATCGCTACTTTGCCCATAAAAAGCTCTTCTTAGTGTATGAATCCTCCAGGCCAGTGACACTGTACACAAATGAACCTCAATATGCAAGCTACTATGCATACGCCTAAGAAATATCAAATATTCATACATACCATCAGTGACTACACCCACTGCTGGGCAATGGCCTCTCCCATATTCCACCAATCAACCCAGTCCTGTGCTTTCTGCTGCCACATTATATCTCGACACTTCTAAATGTCTTCTGCCCATATAATCTTCTGTCTCCCTCGCACACATTTCCCTTCCTTCGGAATTCTTTCAGTTACCCTTAATGAGCAGCGGTTATCCTGCCTACGTGCTCGGCCAATGTTCATTTTTCTTTTTGATTTTAATTATAATATCCTTAACCGCAGTTTGTTCCTTGAGCCACTATGCTCCCTGTCTATCTCGTAAGGTTACTCCTGCCGCTGGGAAAAACAGAGCAAAAAAAAGATGAGGGAGACATATAATTGCTGAAATTATAACTGAAATCATTACTAGTGTTCCTGTGTCCTCATCTTTTTTACGCTGTTTTTCCTGGCTAACAGTGTACCAACTTGCCCAAATCGAATTCCAGCTCAAATGCACTTGTAATTTTGCTTTCCATCCCTCGCTACACTGTCCTCAATTTAAGTTTGACCCTCTTTATAAGCCTCCACATTTCTGCTTTATAGGGTACCAATAAGATGCAGCTGTCATATATACCTACCTCTTGAGGGACTATAATAGACTACCATTCATGATTTGATAATGCTCATTGAATATGCTCAACTCCATTCTTATTCTTCTAATTATTCATACATATGTGTGGGTGTAAATAAGATGCTATATTCAAATGATTCTTACACTTGAAGGCATCTCGAAAAGGGGCTGACTGATAACATAAAAGAGCTAGTGCTAAACAATACATAGTTATCCGTGATAGTTCAGCTGAGGCTCATAAACACCTTAAAAAACAACTGTGACTGCAATGCTATGACCTAAAAAAAAAGGGTAGGGGGTGCATTAGTAGCTGGTTTTAAGTGTGGACTGGCAACTAGCCCACTATTTCAGAAACTGACCGAGCCAGTGACAACTCTATCAAAACTTGTACGCAATCACCACAAACGAAAATGCTATGCAACTGCTTGTAAGTTAGGAGCTCGCAGTCCTTAGTAGTAATGCAGTAACTGCTATTAAACTTTCCCCATCACCCAGTAACCATGAGTGGGAGCCAGTGGAGGACCTACAATGACAATGTCCAGGTTGGGCACCAAATGGTCCGGCAGGGTGCGTTTGGCCACCTCTTCCTCGGGCATGCCCTCAAAGCGGTCAATGCGCTTTCTCTGCTTGAACGAATCAGTTATCTTCTCCTGCTTCAGAGGGCGACGGCCATCCTCCACATTGTCAAGCCTGCACACAGACAACAGGGCTTTGTGCTATGAAGGAGAAAGAAATGTTTCTCTCCATGCCTTTTTTCCCTAGCTCAAATTTCTGTCGATTCTTCTTTGCTTTGAGCAATCTAACTTACAGTGATATTACTGTGATCATTCAAGCATCTAAAGCGACTACCTGTGATAAATCTACCTGTGGTAAATCTACTAGCCTGTAGTCATGAAGGAAAAACTGATCACCCGATAATCATAGCATAAAGGTAAAGAAAATCCTCAGGGATTTCTCACAAAGAAGGGCTTCCTACCGACCGAACCAAAAACCTTTTCAGGGTGGTTGCCTATGAGTCAACCAGTATGCAAGCTAGCAATTTGCAGCACAAGAGCAAATGAATCGACAACTCAAAACACTCAGGTGCTTGAAGTAATAATAATGAAGTTTCCAAATCTTAGGGGGCTAATGTGTCAAGCCTAAACTCAATGTTTTCAGTAAGAAAGCTCAAGATAATCTTCACAATTGTGCTGAAGATTGTACAGATATGCATGTTCCTTGTGACAGCATAACATAGTGTAACAAAAGCACAGAGAATGCAAGCTTACAAACTTACAAAGTACACTTACAAAAAGCTTCCTTAGACTCTCAATACATCTTACCAGCAACATTTAATTTCCTCCCTTGTCACACAGACCTGTGGGGCTGGTGAATGTTAATACGCTGATTCTTCACTGGCTCCTCATGGAACAAGGTATGTGCCTGTGTGGGGCAGCTTACAAGCACAATCAAAAAGAACTGATTGTGATTTCAATACATCAGCAGCCATAAAATCAAAACAAATCAAAGTACATCTGCATTCCTATTGCCACAATGTATTGTACTTTCAGCATAACATCAAAAATGCCCGAGTGAGATGTTTAGGATGGTTCAGGCACTACTACTGATGTGCAGCTGTGCGGGAAACAGACAGAGAGTCGTTTTGAAACATTTACGAACAAAATTAAAGGATACACGGAGTGGTCATCACCGACGTCCACCACAGCACACGAGTAGAAAGAATAGGAGGTAGTTTTGCGATCTCACGACATTCAAGTAGCGGTAGTAGCGTCTAGGAGATGCCTGGACCAACACGGCCTCAGACGTCTTAATCTCCACTCAGGCGTGGCAGTTCCAAATGCAGGTTCCATCTCGACACAGCTACGGTGAGCCAGCTCAGCCACCGGGTTCCTCACCTCAACCTGGGCACCACCAGACACAGCTTGGGTGCGGAAGCTCATGAGCCAGTGGCCCATGTGGAAGCCTGGCACGTTGCCCGGTACAGCTCGGCACCTCTCGGTGATCCTTGATTCAGCCAGTGGTTCCATCTCTGGCACCTCAATCCTTGAAACCTCGGCCACTCTGGACCTTGCCTGGCTCCATAGTCCACCACACACACACACGTCTCACTAGGCAGAACGTCTCACTCGCCCTGAAGCTCGAAACTGCACTATGCCTGGCCTGAACACTGCGAGCGCGCCGCGTGCCACCGTTCCACCATGCTCTTCTTTCTCATCCCAACGTGCGCGGTGTTCCACACTGACATTGGCCCACTATTTACATGTGACATTTTATCCACCATTTTAGGAATTTGTTGTATTTCAACAACTATTCCAGGCAGGAGAATAGACAAAATTTACAGCGCGAATGGCGTAAAGCATTTACATGTTAACAGTTCTTTTTTTCCACACGCATTCACAGATTGTTGTGGACGCAATTCATGAAGCGTTGCAGATGCAGTACACAGAGTGTTCCCAAATAAATAAAAGGGATACGCGCACGTAACTTTGCAAGGGCTACAGTCGACTCACATAGTCAGCTTTGAAGTTGTCATTTTCTTTGATATACTCTACAGCCGAAATATAATTTGGAGCGATTCTTGGAGCAGCAAAATGTTACTTTTGGAGCACTAAAATCTTAATTTGAAGCAGGTTATGGGGAAAAAATTTTTTTATCATGAAATACCAAATTTGGATCAGTATAAAAAAGTTGTGAAGTGTGAACATGAGCACTGCTAGTTCAATGAAAGTGGTATTTTCTACCACCCCCACTGCACAAACAATAATAAAGTTCATCTTAGCATTTGCTGCATCTGTCAAATCGTTCGACAGACTCTGCAAATATATATAAATCTGCCAGGCTCGCGACCTTGAAATTTGGGAAATTCGTAAAATTAAGAAACAAGGGTGGCAAAAAAAAAAAAAACTGGCGTACAATTTATTTTTTTTAGGAGAGCAGAAATGCTACACACCGCTCCAAATGATTGCCATAGTTACTTTAGCCATCAGCGATTATACTGGTAGTACAAATCACGGGGCATACGAACGCATGAGTAACTGGACAAAATGTGCAGTGTGCCGTGACTAGTACAAACAGCCCCTTCCAAATCTCAATGCCCTTTTCCGCAGGGCACCAGTGTACTGCGGCAAAGGAGGCTTATGCAGGATTCTCTACACTAATTAGAAAGAAGTCTTCTAATCACTACACTCCCCCACCCTTCCCACCCTTTTTAAATGGGAAGCATTTCTTGGCGAACTTCGGCGAGTTTGGGCATATCTATCTCTATGTCTATCTAGCCGCTTATGTTTGGGTGCTATCGTGGTCACCCCCTCAATTTGACGTGTATCAAAATTAGCATGGGAGGATAAGATGGTTTGACGAATATGACACACTGGTCAAGACATGAATAATGTCACAATTCCGTCGCGCACGTCATCAAACACTTCCCACCAGGCAGTGGTACATACCCACGTGTGGGTATGTGCCGCTGGTATGCGGGTATATGCCACAGGTGATTGACGCTTTTTATCTACCCAGGAATGACGAGAATACATATGGGCAATTTTAACATGCGAGCATTAAGAAATAGCCAACATCGGTAGCATCGACCAGACAAATACAAAGAATAAATGTCAGGGTCCCTGCTGGAATCGAACCCAAGCATTCTGCGTGGTAATGAAGCATTTTACCACAGAGCTACGCCAGGTTTCAAAGCTCCTTTTCAAACAGATGCTAATCTTTGTGAAACGTCAACAGTGGTTGCAGTGCTGCCAACTCAATTTCATGAATATTACATATGTACTTTTTTGATACAGCAGTCACGTCGAGTTAACGTCAATTGTGGTTAGTCACCATGCGCTCAGGTTGATTTAAATAGCAGTGTCCAGGGCCAGCATCTTCACGAGCATCAGCGCTTCATATCAGCTTCTGGTGCTGCAAATACACATGTTCCAGTTGGCATCATTGTGCAAGTGCAAACAACTAGTTATATGAACATCTGCAACTCTTCAAGATATGTCTGTGTGTACAACATTAGTATATACATTTAGCATCATTTCATAACGTGTCGCTTAATAAAAAAAATTCAAACACAGTCACCTGCCCTCTGCATGCTTCGCATAATGTCGATTCTCAGGTACATGGGATCTGCCAAATTGTTTTGGTCAGGTGCCACTTTGGCTCGCTTGCAAGGCGCGTTCAACCAGGTGAAGTAACAACAAAAAGTAATGTGCGCCCATTGGCCAGGCAACGGTACCGGATATCTATCACCAAGACCGTAGCCAAGACGAAGCTACTTCAAGACAAAAAAAAAAAAACGTTTTATGTGCCACTGCTAAAGCAATCAACGTTGTCTCTGGCAATGCTGGCGTTTGCAGCTTGTTGAGCTTGTTTGCACAAGGAAAACGCGGCATACGATTTAAGCTAGAGTTCCTAACAAGCCACAGCCGCGTTTTCAGGCTAGAAAATTTACATTTCCCGCAAAGCGTTGGTGGCTACAACAACACATTTTTTTCAAAGTTCTATCATCCCGCTGATAAATATTCACTGCAGTCCGCGGACCGATGGGCACGTAGCGTTGTTACTTTATGTGGCCGATTGCATCTCGCGAGCATGTGACGGGTGCCTAAAATATTTTAAGTATATTCAGGCATTATTGTTAGGTTCTGCATGCTTTGACTCTCGCACAAACTACGTGGCCTGGATTTCTCGCCAAAACTAGCACACCTGAGAAACTTTTCTGGCTGGCTGGGCATTCTGGCACAGTGTGGCACAATTCCGGCAAATTTCACGATTTCAATGCAGCTCGGTGCAATAATTGGGAATTGTATCAAATTGGCACAATCCGTCCATCCGTCCGTCTGTCTGTCTGTCTAGCCGTCTAGCCGCCTACGACTTTCAGCTCTCCTGGCCATTTCAATGATGAGAACTCTGCCAAAATTTCTATGACATAACATGACTGTACAACGAGCATAAGTGACTACCGTATTTACTCGCGTAATCCTCGCACTCGCATAATTCTCGCACCCCCAACATCACCCAAGAAAAATACGATTTCTTTTTTCCTCGAGTAATTATCGCACTCCAGAAAACTGCCGCAATAATGTCGTCTGCTCGTTCCAGCCAGTGATGATGATAGCGCACGTCATTTGGCCCCATCTCTTAAGCATCAAGCATACTATTGCACGCAAATTCAATCCAATCCAAGCCAAGCCGAAGTAGTCAGTGTGCGTTGCGGCGTGTTTTGTATGCTGTGTCGGTAATCTTGGCACGTTATGGTGTGATACTGAAGCTACACGGCTGCTTCAAGTTGCAAGTGATAGATGACAACGACACGAAACGACGGCAACAGGGCCGCCGGTAGGCCCTTCATAGTCTATGAGTTTTGTGATCGCTACTGGTGACGGCAGCTGAAAGCCACCAAGACGCGTTGGGCCTGCCGTGGGCCTATAACTGGGATTGATGGTAAACTTTATTTCGTCAGAAAGAAACTGCTGACGATTCTGTTAAATAGCCATAAGCCCAATACTGACGTCCTACGCTTACCTTTTGAGGGCTCCTGTTGGGCGATGAACGCTACCATTAGGGCCAAACCACATAAGCGCGAAAATGCACGCGGCAGCGACAAGCGACGAAACAGGGCGTTCGCGCGACGTGTCGCGTGCTCGTTTTCGCGCGATCGCTCGGTTCTCCAGATTTGGAAACCGTCGCTCATCGCCCGGAAGTGCTGGGCTCAAGCAGCCAATAGCGAAATACCGGAAAAGACAAAGACTACATAGGTGCACGTGACCCTGCCCGACTCGCGTATGCACAACAAGAAATAACGCAATGTTTATTACGCATGTGCATATAAAAAAGTGCTGCAAGGCAATAATAAACACTTTCCGTTTCATTACACAAGAATATATCTTATTTTTAAATTGGAAACCGCTCGCTACGCGGATTTCTTGGTGCGAGTTGACGGCCTCATGCCAGCAAAAGTGGAATTCGCTCGCCGAAGCCGTCGCGTGAATGAGGTTTGCTTGCGCTAGCGACTGATCGCGTGAAGACGATCTACGTCGCGTCGCTCGTCGCTGTCGCGTGCATTTTCGCGCTTATGTGGTTTGGGCTTTACTCCCGCAACGCCCATAAGCTTTGCGTATGGTATTCTAATTCTCGACTATTTGCTTGCACTTTTTGTGTTTCAAATAAACCTTGCCTTGTGTTGAACCTCTGCTTTTATTGTTGAGGTAACTCTTAATTAGTGCTTCTCAAAGCTTGCTGTTAGTTGCTGGTGTGAGAATCCCGATTTGCGGCCACTTCGTTTTTGTTTTTTTTCCGCTCTGTAGGCTCTCGTGAAAAGTTCTCCCCGCGTAATTCTCGCACCCCCCAACTTAGCATCGCTTTTTCGGCAAAAAAAGTGCGAGGATTACGCGAGTAAATACGGTAGTCATAATATGAAAATCATGAAACGTATGCCATGATTTACATGTCTTGCTACTTTTGCGGTGGTTTCATTCACATGACATTGTAAAACTGGTATGGTATGATATGACTGCATGGCGAACATAGGTGGCAGTAGGCCCTGACGTGGGAATCCTGACATGCATGTCATGCGAATAACGCGTTCGATGCTCTAACCACTGAGCTGCCACAGCGGCCTATGCATGTCATGCAAGTAGTGATTACAGGCCACACGCTCATGATGCGCTCACGGGCCTTTCGCTGGCTTCCCATATACCAAATTTAGTATTACGTGACGTGAATGGACGACGATGGTATATGACTGGTGCAGACAAGATAATAATGACATGCATGTCATATAAGAACATGACTACATACCACGCTCGTGGTGCACTCGCAGCTGTTTCGCTGGCTTCACATGTACCAATTTGGTATTAAGCAACGTGAATGGACGACAAAGGTAAGTGAAACATCCACGCATGATAATCATGATATGCGTGTCATGTGAAACATGACCACAGCTACATTCATAGTGCAGTCGCAGCCATTTCGCTAGCTTCACATATACTAAATTTGGTATTACGTGACCTGAATGGACAACGAATACAAATGCTAGACGCAAACGTGATAATCATGACATGGAAGTCATGTACGGCATAATTTGCATGCCCACCACTGCTGGGGCTGGTATTGCGAACGTTAGTGGTGCCATCGTTAAGCGACTAGAAACAACATACTTGCATTTTATCCACATACCTGAGTGCGCATAACATTTCTACTTGTGTTTACTGTGTACTACATCCATGCGCTTCGTAACGTTGTGGTGATTTTATAGTGGCATATCAACTTTCCTCATTCGTACTTTGCATATCATCGATTCCCATTGTACGTGGCATCTGCCAGTTTTTTTTTACAGCCCACACATGCACCAGTCTTTCTCGTTCCACGATTAAGTACCATGCTTCCCGTGGAGGGAGCTTCCTGCTTGCGTAGGTTACAGGATGGAAAACACCGTCATAATGCTGCATGAGCACGGCTGCCAGACTGGTAGATAATGCATCTGTGTGCAGAACAAATGTCTTCTCCAAGTCTGGAGATCTCAAGAATGAACCAGTGGACAACAATCCTCAAAGCTTGTCAAATGCCTCCTGGTGAGGTTTCCATATCGCCTCGTCCGGTGCATGCTTTCGAGTAAGCTCCGTTAAGGAATGATGAAACACATGTACATAGTTTAGTATGAAGACTCAGTAGTACCTCACGAGACCGGTGAAAGGAACGGACTTCTTCCTTCATGTGCGATCTTTTTGCAGCTTGCAGCTTTTCAAGCATTTTAAGCTGCGATTATAAGATACACGATGTGGCCTAAGAACTTCACCGCTGCCGAACCAGCTTCCCTTTTGGATGACTTAAATGTGACCTGTCCAAGCCTTACTTGTTGCAAAAACTTTCAAGTGTGACACAGTGCGTCTCCCATGTGTTTGTGGCTACAGGAAAAATTTGGCACATCTCGCGTACCTTGGGAATCGATGTTATGCAAAGCATGCCAATGGAAAGTGACTGTGTAGTAATATTTTAATTGAGCGAAACATCATGAACTCGTGCTAAAGATATGTACAAATGCACGTACGGACATATGTTAAACAGCCGCATGTGTTTTATATAACCAATTATTTACAGTTGCGTAAGGATGCCAACAGCAACATGAATATTAGCAACAGCAGAAGCAGTAAGCTGATATGAGGCGCTGGTGCTCACGAAGGTAGTAGTCTTAGACACTGCTACATAAATCAATTTCAGTGGATGGCACCTAACTGCAATTGACGTTAACCCGATGTGATGGCTGTATGAAAGGAGTATTGTGAGTGCAGTCACCGACTCTTCTTTATCAATTGGACGTGTCATCATCATTTGTATAATTTTCTCATCTGTAGGTATCATCATCAGTGTGTGCCAGCTCGACCACCACCCGTTCGCCATCTAACTCTTGGCCTTTCAGCTCGTACACGGCATCATCGACGTCGCAGTAGTAATCAAACTCTGCAAATCCGAATCCATTTTTAAGCAGGTCTTCATGGATCTTTCCAAAACCACGGAAGAACCTCTCCAAGTCGCGTTCCTGGACACGATAGCTGAGATGGCCAACGTAGACCCTGGTCATGATTTCTCGGGTTGTTTCGCCGTGGAACCGGGAGACGATGCCACGGGTGGGATCAGAATGCGGTGATAGGAAGAACGCCAAGGATGTTTTTCGGAGCTTTTGGTTGGGGCGAGAGATGGCCAAGTGGAGGCTTTTCTCGGACACTTGTAATGTTTATAAAGTAAGGTAGTCAGCACTGGAACCACACTTGACACTTCACAGACAACAGGGTTTATTTGAAAAATAGTTCCGAGACCTGCAGAAAACTTGATTATCATGAAGAATACTGGGGTTCGATCCCTGCTGGCACAGTGACCTTAATTCTTTGCATTCGTCAGGTGAACAGTGCCAATGTCAGCTTTTTCTTAATGCTCACACGTTAAAATCACCCGGTTACCCATTCGAAGGTCACAGGTTTGGATGCTGGCAGTGGCAAATTATCTTTTTGTCCACTTATTTTTAGATGCGAAGCAGCTCTTTGACTAGTCTGTGTAACGCTATCCCTCCGTCCGAATCGCGCTCCCCTGGCTGCAGGTGTTGGGGAAGAACCAAGTAAGTCACTCCTTCCCTAACTGTGCATGCGCGTAGGTGTCACTCCTTGTCTAGCCTGTCGCCGGTCGCCGCGTGTGACACCCGCAGAACTGTCCCTCCCCCTCTATCGCCTCGCTAAGCTGTCTGCTAGTGAAAAACCGACTGCTCGCTCTGCACATCTGTTCACTAGTCACCCCGTATATATAGGCACTAGATTGCGTGCTCCGAATTCAGTCAATGACGCTTGTACTTAGCTTTCGCTTGATGAGCACAAGCGTAAACGTCACCACCACTGTAAGCGTTAGGGCCTGCTGCTTCACATCTACACATAGTTTTCTTTAGCGGAATTTGGTCCAATTTTCCTTCACATTTACATTACAATAAATTTTAACAACCCCCGTACTTTCCCTTTTAGTTTAGGCCTTGTTAGTTTAGGCCTCGTTAGGTCTCCAGTTAGTATAGGCCTCGTTAGGTCTCCGTAAGTCTTGGGTCCCATACCATCCGTAGGTTCACTTAGGTAAGGTCAGGTATAGGTATGTATAGATGGGTAGGTAGGTATAAGTAGGTATGATAGATAGGCAGGCATAGGTAGGTAGGCAGGCAGGTAGGCAGGCAGGCAGGCAGGCAGGCAGGCAGGCAGACAAACAGATACATAGACAGATGCTCTAAGTGTCTGGAGTATGCAAAAAAATGCTTCACATTTAACATCATCAAAGTAATGATGTACATACATGAAAAATGCTAGCCACAACTTTTCTGACGAGTCTAGTGTACACAGATGACACTGTTTTGACGCCAAAAGGCATAAAGAGGAACTGGCAATGGCCCGACATTGACTAAAAAGCTATCATGCATTTCGAGTCTTTGTGCATTGGGGCCTTCCAGTATCCCTTTGTAAAACCAAATTTGGAGAATTAGCGAGCCATTCCCAAGTTTGTGAACATCATGTCCACTTGTGAAATAGGCTCATTATCGTTACGACGACTCTGTTGTACTGTCAAAAATCAATGCATAGGCGCATGCTAATGATGTCTGTCTCTTTACTTACAACATTTGGTGACTGGTAAGACGAGTCTGACAGTTCATTGATTTTCTGCACCAGCATCTGCTGCACTTCTTCCTCTACCGCCAGTTGAACAGCAAATGATATAGGGTATTGTCGTACGTTCACTGGCTTCATAGATGTCATGAGTTGTAAAAATAAGCGTTTACTATTCGTAGATGTCATTCACTCTACCAAGTTTGTCTTTCCCAGAACGCCTGAAAAGGTATCTGTAGTCTGAAAGAGTTTTCTAAATCTGCGTCTTTTGGCTCATGTCCAGATTGTTGGTGAATTTGATGTCACAGTAGATCCAAGGCTGTTGAAGTGAGGGCCACTGCAGTTCCGATTCCTCTTACAGTTGTTCTGCCTGTACTGTGACAGCCGTGCAATCCACCGTGTCTATTGAAGGTGGTTTCCCCACACACTTTCTGAGAAGGTTGATGTGGAACAAGTTGGTTCGAGTTCCCAGATCAATGACATAGTTGACTTCCCTCTACTTCTCTAGTACAGTGAAGAAGCCTTTCTAAGTTATAATTAGTTTGTTGGTGTCAAAAAGTAGCAGCAGTAACACCTTGTCTCTGATGCACAGTTGACGAGGGTTCACTTTTCAATTGTAGTATTTCTTTTATGTCAGCTTGGCTTTTTGTAGCTCTTCGTGTACAATTTGACACGTCTGATATAAACTATCACAAAGCTCCATGACATAGCCGTGTGTAGTTTTTGTTTGAGAATCCAAAGTTTTTTGAGCCCATATTTCCTTCAGTATGGATCCATAGGACACCTAATGTACCGGCCATAGAGGAGGTCCAACGAAAAAAAGCAGAGACTCGACTGAGGCACCTCTCTATAGGCAAATAATAATGGTGCCAAATATATGTCTCAGTTTTTTGGACTTTCTTGGCATATGCGCTGTATTATTTGCTTTAATGTGCCGTTAGAGCGCTCAACAAGATTATTTGCCATTGGGTGCTATGGAGTAGCTGGCAACTGTCGCAAGAACCTTTAGCATTAAGGTTGAGGTAAATTAGTTTCCTTGATCATTCATGATTTATTGTGGTATTTCAAAGCGCGAGAGTATTTCCACCAACACTTGTGCCATCTTTTTCCACTTCTATGCTTGGTAATGCAACAGCGTCATGATATCATGTGGCACAGTCCACCATGATTAGACTAAAACTATTTCCTTTTGCCGATATCTGTGATAGTGGACCAATCATGTCGATTGCCACACATTGGAAGGGCATGTTAATCACTGACATTTTTCAAGGGGGACAGCGACTATCGTATTTACTTGCATAATGAACTTTTCTCGGAAAATCACAGCAAAGTTGAGAGTGCGGTTATTATGCGGGGCAAGTTTTAAGAAAACTTTTTCGGTATTAGTAAAAAATGCAGCAATAGAAAAAAAAAGTTGCGTGGCTCAGCCTTTTCCAATTGACATTTGCATACACTGTTGAAAATGGCTTCTTTGTTGCACTTTACTCATCTTCGGTGACTGATGGCGCTATCTTTTGCAAGCTGTCCCCACGTCACCCGCTTAAGTCATAAAAGTGTTTTGCAACTATCCTTTCTCGCAATCGTTATTTGCAACAGTGATATCTGCTGTGATCTCTAGGGGCACCCAGAAGCATGCGCTACGATGCTACGACGCACTTTGCAACTTCGCGGCAACCTCGCACGACGGCCGCGAAGCCGCGATTGACACTGAAGCAAGTAACCAACATTGCAGCAAGCTACCCCCGAAGCATCAAAACAAACCACCGATAACAAGATTAACGACAAAATACGGCTGCCACCTCGCTTCCACATGAGAAATTCCTGTACGCGCGAAGAACAAGCAAAGTGAGAATTGGGAGTGCTACTATGTTGCGGAAATCGTCATAATCTTTCCTGGGTGACGAGCAATTTTTTCTGGTTTTATAAAAACCTGCGACACGATAGTGACAAATGACCCTTCGCGACAGCAAATCCCGTCATCGTCGCTCAAAAATTGCGTGCATGTCGGTTGGCGCGGGCACTTTCATTACCTTCACTCGCTGTGTGCTTATCAGCTGCAACATCCATACACTCGCTCAGTTCGTGAACCTCGCTGCGTCGTACGGATAAGAAAGACGGGGATGTGTCGCACACAGATAAAACATACAGCACGCGGCAACGGGCGAAGCGGGGGGAGAGAGCGATCGAGCTCAGGTGGCCAAGGGGGGTCGGCATAATAAAAAATGGAAGAGATGCAACAGGTAAGGAGGCACTAGGTGTCTGTTAGTGGGACTGCAGCAGAATGTGAGGGGTGCGTTTATTATGTGGGGGAAAAAAATTAAAATTTTGAAGACTGATGATGGGGGTGCATTTATTTTGTGAGGGGGCATTCATTACACTAGTAAATAAATACTGTAAGTGCTTTGGCACTGTACACTGGCAGATCTCACAAAAGCACACAAATTGAGCGACTTCAGCCTGCATGTCCAGCCAACAGAATTCTGCTAGAATACCATCAGTCGGTTTCATACCGTGGTGATCTGCTACGACACCCTCGTGTGCCACCCTAAGGACAAACTGACAGAGGTTTTTGAGAACAACATCCTTCGTTAGGGACCCGTAGTGTCGGTAAAGTATGCCCTTGATTGCCAACATACCTCATTATATAAATGTTCCAAATGACTCCCTGCCAGTTCCCTGTGCTGCTGCGCACTAACAGAATTGCCATGCCATCCTAAACATCACACAGAGATAAATCAGTGCATGTCACAAGGCACCATACTATTTTTTTTCATATGAATGATGCTTAAACTTACTGATTAATTCTTTGCTGTTTCCGTAATTTTCAACCTCAAATCTGTATGAACTAATTTAAACTAGTGCCATTACATTGAGTGTTGAAACTGAATGTGAGCAAAAAGAAAAAGCAATAAGAGAGCATAAACCTGAATCATTTAAAAAATCCTTGATTTCAATATCGTACTGTAAGGAATACCAAGTGGCCTTCCAGGTGACTGTGCAGATTGACTGGATGACTATTCAATGTTCCAACAATCCTTTATCTGCAATCAACTCCTCATATTCCTAACTTTGCAGACAGTGCACATCGGTGGCTATAAGTATCTACAGCCATGTTGGTTTGTGCCCTACATGCAGTGGCTCATTTCTACACATTTAATGACCACAGTACATTCAAACCAGTTTCTGAAGCAAGAGTGGCTCTGTATCACCAAAGCCCTGATATTCAATGTGGATAGAGGTATCAAATGCTCACCTGTAAAAATAAGCAAACTTTGTTCACTAGTATGTATTAAAAAAGAACACTAACTGTAAAATATGGCATCACAGATTTTAATACAGAATGAAAACAACAATACCAAAAAAGAGAGGTAGAATGGCAGTAGACATTCTACATACAACAAGAATGTTTGTAATCACAACATTTAGAAGGGTATACCACAAAAAATCGATCCAATTATTGTATGGTGGCAGTAGTCATGTGGCCCTCTCACACTACATGTGCATCAGGAAAAACAAATTGGCGAAAGGTATGGTACCTATGCACAGTAACTCGAATGTTGGACAAGTTGCTGATAGTTCATGTTTACGTATGAAGCAGCGCACAGAGACAAGGCACAAAAGAAAATGTCCTGTCGTTTCTTTTTTTTTTTTTTCGCCTTGTCTCCATGTGCTGCTCGACATGTAAAGGTGCCTTTGCAATACACAGGTGCATGCAAAACAGTGCTTAGGGATGCAAACTTTTGTACATGTGCAAACATTTGTGTCTGCAGCAAATCTTCCGACTTGAATATTAGAACGATTCATCAGTCAAATGCTGCAATAGGGTACATTATTATGTAATTAGAATTACACGACACGCAGTCCACTCTTGCTTAGGAAACAAATCTACTGATGTGGGAGGCTGAGCTACTGCATACATGGCCAACTGTGGTGATTTCTTACTAGACATCGTGCTAAGGTTGAAATAACACAATTTTTGTTCATGGACATACGTACGCTACAACATGAACTAATATATGTTTTGGTGTGATGAGTGAAAGCAAATAGAAAACAATTTAGGCGAGGTGCAGGCCGAGGAACCGGAGTTGTTAAAAAATTATCAAGTTTAGCATCTATGCTATAGTAAAAATAAAAATAAGAAACTGTCACTGTGCTGGAAATGGGCTAAAATTTTGTCTGAAGAGTGCAACATGGCTGTTAAAAGACCAACACACTCTCTTCATAGCACGAGCCCTTATAGGAGCACAGAAAACTTTGTACAGCCCCAGCTCCAGCTACAATGATGGTTGCAGTCACACATAATAGAGAGCTTACCCATCGGGAATGGGGTACTTCCGTGGCCGACCACGCTTCCGTATCACAGGAAAAGAAGCTTCGAGACTCAATGGCAGATCTTGGTCTTCAACCTGTCGGCGCAAATTTGTAGTCACTCAAAGGCTAGCTTCATTTCTCTTAACTAATTAAAGTTAAAAAACTTCGGGCCATAAAACCAAAAGTGCTGCAGCACTATATTCCCTTCAGCAGTAGTGCGTACAATTGCAAAAACACACTACAAAAGTGCATCACTGCACTTTTACAGTTAACGCTGTTATAAGCTCGCAGCAGCAGCCTACTTGGGAGACGTTCATTGCCATCATCGGTGGCCGTAACCGCTTTCAGGTGAAATAAGAGAAAAAAAAATTAGAAAGAAATTTCGATAATTGGCACAAATTTCAATGTAGTTACACAGGAAGCAATAGAGTATTTTACTACAGTTGGTGCTTGAAGTTTATTTGCAAGAAGACCTCACAAAAGCGTCACATCAGACAAGAAATTGTGTTAACAAATTCACTGGAGCATGATTTTTATTAGTCTAGTTGAAGGTTTGGAGTCCACTGTGTCCCACTGGTCAGTGCTTTTACGGCTTAGCATCCCTACACTGTAGTGAAACCATCTATGCAAGCGGTCACATGCAGATTTATTGCGAATATTTTAAAATTTTCAATAACTTAAATCCGAATTGAGCCGAATTCAAATACTCTACTATTCCTTCGAAAATTCAAAGCATTCGAATATTTTCACAAGTCTATCAAATACAAAGCGGTGGCCACTAAAGAACACATAAAGTCAATTTCTGCGATAAGTAGAGACCGGAACTTTAGGCACAAAAAAATAATGCTTTAGCTGTCCATAATAGGCCCTAATAAATGCCAAAAACTATCATTTAGGCATATATAGGCATAATTCATAATTACTTCAGTAGTGTGCTCAGGACAAATATTCAACTTCTAACAAACACAGCAGGCAAGTTCTGTGCTTTAGGAAAGCTAAATTTATGTTTTCCACGAAAAGAAATAGCAAGAAGCACAATCATTTAAACAGATTTAGGTGAAAGCTGAGGCAATTTGACATTGTGGGAAAGGCTATGAAAACAATGACAAACCAGCATCATCTCAAGGTTTTAAGCCTTGAATTGTGCTTGCTTTCAGTCAGTATTTGCTTTTATGCGAAAAAGAACAGTCGACATCCACTGAAGTTAGTGAAGCGTACTTGTGGCCTAGCACTTTCAATGCTTTAATTTCATCCAGAATATTTGAATCAGCACCACTCGAAACTTTAGCCACTTGCTTTAGCACATACAATCTGGGATTCTTTACAAGGCAGATTCAAGCTTTGAGGCAGCCCTGTCAGCGACGGGTCTGTTGTGGACGAGGCGAACCTTTCCTGCACGTTCGGAAAAAAAAAAGGGTATCCTTAAGCTTTCTTTTTGAGCGTTGAACGCGATAGTGATCCTGTCCACCGATGCATACTTCCACCACTGTGTATACCTTTATTAAATGATGTTACTTGACAAGTTTAAATTGTGGATTACTATACAGTATAATCAATAAAAATCAAAATAGCCTGTGTCAGTGAAGCTTTCACATATGGCTGCATTCTGTAATAGGTGCATGCGAGTTCACAGATGTGGATATAAAAATAACAAAATGTATACGTGCCTGTAGAATGACCCCGAAATACATGTTATTCTCGCAGATTCAGGGGTCATTTAAATAAATTGGCAGTTGCATAACCAATTTTGAAAGCGTTATGTCTATGCGTGCTTCAGAATGGACACCAAACTTAAAATATTGTTGACCTTTCCAATTTCTTCTCCCCGGCTTCTCACATGGACTGTTTCTCGATCGACAAAGTAGCACTGCGATCCACTGGTCCATTATCTGAGAAGGTCATTTTATCGCTTCTCTTTATTTCGCATTGTTCAGCAGACTTCGGACAGCTGCCATTATGAAAAACATAAATGCCAACAAAACTTCCGTGTAGGCTGTAGTCGGCTGTGCTAGACTAGCTTAGTTTCGGCTGATTAGCGTACGTTCTAGATACTCTGTAGCCTCCCAAACAGGATGCGGATAATAATAGGCAGTTTATAATGTGTGCGTTTATCCCACATGCTCTGCCAATAGGCCCTGAGCTTTCATTTAAGAAAAGGATTGAAGTCAAGCCCAGGGATTGGTATATTTATGTATGGTAGCAGTTTCATTGACAGATGTAGCTAGCTGGTCTGCCAAAACATTTACATGTTCATCTGGCAATGCCCTGGCACCCAGCAGACTACGACATGCTGTTTGAATGAGTAGACTGTGCACAAAAGTGAGTAAAGTGACATATAGATGGGTCTTTGCGCTTTTTAAGAGTTCTCAGAGCTTTCACCGTGCTTAAGGAATCTGTGTGTATATTACCACTGTTTGTAGTTTTATTTGTTTAATGTGTTAAAAGGCCGTAAGTATCGCATAAGCCTCTTCTGTGAAAATGCTTGTATCACGACACAGAATGTCGGTATCCGAAAAGGATGGGCCGACCACAGCATACGACACAGAAGTGTTGGACTTTGAGGCATTTCTAAAGAACTTGGGCCATGTGTGTTTGTGCTGCAGTTCCATGAAATGTGTTATGTGCAGATATGTACAATGAGCACATGCTTTCCAACCTCAAAAAAAGTCATCGCATTCTATAGTCTGCCGCTTCCACGATGGCAGACATGCTGCGGGAGCCACCAAATAGTCTTCAAGTGCCACGCCGGTCAAGCCACTAACACGTTGCGAGCTTCGCAGCCGCGCCATGAGGCGTTGGCACCATCAAAACGGCAACAGCGAATTGTAGGTAAACAAAACCAAATGAAGCTTTTTTTTTTCTAGGATTTTATTTGTAGAACTTGAGAATAATAAGCATAAAAAATCGTTTCTCATTTATTTTAGGCATTCAAAAGCACGCACAGTGCAAATGCATAGAAATTGGAAAGTGATGCACTTTAGATGGCAGTGTAGACCACAAAACAAAGAGTCACGACACACTGCTCGTGATACCAATTACAGAAAATTTACCAGTTACTGTCAACGAGGTGTTGTGAAATTTTAAGTTGCACAAGTGCAGGGACGTAAGCAGTATACCCTTACTTACACCAGCAAAGGTTTCGTGGAGTGCTATGGATATATCAGCCAGTGCTGGACAGCTTCTGTGCTCCGGGCATCTGCATTAGGGCTATGCGTAGTACGTACCTTGTTTGCACATGAATGCTGATGCATGCTCACTGCTGCACATGCTAAAATGTTACTTACATGACTTTTATTTTATGTAAACATCGATCGATTGACTCGCAATAAAACAATTTATTGCTGCAAGCTTGTGTGATCAGCATTGTCATTTCGCTCAGTCTGTATGCGGCATCACAACTTACTAAAGTAAGTATGCAAGATACCTATGAGCTTGTAGTAAGTAGTTCATTTCAATGTACTATAAGAAAATGAAAGAAATTGAGAAAGGGGGCTGCTGCAGCGAGCAGGGGACAGCCATGAAGTGAAAGCAGATGACAATGGTGTCGTCTGATATGCAGAATGCCAGCTGCCGTATCAAAACGCCTTGGTGCTTTTGAAAACTATTTCATTTTATGTGCAGCAATAAGTTGTACAAACAATATTTCTAGTTGTTATTAGTTCAAAAAAGTGATTTGAGAGTAAAATATAAGAAAAACTTTTTCAGTTATAAGTAAAAGAGTAATATTCCAATTTCTCTACGATTACCAACAGAATCTAGACGGCTGTTCATCGCGTCCAATTTTTGTCCCGATTGGCTCAACCGAGCCCGAGTCATGTTTGACGCCAATGGGCTTCTGCAATGAGAAGCCCACCTAGTGTTTGTGAGGGGTAGCTTGAACCGGGCCACCCCTCACATACTATCTGTATATAGATAGAATAAAGGTTTTTATCTCTCTCTCTGGCTTTATAGGTATGTCATTCCCTTGCACGGTTTCCTCAGCTAGGCCACTCATCAGTAGTTAGTACGGTTCTCTCAACGAAGGCCAGTTTTCGAACAGAGCAGGACTGGACATGTCATTAATTGTAGAATGTGAAGGGTGTTCCTTGTCTGCATTCACATTGAGATAATATAGAAAAGATATGTACCATCTCTAGGTGGAGCGATTACTCATTTGATTCAATGTAGAGGCTTTCTACTGCACTAGTGTCAAAAGTGCCCGTAGATAGGCAAATGTCTAGATGGTGAACAAGGCCAAGCATCTGTAAGGCACCTGAGGTCGCAGACTTAAAGGTTATAGCCCCATCGTCTTGGCGAGTGCTTATGAGGCTTTTATACAATTTCATCGAACACCTTTTGTCACTAACCCACATAGTATGCGACAAAACTTTAAAAATATTTATGGCTTTGATGCACTTGTTTTTTAAATACTTGATATAGGGTTCAAAGGTTAGCTTGATGTCCAAGATTAGGCCTAAGAATTTATGCCCAGGATTAAGACAGACGCTGACCATGCAGTTAAATGTTAGGTTCCGAGTAAATGTATGCCTCTCTTTTGAAAAAACAAGACACATGTGCTGGTTGGTGGATTCAGTTGGAACCATTTTTCTTCTGCCCATTTGCAGACTTAGTTCCAAACAAGCTGAACTTGCCTCTCATATACTACCGGGTTACGAGACTTGAACCTATGTTACACGTCATCAATATATGAGCAGTAAAACATATTGCAGGGGATGCAAGGAATTCATTTTGATAATAAAAATTGTACAACTAAGTACACAACCTTATGGCACTCCTGTTTTTTGGACAAATGTTTGGGAAAGAATGCTAGCCACTCAGACACAGAATGTCCGACCATACAAATAACTTTCAATTATGGTAAACATTCTACTAGGCACATTAATGCGAAACAGGTCTCTTTAATATACTGAAGTGCCATATTGTGTCGCAAGCCTTTTCTATATTAAGGAACACAGAAAGTATTGTTTGTGGACGAACGCATCTTGGATCTGTGTCTTGATATGTACCAGGTAGTTGGTGATGGATCCACCCTCTCAAAACCACCACTGGGATCCGCTGAGTAGACTATTAGTTTCAAGAAAATGTGAAAGTCAACTGTTCATCATCTTTTTTAAAAGTTTACAAAGGCAGCTTATAAGTGCAATGGGCCTGTAGCTTGCAACAGAGGAAGGGTCTTTGTCCTGTTTCAAAATTGGAATGGATAGTCTCTTTCCGAGAAATAGAAATCCCGTCAGAAAACCAGCTAGCACTGTACAGCAAAAGTAGGTTTTTTTGCATTTCAGAGGGCAGGTGTTTTGACATTTCTTATACTATATGGTCAAAGCCTAGGGCAGATTTCTCGCAGAAATTTCGCGATGCTTGTAAGCCAGCCAGAAAGAAAGGGTCATTGTATACCTTGTGTTTAGAGAACTCTTACTCTAGTTTTTCTTTTTCGATTCTTGTTTTGTGTCATTGGAAAGCTTCAATATAATGGCACGAGCTGAACACCTTCTTGAAGTGGGCGCTGAGGAAGTTTGCCTGGTCTTCCAAGTTTGCCTGGTCTTCCTTATGTGTTTAACAGAGGTAGTGAATATGCATGTCGTCTTGCTACCTTACTAACCACGTTCCAGACTTTAGTTTCTTGTGTATATGAATTGATGCCTAATAAAAACTTCTGCCAGCTTTCTCTCCTAGCTTGCTGATGTGGTCTCCTGCCCCGAGAATTCATGTTCTTAAAATCTAAGATTCTCATTCCATGCTTTATTTTACTTGCAGCGTGCCTTTCGACACTCACTGTTCCACTGCGGAGCACGATGTTTGCTAACCAGTCCAGACGTTTGCGGGATGCATTTAATTGTAGCATCAGCGGGAAAAGCTGAAAAGTACTTACGGCCTCATTTATGTTTAAACCAGATAGGTCAGTCCATCTACAACGGGTAATTTTATGGAGCTACTATTCCCAATCGTCTTTGTCTGTAAGCCATCTGGGAACCTGTTGACAACATTCACTTGATACTGGTGAGTTGATCCTCACTTGATACTGGTGATGACCAGAAAGTGGTCACTTCTCTAAAGATTATTGATTACTTTCTATGCGAGTAAAGGAACGAGCGATGAAGAGACAATGCTGAGGTCTATCGATGAATATATATTGTTAGCAAGGCTATAGTACGAGGTGCATTGAAAAAGTAACGATACTGGCAGCACTGCGCGCAATCTGGTGACGTTTTGTGTAACGGCCTGTGCTAGACCAGTTTTCTTATCCCTTTCACTTCCTCAAACCGAGTTACAACACTGTGCAGCCAATACAGTAGTTTTTACAGCACTCAAACCGAGTTACATCATCGTACGCCTAATACATTAGCTTTTACAGCACCATAAATGAACTTGTGTTTTTGTCGTGTGTTGCAGAAATGGAACATCGAAATTCAGAGATAAGTTGTGCCATAAAGTGTTGTGTTAAATTTGTGAATCTACCGTAAAATACCAATCAAATGCCCTCACCCTTGTAAGCGCCCCCTCATATACCCACCCATGTAAGCACCCCCCGGTGACGATTTCCTATTTTCGATCTCTACCAAGGAAGCCCCTCCCCCCCCCCCATTAACCCGCCACTCTCTGCTGACTCACCACGAACTGCTGAAACCGAAACCGTGCCGATGGCTACGCTCTTGCCTAATCCAAAATCCAATACAAAAGTTGGTCATGTGATCACATTGACCACATTTGCTGGCATTGGCATGACACCTACCATTTTGTTATTGTCATTTGTAGGTTCCGAGCGTGACAGCGGGGACTTCAGACATGCATTCTTGTACAGTTAAAAAACATTGAAGCCGTACAATGGCATCGCCAGGCCAAAAGGAATGTGCACAAGACAGCTCGTCACTTCAGTATTCACAAAAAGAGGGTCTGTGAGTGGGACAAAAAGTTCGAGAGCTTACTGCAACAAAACCTTGGCACGGCCAAGCTTCGGTGTAAGTTGAGCAACAGAGCGCTAGTGTTCAGTGAGGAAATAGACGACGCTCTTATAAAGGAGTGCTGGACGTGCTGTTAGTAACAGACTTCTCTCAGAATAAGCTGTCAAAATAGCCCGCAGCTCGCAGCTAGAAAATTTTGCTACGCCGAGCCAGTATATCAAGAGGTGCAAGCAGCGGTTCGGCGTGACAATGCACCAATCCACAAACGAGAGCCAGAAGACGCTTGACGATTTCTCGGTTGCAGCAAAGGCATTTCGCTTTGCTGTGAATAGCCTGCGAGCAGGCCCCGACTACACACCATACAACATTTGTAATATGGACCGGACGATGGTCCGAATCGACTCACCGGCGAGCAGGACGAACAACGTGATTGGGACAAGCCCCGTGCGAATTGCCAATACTGGCTGTGCCCGCAGGGGCTTCACGGTTGAATTGGCAGCATGCGCAAGCGGCCACAAACTACCAGCTTTTGTCGTTCTTAAGAAACCAAGTGGAAAGATACAAACCAAAGCGTTCATGAGCCTTGGTATACCAGGTGAGTGACGAAGTTTGTGCATTGGGATTTTTTTTTTCCACGGGGGAAAGTAACAATTAAGAAAATTTGCTCGATTACAGTAACCTCAGTTGACTGAAATATGGACGGTATTCATAGAACTGCGTGGACCCACTGAAACAGAGATGTTTTCAAACGCAAAAAATTTAAAAAGCTTGTCATATTTATCTTTGTCACTAACCTCCAGAAGGATACTACCACTTCCCATATTTGTGATTTTGTATCCTGGGACTATTGCTTTTGTGATGGTTTTCGGTACAAGAAAAGGTGAAATTGCTAGGAATTTCTTGTTCTTGTTCTGGCTGCAGATAACAGGACACTTGGGGAATAATTGAAAAAGTACAACTGCACTAAACTAAAGACGAGCCATCAGAAACGAAGTGGATAGGACCATCGCAGAATAACCGGTTTAGTGAAACATATACCACCCTTATGAAACAAACTAAGCGTGTGCGCAGTAACAGGCATAACCACATGACATGTTGCATCACCCCTAACACTTGTATGTACAAACAAGGAAATCACGCTCTTTCTTGGAAAGATACACGAATGTGTCGCTGATGCACTTATCAGGCCTGTGTCTAGCAATCCAAGATTTCTCTTGCTTTTTGACTTTTGGCTCGCCCTATCACCTTGGCGCTACTGGAGATGGGCTTGCATCCCTGTGCACATGCGCCATAATGAACTAACTGGTAGGTGCTTCCCACCTTTGTCTCCAAATGGATTAGCCTGCCCCATCAAATGCTTGTTATTACACCTTCTGGTCTGCCACACATAAACCATTCCAAAGGTCACAGGAAATTTGTAGACCCCTTCAGTTGTGCGGGTATATACGCACATCTGTGCTTCACAGCACATCTACTATTGTTAACTTTGCTTGCGTTGGACATATCACACAAACGAGATAGCTTACAAGGTGCTGAAAAACCATATCGACCCCGTATCTTCCCGCCACTCTTTTAATGCCATGCGACACCATGTGTATGTTAACTTCTTGCATTCCTCGGCTGCATTTCCCATCCATTGGTAAATATCCTGCCACTCCTACTGTCCACTAGTTGCCGGATCTATGCATTATGTGATCGGCCTAGGCCCATATCTTTCCCTTGATGTCAACTAGAATATCTGCTACCTCTGTTTGTTCTCAGAACCATTTTGCTGCCCTCCAATCTTTTAACATTGTTCCTGTCATATTTGGGAGGTGTTGGCCAGACGCAGAGTTGGGGAGGCCAACTCCTGTTCCAGTGAAAAAGAGCCACAGTGAGATGGCGCAACGAGTATATGCCTGTCAGATGCCTCACAAGCGACCAAGAGACAAGAGAGGCATCACAGAGTCTATTGCCCTCTTCAGGGCTTAAAACTCTTTCATTGCTGTAGGCGAGTAAAGTTGTCAGGAGATTTCCCAACAAAATGACTGAGGAAGACTAAAATACTTGTCATCAACAAAAATTGCTCCATTATGAAACTAATAGCAACTACCGTATAAACCGGACTATAGGTCGAGTGGGAATATAGGTCGACCCCCCAAGTTCAGGTTACCGAAAAAGAAAAAAAAAAGGAAAACAACACAAAACTGCCGAACCACACATTTATTTGCGAATTGGGCGCACCCCATCCCGATCGTCAGAGCTACCCTCTACCACCATCGCAACTGTAGCATTGTCGCACCAACTGTCGCACCATCGCATTGTCTTGCGTTTGAAAATGACGAAGGGCGGAAGCTTTCTACCATCTGCCATGCATGCCAGCATGACGGTGAAGCGCGAGTGCTCGTTGCCAGTAGACAGCAGCTTCACATCCTTGGCGCCGTGCTGCATGATCGTGGTCGACGAAGGCATGTCAAACCACACGGGGGTCTCATCGGCGTTGCCAATCTGCCCCATCATGTAGTCGTTCTGCTCCCGAAGCCAGTTTACGAAGCGCTGAAAGTTTATGAGCTTTTCCTCGACGCTGTGTCTAAAGGTACGTCGGACGTACCCGAATACCAAAAGCTAAAGGTACGTCCGACGTACCCGAAACCGTGAGTCTAAAGATACTTCGGACGTACCAGAATACTAAAAGCTAAAGGTACGTCCGACGTGCGCTTTCTCGCAAGTTTTCACTCAAGCGACTCAAGTTCCACCTGCCCGTCCGTCGTTTTCAAGCAGTTCGCACGACTGACCTCTTAGACGCGCGGATCCGAGAAAAAAAAAGTTTTCGTCAACGAGTTTGTAGTTGGACGCGCAGACGTTGCACCGGTTACATCAGACGTTGCACGGGTTGCACTTTCTCGCCTACTCAAGCTTGGTTTATACCACGGAAATGTTTATTCCTCCGTGGTTTACACGCAGCTATTATATCGCTTGATTAGGAAAAAAAAAAAGTTTTCGCCATCGGGTCGATTTCGATGCAAGTAGTACAAATCAATCCATTCCAATCCAGTTCTTGGAGTCCGTCCGAGTCTGTCAGGTGTTCTGTGAGTCTGTCTTATCCATAGTCTTATCCGTCCTACTTGTGTGGCGCCATTCTCCCGTCTCTTCAGTCAGCGTGTTACAGGTGTTCTGTGGTGACCGTTCCGCAGCACGTGCGGCGCCAGTCAAGTGTTCCCGTTCCGCAGCTCGTGTGATGGCTGGCAGCAAAATGAAAGTTGGGGACAAATTTCCAACGTTCAGGGAACTGGAAGCTGCTGTGAAAGGATACAGTGAAGAGAAGTTCGTGCAGTTTTACAAACGTGACTGTCGAACTGTCACAGCGGCGAAGACCAAAGTGAAGCGTTTTCTGAACGAACGACTTGGAATGTATCAGGTGGTTTACTGCTGTATCAAGGGGGGCAAGTCTTTCAAGAGCCGCAGCAAGGGGGAAAGAGATACCAGGTGAGGGCCAGCACTGGTCATTGTTTCCTTTGTGTTTCTTTCTGTGCTGCCAATCCACCATGGTCAGCGACGTGGTTGCGTTGTACACATCATGCATTTAGACGATTGTTTCCTGAGAGACATTGAGCATGTGACAACGGATCACTTTCAGCACCTTTCAGGCTGGATGTCCGGCGTTCGTGAAGTGCAGGGCCTCTGACGATGGGAACTTCCTGGAGGTTATTGAAATGAATGAGGACCACAACCATGAGTTATCGAAGGTATGGAGTTCCTAAGCATCCTTAAAAGTGTGCGACAGTATCTTAATGCCCTGTCCTTCATCCCTCACCATGTGTTGTTAAATTAAGCCAATACAGCTTTTGCTGTTACCTGTTCATATTGGTTAGTGAAGTTCAGTTCTGTTTTTTCACAGAAACAAACCTGAGTTTTGAGGTTATACAGGGTGACATGCACCACTGAAATATACTTTTGACGAAATGTTTGACGTGCTTACTTGATCGCGCAAAATGTTCTCGCTCAATTCTCATTGAGCTGGTAGCACCAGCACAGGGGATGCGAAGTTTTGCGATGTCAAATTAATGGGATCAAAGCAGTACATGCAGGTTCATTTCTTATTCACACTCAGAGGAATTCCTGCTGCATCATTATTACATTGAGGCAGATTAACTGCAACTTGCTTGTCATCAAAGCCGCCATTCTACAGTGCTACTACATTCAGGAACTGTGTCCTTGACATCACATGCGAGCCATATATAGGAAACACAGATTTACAGTTACAAGCATGATAAGGTGAGATTGAAGTGAGCTTGCTTGTGCTAAGAACCTAGATGCCATATATGCAGAATGTTGTCTGCACTTGTTTGCTTCACTCTGTGAGCTTGACATTGCATAATGCAGTTAACCTATAATTGCATATGTAGTTCAGTTTAACATTGAATGAAAAGTTTATTTTATTGCAGTTACTCTACAGCCACCTGCCACAAACCAGAGCATTAAGAGAACCAGGGGCCAAGGAGGAAGCCACACAGCTCTTGGCTTTGCATGCCAACAAGAAGTTGGTTAAGAAAAGGATAGAAGAAAAGACGGGGAAACTTGTCCTGCTCAAAGACTTGAGCAATGCGGCCTCTTCCCTCAGACCACAGACAAGGAATGACCTCATTAAGACTGCAGCTCTTCTGCAAAATGAGCATGGTAAGCACCTGATATTGTAGCACAAGTTTTTAAATAATTGCATCTGGGTTTTCCAGTGGGCTTCAGAGAAACTCGTATGTACAGTCGGCCAAATCTTTTACATTTAGACCATGAAATTTATTTCTACAGGTACAGACTACCACATCCTTGCTGATGGGGAAAACTTCCAAGGAATTTTGCTGTCCAATGAGTCTATGCGGTCAAATATGGATGCCTACCCAGAATTCCTAGGAATTGATGCCACCTACAAGCTTCTAGAAATACGAACACCAGTCTATGTGATGCACGTTGAAGACTCCAATGGAGACACAGAGACAGTATGTGTTGCAATTCTTGTGAATGAGTCTGCACCCACTATCAAATGGATGTTGGAAAAGTTCAAGGAACTGCACCCATCTTGGCCAAAAGTAAAGTGTGTCATGGCAGACAAGGACCTTTTGGAGCGTGACCTTCTCAAAGAAAGCTTCCCGCAGTCGAAGGTGCTCATCTGTGTGTTCCACACTTTAAAGACTTTTCGACGCGAGATTGCCTGCAACAAGATGAACATCACTGCAGAGGAAAGGGACCAAGCCCTGGCACTGCTCCAGAAGATGGTCCTGTCACGATCGAGTGAAAAATTTGAGGAGCTTCAACTGGAATTTGACAATAATATTTGCCAAGAGATCCGCTCTTACTATGACAAAAACTGGCGTCCCATCAAGGATGAGTGGTACACTGGACCCAAGTTTATGTCTGAAAACTTTAACAACACTACCAACAACAGAATTGAAAGTCTGAACGCAAAACTGAAAAGTGTTATAAAAAAGAATAGCTCCCTTGAAGAGTTTGTGTGCTCACTTTTCACAGTATTGAACGCCTTGAGCGATGAACGTGACCACAGAGCATTGACAAGCATATCCAAAAGACCTTGCAAAGCACCTTCTAGCCCTGAAGAAGCTATGTATCAGGAATCATTGACTCCCTATGCCTTTAAGCTTGTAAGGGAGCAGATCTACCTGTCAGCCAAGCGAGTACCAAGTGACCAAAAAGCAGATGTGTTCACATTCGAGGCGTCGTCTGGCAACACGTCAACAACAAAAACTAACTGCAATTGTTCCTTTTGGAACGCTATGAGACTGCCATGCCGGCATGTGTTTGCAGTTAGGCGGACTCTGAACATTAGTCTCTTTGATGACAAACTTTTTCTAAAAAGGTGGTCCAAGGCATATTACTACTGTCATCAGAGAGCCTTCCTTTCTCAAGAGAAGTGCACAACTGAACATTCCATTTCGGAGCAGGCTGCAAAACCTCGGAGGCCAATGTCGCAGCATGAGAAATACAGGGAGGTATTTCCTACATGCAAGTACATAGCTCAACTTGCTGCAGAAGAAACAGGTGAAAGATACCAGGGCCGTCTAAAAGTTTTGTTGGCACTCTCTGAGGCATGGGAGCAAGGGCGCGAAATTGAAATCGTGGAAGTGTTGCGTCATGAAGCCTCATCCCCTTCATCACCAGAGCAAGTCAGACGCCAGCTGGAGCTGACTGTGTCCGTAGAAGAGAATGCAGAGTCACCCAAAGCTGCATCAGGTGAGGATTGGGACACGTCTGAAACTGCAGATCAGAATAATTCACATGATCAACCAGATCTGCCTCAAGCACCTTTAAGCCATACCGGGGCAGAACCACTTCATACCACTCCTGAGAAAGAGCAGCGTGCCCATAATGCAGGTGCATGCGAAACTCCTGATGAAGTGAGAAAGGCACAGCCACGCGAGAATACCTTGGCCCCTGCAAGCAGCGCCGGGCCTTCAGACTACATGCGCGAACGCCTCGGAAAGCTGAAAGTGCCCGCTAAGGTGAAGTCACGAGGTCGACCCAAAGGGGCGGAGAAAACCGTTATTGGGCTTCCACGACGGCGGCAGGGACCCCACAAATCAGCAGCAACACTGCAGCCATTTCGCGATCTGCCTCCTCAGGAAAAGGAGCTCAGGATCCTAAGTTGCTTAGTTCCTCAGGGCCTGCTAAGTGAGGTTCAGCAGGGGAAACTGCTACTCGGTGAGTTGTGAGATTTACCTTTATTTATGCTTAAATTTCCTATTTTGTTGCAACTTCAGTCGCTATCTAAGGTGTAGTACGAAGGTGTCTGATATCACCTATAGGGCTGCAACTACAGCTACATTCTGTAAGAATATTGAGTGTTCAATTCACAAAATAAACCTGAGCCCTAGAAATAAGTTCCCCTTGTTCAGATTCATAGCATTCTGTTGTACCTTAAAGCCATCTGATGGCAGGTTCAGAACACTTATTCAGTAATTTTTACAGGTGAGGACCAGGTGGAAACCATACCTTCCAGGATTCCAGAGACAATCCTCGACGAGGAAGTTCACCTTGACTGTGTCCAGAAATACTTCACTGAAGACGGCTGGACAGCTGTGCTGGCAACAGTCAAGGTGAAGAAGCAAACCATAAAGTGGAAATGCAACGAATGTCGGGACCTGTTAGAAGAGGACCCTTCTGTGATTTGTGACTTATGTTTGTGTTGGTTCCACCAAATCTGTACTTCACTGAGCAGCCGCAACAGGAATAGTTCCTGGTTTTGTGCGAAGTGTGTAGCAGCAGCCCAAATGTAAAGGAGCTGCTCCGTGAGTGGAACACAGCGATGGGAAACCTGCTGCAATTGCTCCTACGTGCTATATTTTGTTAAAGCTGGTCCATACATGCTACAAATGAGCAAAATTACTCCAACCTGCTACGTTTTGTGAAAGCTACTACATTAATGCTACAAATGAGCAGAATTGCTCCAAAGCTTCTACGCAAGCAGGGTTTGCTTCTACGCAAGCAGGGGAGCTCGCAAGCAGGGTTTGCTTAAGCACAACAAAAGATGGCTGAGTGTATGCCCCACTGGCATGCTTATAAAAAATGGAAGAAAGCTTAGTGCTGTTTCATGCGAGTGACATTTACATGTATTGTGTGTCTGTGTATTTGTTCCTATTATTCTTCATACAATTGTGATCCTTTGATTAAAGCTTGCATTAGTTGTGCCTTCAGTGAACACTGAATTCATTCATTGTATACATAGTTTGCATTGACGTCACCATGGCCGCCATCTTAGGGCCCCCAGCTACTTTGAGATGCTGGGTTAGCTCAAACGGTGACATAGGATTTGTGCCGGTGCCCTTCGCGTTCCTTTGATTCCCCACAGCGCGCCTTGCGAACAGAAGAAAGTGGGGACATCACAAAAGAACACGGGGACCGAACAACTGTGTGTCCTCCTCTGCAATGGTACTCTCTAATGACATAAAAAGTCACGGTTGCCGCCATCTCGGAGCACCCAGTGCAGAGAACCTGTCTGTGATGTCACGTGAAAACTATGTATAATAAGAGCATTAAAATGCTATCTGGCCTGTCTTTTTCGTTTTTGCAACCTGCTAAGGAGGAGATCATGAGAGCACCCAGGCGTAGGCGGCTAGCTAGTTAGTGATCTAACTTGGCTAACCAGATAAATAAATTCGTTTGGTTTGCTAAGAAATGCTTTGCATTTAAAAATCTTACATCTTGTTTTTTTCCCTGCAGTAATTAGCTAACGACCCGCTCATCTGGAAACCTCGTGGACTCAAGCGCGCTGGTTAGTTTTTGGGAGCCGGTCGCAGTTACGGTTTCAAAGGTCAGCGAGTAGGTCGGCTCCCAGAATGGTTTTCGTGCAAACTCAGCTGGCTACATAGGCGCATATCACACAAAACCGCGTTCGCGAGAGTACCGCACAGAACTCTTTGCCCGAAAATTGCTCTGCCGAGGGAAGGACATCAGCCTCTGTACTTACGTGCGAGCCTCCCCCTTTCCGTTCAAAAGATCTGCTAGGAGAGAACGGCACCGCCGACATCGACGCCGTTCGTCAACCACGCGATGCTCTAAGTTTTCCATTGTCACCGGTAGTACTCGCTCCCTGTCAGTCTTTTACGTGAGCAGGCTCGCACGAAGGCTCGTTTCTTCGTATATATGCAAAAATTGGTACGCGGTAGCCGTGGACCCACCCGGCAACTCCCGGCGTACGTCCGACGTATCTTTTTTTTTTTTTTAGACTCAGTTTCGCGTACCCCCGACGTATCTTTAGACTCACGGTTTCGGGTACGTCGGACGTACCTTTAGCTTTTAGTAATCGGGTACGTCCGACGTATCTTTAGACTCACGGTTTCGGGTACGTCGGACGTACCTTTAGCTTTTGGTATTCGGGTACGTCCGACGTACCTTTAGACACACCGTTTCCTCGAACTCCTCCGGCAACTTTGGCAGATGGATGTGCACCGCTGGAGAGAAAATCCTTTGCGTCGCATGAATCGACACACCCAAGAGTTCGGTGCACGAAACTCTTCTCTCGTGAGCCCAGCTTCCCGAGCGAGTTCCACGGCTTTCTTGCGAATGGTATCCACGGTCACTGGCAGCGAGCGCGCACAAATTTCCCGCCCAAAGTCCGCTAGCTTATCCTTCAGCTGCGGATGAACGGCACTTCGTCCACGAAACATTTTTCGAGGATTGCACATCTGCAGCTTCCCTTTCTGCACCCTCCAATAGCGCACGCTTTTTACTGATACACCAAAGCGGCGCTGAGCAGCCGTATTCCCGGTCGCTTCTGCGAACTTAACAACATCTAGTTTAAACGCAGCTGAGTACTGCCTCCTCGCACCGCTAGACATATTCAGTGAGCGAAAAAAAAAAAAAGGCCACTAAAAATGCAGCGCAATGTCAAGCGGAGCGAAAACAGATCGGAAGCAAATCACCAACACAAAGAAAACAGACTGCGATTGGATTTGGATGTGGTTATGGCCGCGTCTGGCTTCACAAGCACATGCAAGCCATATGTTGCCAGATAGCGTCGCACTTTCGGCTAGACACCGCTATATAAGACGAGGGGCGACCTTAGCTTATTATTTTATTGAAAAATCTCGACCTATATTTCGGTTTATACGGTACACTTGTCATAGCTGTGCCTCTTGATGCTAGGCGGCCACACTTTCCGATGCTGCAAAATTTGTGCCTCGAGTCTAACTCTATAGCCACCATTCACTGTATTGTCATGTTGTGAACCTATCTTCCAGTTATCTTTTTTTACACTGTTAGTGGAATAAAAGAACCCCACTGAATTTAAATAGTGCTACCACTTTGTTGAAAAGTAATAACAGGCCCTGCAAATTGAACAAAAACATTTTTTTTTCATTAGGATTGGTACATTTATTTATTTTTTTAGTTTGGCCAACTCCAAATGCTGCGATTTTTATTTCCGCTTTCATATCTGCTTACGAGGACTTGTTATAAATAATGATGATTGATTTGTGGGGTTTAACGTCCCAAAACCACGATATGATTATGAGAGACGCGGACTTGTTATAAATATCATAACTGCAACTGAGCGATGAAGTATTTAGGCACAGCAAGCATTCAGTTGAGCTCTTTAAATCTAGCAACGAATATCGAATACACACCTTAATTTTCTTCTTACGGCCGCGTTTTTTGGGTGTGCTCAGACTGTCTTCTTCCTCTTCACCTGGCCGGCCCACCTCAGTCATGTGGTAGTGGCAGCCATTTTCTGCAGGCATCATGTACTGCTGCTGTTGCTGCTGGAAGTATGGCAAGCTCACAAACTCCGAGCGTGAATGATGTGATGAAGGGTGGTGCTGCTGGTGCGCATGCTGCATACGATGATTGTGATGGCTCTGTGCAAAAGAAAGAAAAATATGTGGCAACTTTATTTAAGAATAATAGAAAGCTGAGCTGGTTGGTATTATACAAAGAGACAAGGCATGCAAGCAGGAACACAAGACGGGTTCCACGAACGCCTACTGACAACTGAATATGCGCACAATGGCAGAAAAGAAAGAAGGGCACGAAGACTGATCTGCACATGCCCATGCAATATGCAAACCTATCAATCTGGCACATGTGGGGTCTACATGAAAGATAACTGCAGGGGTAGAACAGCTGCGCCACTTGCGCCATTGAACGCCTAACTTACGTACCTGCGCCATCCTGTGCCGAACCACCCCTGCTGTGCCAAACTCTCCTATCAGCGCCATACTGCGCCTCAGCGCTGGCGTTTAGCCGCAAAGTGTGAAAGCCATCAACCACCGTGCCTGGAAACGTGGCTGAAATATTGTCTTTTTGATTCCATCCAAACGGTTATAGTTTCGGTTTCGTGAAGGCTGTGATCGCTCCAGAAGCAGCTCTGAACATTGTTCCTTAGGGCATGGTTGCGATCGCTATGCGCAAAAAGACTTCGAGCAGAGCATCTCTCTTTGGCCAGACTGTATTCTCTTGCATCAGTGCTTTGTAGAGTTGCGCGATATTTGATTTGTGATGATGTTTACTCAAGCAGAGAAGTCGCAACGAGGTTGCAACAAAAAAATGACCATACGGCAAGTCTGGCAAAGGTGGCACAGGCTCTCGCGCAATCAGAGCACGAGGGTTTTCGTTATCTTCCGAAGGCACATGAGCGTTGGTGAGTATGCTCAACTACATTACCCCCGGGGTGAAGAGTAGCCATCCTAACGACTCAGGGAGTAGGCACAATGAGGGGGTTGTAGTAGGGCTTGATACGGTCGACGTGTACGGTCTCGCATCCTCGACGTCCCAAATCTGGTGATTGTGTTAGTGGCTCGATGATGTAATTCACCGGGGAAGTCGCGCAAATGACACGGTACGGACCACGGTACCGGGCCAGAAGTTTGGAAGACAGGTCAGGAACGTGCGGGGGCACCCAAAGCCACACAAGGGAGCCAGCACGAAACGTAGGAGCTATGTGGTGAACGTCGTCATGTCGAGTCTTTTGTAGACCTTGAGCCTCACTTGTCAGAGACCGAGCCAACTGACGGCAGTCTTCAGCGTATCTGGCGACTTCCGAAAGCGGAGAGCACTCAGAGTATAGTGTCGAGTGCGTGGGAAGGTTCACGGCTGTACAACAGAAAGAACGGGAAAAAACCAGTAGTCGCTTGTGTCGCGGTGTTATAAGCGAAGGTAACAAAAGGTAATACAGCGTCCCAGTTAGTGTGGTCGGAGGAGGTGTACATCCTCAGCATGTCGCCAAGTGTGCGGTTGAAGCGCTCAGTGAGACCATTTGTCTCTGGCTGGTATGCGGTAGATTTCCGGAGGATGATGTTGCATTCAGCAAGGATAGCTTAAATGACCTCGGACAGGAACACTCGACCCGTATCACTGAGTAATTCGCTCGGAGCACCATGGCGTAGAATGAAGCTGCAGAGAATGAAGGGTGCAACTTCGTTGGCGGTCGCTGCCGGTAGAGCTGCAGTCTCAGCGTAACGTGTCAGATGATCGACGCCGACAATAATCCACCGGTTTCCAGAGCCACTATATGGGAGGGGACCATAGAGATCAATACCCACGCGGTCGAATGGACGAGCCAGGCACGGGAGCGGCTGTAACATGCCAGTAAGGTGCCGTGGAGGTGTCTTGTTCTGTTGGCAAGTGGTGCAAGACTGAACGCATTTCTGCACAAAGCGATACATTCCTCACCAGTAATATAGTTGGTGCAGCCTTTCGTAGGTTTTCAGGACACCTGCGTGAGCACTTTGGGGATCTGCATGGAAATTCATGCAGATGTCAGAGCGCATATGAGTTGGGACAGCAAGGAGCCACTTCCGACCACCAGGCATGTAGTTGTGGCGGTACAGAATGTTGTCTCGTAAGGAAAAGTGGGCTGCTTGCCGGCGTAGCGCTCTCGTGGAAGAGACAGCAGACGGATCGGTAAGGTATTCGATTAACAAGGAAGGGTATGGAACTTTACGCTGCTCCGAAATCATGTCAGTGGTGTCGAGTGGTGACAAGGTGGTAAAAAGGGGTGACAGAGAAGCCACATCTGGAATTAATGGCGATCGGGAAAGTGCATCGGCATCCGCAGGCTTGCGACCGGAACGATATACGACACGGATGTCGTATTCCTGCAATCGAAGTGCCCAATGCCCCAGGCGTCTGGACGGGTCTTTCAAGGTGGACAGCCAACATAGAGCGTGGTGGTCTGTGACCACGTCGAAATAACGGCTGTAAAGATACGGGCAAAACTTCGTCAGTGCCCAAATTATGGAGAAACACTCCTCTGTGACGGAGTAATTCAATTCAGCCTTCTTGAGAGCGCAATTTGCATAAGCGACTATGTATTCGGTTTGGGTGCCTTTCCGTTGTGCCAAAACTGCACCAAGACCGACGCCACTTGCATCGGTGCAAATTTCTGTGGCAGCAGTGGGGTCGTAGTGGCGAAAAATAGGTGCTGTAGTCAGCAGGCGGCGCAGCTGGCGAAATGCGTCGTCACACGCAGGTGACCATGCAGATATACCCTTGCTGTTGGAAATCAGACTCATCAGAGGTGTGATGATGGACGCGAAGTTACGCACGAAGCGACGAAAGTAGGAGCAGAGACCAATAAAACTTTTTAGGGCTTTCAGTGATGTGGGCATTGGGAAGTCAGCGACAGCTCGAAGCTTATCGGGATCCGGAAGAACACGGTCTCTTGTGATGACATGTCCGAAGATGGCTAGTTTTCGTGCTGCAAAGTGGCACTTCTTGGTGTTAAGTTGTAGGCCTGCAAAAGTTAGAAAGGTCAAAATCTCGTGGAGACGACCAAGATGTGTCGGGAAATCAGATGAAAAGACTACGATGTCATCCAGGTAACACAAGCAAGTTTTCCACTTGTGGGCACGCAAGATGGTATCGATCATGCGCCCAAATGTCGCAGGCACGTAGCAGAGCCCTAATGGCATGAGTTTAAACTCATATAGGCCATCCGGCGTTACAAAGGCTGTTTTAGGGCGATCACATCTAGCCATTGGCACCTGCCAATACCCAGAACGCAGATCCAATGATGTAAAGTACTCGGCGCCTTGTAAACAGTCAAGAGTATCGTCTATTCATGGTAATGGGTAGACGTTTTTCTTCGTAATCTTGTTTAAGCGGCGATAGTCCATGCAAAATCGAATGGTGCCACCTTTTTTCTTTACCAGAACCACAGGTGATGACTAAGTGCTTTACGAAGGCTGTACGACTCCACGTTTAAGCATGTCATCTACTTGCTCCGTAATGACGCAGCGCTCTTCGGCAGAAACACGGTAAGGACGCTGTCGCAAAGGCAAATGTGAGCCGGTGTCAATAGTATGAGTGACAGTGGTGGTGCGGCCCAAAGCAGGTTCTTGAAAGTCTGAAGAAAAGCGAAACTTGTTAAGGAGAGCAACAAGTTGGCGGCGATGCGAGGGGGGAAGTTCTGCATCAATAGCATTGTCAAAGGCTAACGAACTTGATGGCTCAGACGCATGAGTGATTGCGGCAATGTGATATGGGGTAGTTGCAGTGTTTGGTAACCAGCATTACAGTTAAACCAGACGAAATTGTAAGAACGGCAAATGGGAGAACGATGCCCTTGCGTTCAGTAAAAACCGGAAATCGCGTGAACACCACCGTGGCGTCAGGTTGCACTACACATGAAAGGTTAATAGGGACTGAAGCTTCCGGAGGCAAGGTGTTGTCACAATCGATGAAACATGACGATGGGAACAATCGATGATAGCTTCATGACGTGATAAGAAATCCCAAACCAGGATGAGGTCATGAGAGAAAGATGTTAGAACAAAAAATTGGATGATGTACAGAACGTCTTGGATGATGACGCGCGCCAGCCGTGGCAGCACCATGCCACATAGAGATGTGGTCACTTTCTTCAGTTTGCGACAAAATTTTGCTTCCATCACAGAAACCGCGTCCCTAGTATAAATTAATCTTAGTGTGGCGACTCCCTCAACATCGACATCAACAACATCTTGTGGCGAAAATGGAGGCCTTGATAATTGCGCAGAAGTTGAAGTTTTTGCCCCCGAAACTGCACTGATTAGTTCCTCTCTTCAGGAGGTGATCGACCACGCCCAGGCGATGGCGATCGGCGACAAGGGGATGGGAAACGAGCAGTTGATGGGCGACGATCCGAGTCGGAGTGCCTCCGTTCATATGCAGACGTGATGGCCTGCTGCGACGCATAGGTAGGAGTTCCAAAGCAGGCGAACGCGGGTGTGGGACGGTGGTGGCAGAAGCGTGCAACGTGGCCAGCGATGCCACACGCGAGGCAGATAGGACGGTTGTCATGGGTGCGCCACTTATTAGACGGACGGAAAAAGCGAGGTGGGGCCTGTGTACCGAAGGCGAGGCCGGAGGAGGTGGAGCCGATAAGGAGACTAGATGCGGTGGGGGCCGCGCGACCACAGCTGCGTGGCTGAGAGGTGAAGGTGGCGCAGGTGGTGTGTAGCCGACAGTTGAGAGATCAGGTGCTACTGAAGTACATGGGTAAGGGGTCGGCACTGTAGGGAGTACATCGCAAATTTCAGTGCGTATGGCCTGCTGAAGTGTCGAAGGCAGGCTAGCAGTGGGCGAGTCGCTATGCGGCAGCAGGGAGAGCTGTCGGGCGACTTCCTCCCTGATGAAGTCTTTGATCAGGTTGGACAGACTTTCTTGGCGAACGTTGGCATTTGCGAGTGCGATGGCCGAGATCAAATCTGGTGGTGGGACACTCTGTTGGGCGATGGAACGGTGACGACGCAATTCATCGAAGCTCTGGCACAGGCTTACGAGGATTGCCACCGTGGTCGAGCTTTTCGCTAGCAACATCTGGAATGCGTCATCCTCGATGCCCTTGAGAATCTACCGAATTTTCTCTTCTTCAGGCATAAATGGGTTAACACGCCTGCAGAGGTCGAGCACATCCTCAATGTAACTAGTAAACGTCTTGCCAGGCTGCTGGGCTCGGTGGCGTAGACGCTGGTCAGTGCGGAGCTTGAGGACCTCTGGTCGGCCGAACGCTTCAGTCACGAGAGTCTTAAAGGAGGACCAGTTGACGATGGTGGTTTCGCTGTTGGTATAACAAAGCTTAGCTACTTCTGCCAAGTAAAAGATAACGTAGGCGAGCTTAGAGTCGTCGTCCCACTTGTTGCTGGCACTTACACGATCGTACAAGGAGAGCCAGTCTTCGAAGTCTTGCTCACCATTGCCGCTGAAGATTGGTGGGTCCCGTTGGCAGGTAGCGCTGGGGCAGGTAGACGGGGCAGCTGATGGTGCTGGCTGGGCTGGGATGGGCTGGTTGGCGACTGCGGCAGTCATGTTTCGTGGTGGTCTCTCGGCCAACTTGCGAGAGCGGAGCTCCAGGTCTGCTTGGGGATCTCAGCAACCTCCACCAAATGTGATAATGTTTATTCGAGCAGAGAAGTCGCAACGAGGTTGCAACAAAAAAAATTATCGTACGGCAAGTCTGGCAAAGGCGGCACAGGCTCTCGCGCAATCAGAGCACGGGGGTTTTCGTTATCTTCCGAAGGCGCATACGCGGTGGTGCGTATGCTCCATTACAGATTGAAGAGCTGGCTAACAGTGTTACAATTTATTGCTTTTACTTTTCTTCCTTCACTGTTGCAACGAAACTGTTTTTCTTTACAACATCATGGCAGAATAAAACCTGGTTATATCAGGTTATCACCAGGTTATAATCATATTACAGGAAGAGAAAAAAAGGATGGCAGTAACAGTGCTCAAAAGCGGGAAGGAGGAGGATGGTTTGGTTCCCGGAACAGCCTAGCAGAGACAGATGCACAGGGTCGCTCATCGAGAGCATGCTCATATTCTAGTTCATTTGGCCGCCGTGTTTCGCTTCATCGACTCAGCCGTTAACGCTCACGCTTATTCAGGAAAAAAAGAAGTACGTTGGTGGCTCTACATAAAGATCACAGTTGGTCTGCAAGAGTGAAGCAATGAATGTGATAGCAGCAAATTGTAACATTATACGAAGTGAGGCTGGCAGCTAAATGCGAACTCGCATGACTGTCTAGAATGCTGGTGGATGAGAATACGGCCATTTGCAGAACAGCAACACTTTTCACACAGTATCTTTGCAACGAGAGTTCAGGACATGGAAATGTATGCGAGTTGCCCGCTGATGACTGCCGAGATAGCATGAGCGCCAGCAATAGCGACCACGCCCTTAGCAGCGAAGTTCATATTATAATTGCTCGAGCGACACCCCCCCTCCTTCGTTTTTTTTTTTCATGCTCTTCCAAGATGAATGTAGCCCTCCTCTCTGCTTTGACTATAGGACTCCTGTGCGAGGGTATCAGATGTTATCGCTCGCACCCTCCGAGCACCAGAGAGGGGACCACCGGATCGTTTGATCTCTGCTTCAACGGTGTTCGTCGCCCTTGCTCACACGCTTTTACCCGCAGATACAACATACGATGCACAGAGGTATGGTATCAATTTTTAAATTTATAGGGGACATGACGGCAACGGCGAGAACCTACCTGGAGTGTCTATATAACTTCTATCGCAATAATGAGGCTATTGCACAATTTAGTTGAGTGTTTAAAAAGTGCAGCAAATGTTGCTACACAAGTGCTTTGAACGGGGCTACATCTGCTCTGATTGTTCCTACTGCTTTAAACTTGCTTGGAAAGGTCCTTCTGGCTGCTCCAAAACGTCTTTCTGGCTGCTCCAAGCCTGATACAAAAAGCACTATTTCCTGCTCCCAGGACTTCGCCTAAACCCATGTACCCTGTTCCACCCCGGTAACTGTCAAGGTATTTGATTTCATCTTTATGCAAGTTCATTGATGATTGGCTTATGCATGCACTAATCCTGTTATCAATATGCCCATGCCTCAATCATCAAACACGTTCTTTCATTGCTATGCTGGCACAAAACTGCGCATTCATGGAACATCGGCGTGAACTTACATCCCCAACAGTGTAAAGAAAGATGAGAAGGTGAGCCTCCGGTTAGCGATCTTTCATGTTCTAATAACCTCTGGTTAATGCAACGTAGAAGCAGCCACAACTGAAAGGGACGTTATAAACTACACTTGTATGGCAATCAGTGAATTTTTTGGCATGATCTACAAAACGATTATTGGTCTCTTTCTCATCTTTTACTCGCTCATCCTTTCTATGCACTGCAGCACAAATCTTACCCAGATTGCTATATTGGCAGCCATAAAAACAACATAAACGCCGCATTTATTGCCTACTTTCTTCAGCCTGTGAGATGCGCAATTAATGTATGGTATACCTACAACACGATTCTTTCTATCGCTTTCTGCAATCACGCTCGAACTTAACATAACAGACTGCTTTTACAGATGTGAATAAGCTAGGTAACATTTGTGCCACAAGGCAGAAAAAGAATGAGCAAGTAAAAAGCAAAAAGTGTTTCCTAGAACAAACACACCAGCAAAATCACTAATTGCTCTATAAGTATAGTATACAGTAGACAAGTGATAATTCAAACTCTGATAATTCATACTTTTGGTTAATAACAAAATTCAATTTTTTGAATGACTCTCTATATTTTCAGTGTGCTTAAAAGCCTCTCAATTCAAACTCACCATTTGGTTAATTTTTGCTTTTTACAGTTCCATACCAAAAAAATATTTGCACTTTTCCACTACCATTCGAAAGTTTGTGTGCTTATATATAACCCTAACAGTCAAAAAATGACCAATAAGTGCTTTAGGCCTAAGAGAAAAAAGGCTTTGCTAGTAAACAAATGCTTTAAATGAGGCATATGCACGGTAAACTATGATGCTTCTCAACCAGTATATAGTGATTTGTGCTGAAGGCACATATAGCAAAGAAGCAGTTGGCAATTCATGATTTCTTTAAAAGGTCTGATCAGCAGTAAATGGCCAATAAACTTGTGGACCTTACACTTCTGCTTTTTGTTCATTGGGTGCAGTTAGCTTAAAATTTTTTTACATGTGATAAAAATTGATGCCTAAGCATAATGTGTGATGTCACCTAGCCCAGATTCATGTATCTGAAAATTTATAATAATTGAAACAAAATTTAAAGGTCCATTCGAGTTTGAATTAACGAGAGTAGACTGTATAAGGTCCCTTCTACCTTCGGCTGCTTTTACACTGTACGGACTATTGCACTACAGTTCTACACAGTTTTCTACACTGTTGTATTAACCAGAGATTATTATAATCATGGAGGAAGAAAAAGAAAGGTGGGAGCATTACATCATACGAGTGAAGCCCACCTTGTCGGCCCAAAATGTGATCGAAATGTCAGAGCTCATGGTAGGTTTTAGTACTCTCTGTGCTGTTCCGTGTTTGGTTTGAACCACCTGTGTGAGCCGGCTAGACCACCGTGTTTCGATTAAAAGCTACCGCGGTCGTGCTGGTTACTGGCGTGATTTTGCGCGAAGGTCACGTTTTGGGCCAACAATGCTGGCTTCAAAACGGCACGGCTTGCCAAGGCTGCCCACGTGATGTCACGCTCCCACCTTTATTTTTTTTTCACCACGATTGGAGCGCAAAAGATCACTAACAGGAGGCTCACCTTCTAATCTTACTTTACATTGTCAGGAATGTAAGTGCATGCCAACGTTGCACGATGCGCAGTTTATTACTGGCATGGAAAAGACGAAACAGTCCAATTACTGAGGCATGGCATATTAATAACAGTGGTAGCACATGCGTGAGCCAATCGTCGATTAAATTGCATAAATATGAAATCAAATACCTTAATAGTTGTCTGTCATGTACACTCACATGTACGTCAGATCGATAAGTTTGCATATTGCACGGACATGCACAGATAAGTTTTCATGCACATCTTCAGTTGTTAGAAGAAGTTTGTAGTGTCCTCCTTGTGTGCGTGTTCGCACACGCTGCCTCTTTATAACGGCAACTCCACTGCTGTGAAACCTGAGAAAGTGCATAGCATGGGCACCTAACGATTCCCGTTTGTAGAGAACCCACTGCTCTGTCTACCGAAGCGTCAATGATAGCAATATTTTTTTAAGTACGCATGTAAAATTTCCCAGGCGTGAGTAAAATCTTGTTAAGGAGAATCATAAACTTAGTGTAGGAGACACGTGCAGCCTTTTGCTGCATTCCATAGACTCCCTGCTGGTTGTAAGATGTAAAGTGTCTTTGTAGATGGCGGCTCAAGGATTGAGAAAAGTTTTAGATATTTCTTGTTAATTTCATAGATTTAGGATGGCTGGCATTTCTATCGAGTCTAGGGCCTTCTTATTATTTATGAAAGCTAAATAAAAGGGTTCATTGTTTTCAGTAGTTTTCTCCATTACCTGGTTGATCGTGTGAAGGTGACCCATTGAGCTGTATTCTTTCCTGAAACTAGCTTGTTCTCTAGGTTGACTGAAGCAAAGCTTTTCTGTTATCCTGTTTGATGTAACCTTTATAAATATTTTGCATATCCCCAAAAGTAAACTGATAGGCCCATAATTCTTAAAGTCTTTTATGTCTCCTTTCTTGTGTATTGGTGTAATGGCATTTTTTCAGCTCACTGGAATGACTGCTGTTTTGAGGCACTGGGTGCAGAGTGTTGCAAGTTTCTTCAGATCCACTGCTTATCCTCTTCTGTGAGACATATTGTAAATGGCCTTTCTAACCTTGTCAATTCGGCGAGACCTTCAATTCGTCCATGTTGCCTCAAACAGCCAGTCATCAACCTGACAATACCAGGCATCCAGAGAAAACGAGATTTCTCAATACCAGCCCTCAAGCAGCTCGCCTTACTTTTGCTGTACGAGAAGTACCAAGACTGCACCCACGTCTACACTGACGGCTCCATCCTGCCAAACAGCTCAACAGCGGCGGTCGTTATTCCAACGCACGCCACAACCATCAAATTTAGGATAGCTCATGCAACCACAACAACGGCAGCAGAGCTTGCAGCGCTTCGCGCTGCACTGCGTTTCCTTAACGACCAGAGCACGCAACGGTGGACGATTTTCTGCGACTGCAAGCCGGCACTGCAGTCACTTTTGTCAAATCTATGCCGTGGTTCACACGAGCAGTTGGTATTTGAAACAGCAGAAATGCTACACCATATAACAGAGAAAGGGCACCACGTTATATTTCAGTGGTTGCCAAGCCACTGTGGAATTATCAGTAACGAACGAGCTGATCAAGCTGCCCGTTCAGCCCATACAGAAGACAACGACTAGTCAATACCTCTCTCAAGGACGGACGCTGCTAGGAGGCTCCGCATGCTTGCTCGCCAACGCTCCCTGGCTCTTTGGAATGAGCCTCTCTTTACGCGTGCAAGATTACGATCCCTTGATCCAACCATCAAATTTAGGATAGCTCATGCAACCACAACAACGGCAGCAGAGCTTGCAGCGCTTCGCGCTGCACTGCGTTTCCTTAACGACCAGAGCACGCAACGGTGGATGATTTTCTGCGACTGCAAGCCGGCACTGCAGTCACTTTTGTCAAATCTATGCCGTGGTTCACACGAGCAGTTGGTATTTGAAACAGCAGAAATGCTACACCATATAACAGAGAAAGGGCACCACGTTATATTTCAGTGGTTGCCAAGCCACTGTGGAATTATCAGTAACGAACGAGCTGATCAAGCTGCCCGTTCAGCCCATACAGAAGACAACGACTAGTCAATACCTCTCTCAAGGACGGACGTTGCTAGGAGGCTCCGCATGCTTGCTCGCCAACGCTCCCTGGCTATTTGGAATGAGCCTCTCTTTACGCGTGCAAGATTACGATCCCTTGATCCAACGTTAAGCATGCAGCTTCCAACAAAAATTCGACGAGGCGACGCTACTGCTCTGTGCAGACTATGGTTAGGAGTCGCGTTTACCCGTGCGTACGCGTTCCGCATAAGTATGGCCGACACTGCCGACTGTGTACGCTGCGGAGATGAAGAAGCAATTCGACATATCCTGTGTGACTGCCCGAAATACAACCTGGAAAGACAACACCTTTCTAATAAACTAAACAGGTTAGATGACCAGCCGCTGTCAGAAGAAAGTATACTGCGCCATCGTCATGACTCATCGTCACAGAAGAAAGCCGTGCAAGCGCTACTGGGCTTCTTACGAATTACTGGCCTGTCGGAACGCCTCTGAGTGAACTGATTTTGTGTGTGCGTGTGTGTCGGTGTTTTTCTCTTATTTATTTTTTACTCTCCCTTTCTCTTTCAACCCCCTATTTTCCAACCCCCGTGTAGGGTAGCATACCGGATACTAGCATCTGGTTAACCTCCCTGCCTGCCTTATTTCTCGTTTTTCTCTGTCTCTCTCTTGTCAATAGTTACATACAGAACTTCCATATACTAATTGACTTTATTTCACTTGAGGGTGGATGGCTTATACACGAGCCATTTGTGTTAGTGTAGGATTCCCCTGCCGCCCAATCTATGTCACTGACATTTTTTATACTTCCCTGCTTGTCTTTCAGAGCATGCATTTTATCCTGGCCAAACAAAAAGAAATTTTGCTTTTAGCAGTTCTGATGCTGCTGCCTTTATTGCTTTGACATTGTAGTTCCATATGTCACTCACTTTCTTCTCGTTTATCAACTTTGTTGGCTCCAAAAACTCTATTTCGGATTTTGAGTTGGTCACTCTCATGCGTACCCGTTTCAATATCATGTCTTTTGAGGGCTTTCCCACTCCTTGCCCCGGCACTTTACCTCCAAGTTGAGAATGCTGCTTCAGAGATCAGTATAATCATTGTTTCGTTTGAATGTCTGTATTTTCCTCTCGTCTTAAAGCTTCATATTTGTTCACGAATACAATCCTAAAAAAATTTTCATTTTATTCTGACCAAGTAGGTATGTCTCTTCATAGCTAATCTCGCTCGGAATACGTGTCATCCTTGCGCTTGTTAAAAGAATACTGAACAAAATTTTGGCGGCCAAGATTTCAAACCAAATTGAAACATGGGGTCTTGAAATCGATAGAGACCACTTTCATTTCAGCTAGAAACTACACAAAAATAATAAACTTAATGCGTTTTCCACAAGCTTTTGCGCCTAGCAGCCTTGTCGTGAACTACAGGAAGCGACGTTTGGCGACATCACACCCACTTGAAATGGGCAAGCCAACAATGCGAGCTCTCGACTCGCTCAACACCCCAGAACCCATGTGAACAGCACCGGTTGCAAACAACGCTCTCTTCTGGCTGGATTGCAAGGAGGTTGGAAGGTGAAGGAGGACAGGAACTTGTGCATGCACCTCGGCAAATGTGACGTCACGGTTCCCACTCGCATGCAGCCGCCGCACACTGACAATCCACCAAAAATACAGCCAACTGTTCAAAAATACATGAAATTAACTCTGTTTGACAAAACAGCCGCATCTTCCAGATAAAATTTCGAAGTTTCATAACTTTTTCCAATTTTTGTTCAGTATCCCTTTAACCTGTGGTGACTACACTTTACCTTCCTTATGAGATCAGTGTCCTGCACTATGCCTGCATTGTTGACGCACAGAATAAAACCTATTTCATAGCTTGTTTAGTCTGTTAAAGATTTTTCACGTTTAGTTCCTATTTCCATGCTTTCAGAAGAATCAGAAATGGTAATATTTAGTCATGAAATGAACACAACATTTGTGCACACAGAAAGAGGTTTCATAGTGTGACTGAATGGGAACCTCCTACAGTAAAGAATATAAAAAAATTAATTGAAGCAGTACATAGTGCTAAAAAAAAGAGCAGCAAGATACATTGCAGGCAAAAAAAAAAGAGTTATACTTAAGAAAAGCAATAGCAGAAAGCAACCAAAGAGACTGAAATTGGACGGCATAATAAATAAAGGTAATTCAACTCTCCAAAACAGTTTTTAGATAGTTACATGGTAAAATATTGTAAAATATGAATGACGAGAAAGAAAACGAAACAGTGACATATAATTTCAGTAATGTAGGATGATGCGGTACTTCACCAACAATAAGTTATGAGAAGGCATGAAAGGGAAGGGGAGTGACCAAAACTATTCAGATTATGGAATGGATGAGAGGAACGTCTTCAGACCTTTTTTGAATATTCCAACAGATTGACTGCGAGGTTTTAATTTCTGAAGGTATAGAATTCCAGAGACTGATTGCAGTGAAGTGGACTGTCTGTTTGCCATAGTTAGTGTAGCGTCATCATCATCATCACTTTTAGCTACCGCGCCACGACCCTCACGCAGCTCATGCCTAGCTCGAGCTGCGTGAGCATAAAGAACGGGTTCATGTGCCTGGCATGTCAGACGCACGCTGGCACTCGCCACCGCTCCGCTTCAGCTGACGAATGAGGTGGCGATATCGACCCGGCCCCGGCGGCCGCCTTCACCACGTCGTCTCACGTTTCTCCTTTCTACTCGACACTACACCTAAAGGACAGGCTCTTCGACGAGCCGTCGGCTGCTATGGTTCCGCCACTCTGCTTGCCAGTGCCGCCGTTCCACCCGACCTTACTTCAGGCATGGCTTGTGCAGCTCGATGCCGTTCTCGCTGTGAATGATGTCGCGGACCAGCCACTTATGCACCCCATCTTGCTCGACATGCTGCCGGTCGAGTTTCACCATCTTGCTGTCGCATCGACTACAAGCCTACAGCCATAGATGCCCTCTGCACTATGGTGCTCACCTGTTACGGTCTCACGTACAGCCCGCTTCCGGAGTCTTGCAACGTCAAGACTGCTACTGTGTCGCAGCGCACGCTGCCAGCCGGCCTGCAGCCCTCCATTGAAGACAACCTCACTACCCCAGCTACAACTCCCTCTACCTCAGGTCCGGTCGCAGGAACATCGAATCCTGTACCTGACCACGATGGCGAGGCTGAAGACGCCCCCACTATGACTGACCTGCCCTATGAAAGGCCCGTCCCCTCGGAGCCCACGTAGAAAGATCTGTCGCACGTTACAGTTATGCCCTTCAAGACGACACAAACACCTACTAAGTCTGTCCAATGCAATGGCCAACCACTTGCCCTGTTCACGGGTGCCGTTGTTCAGGCATGGCGTTTCCGTGTTCGTCGAGTCGACCACCCGTGCCGACATGCCAGCCGCAGTGCTACGCTGAGGTCGGCGTTCCATCGATGGCGGCATCCGCATCAGCACAACCGGCCCGCTGCTCCTTGTCGACAGCATACTCAATGCGCTGTGCGCTGTCAGAGACCCCGCCGTGGCTGTGACACTTCAGTGCTCGATCATCATGGGCGGGCTTCGATGTTTCACACCGTTTTGCCCACATCGCCGGCGCAAGCTTTTCAGCGCCTGTCCACTGTTCCACCTGTGGGTAGCTTTGTCAGCCGCATCTACTTGAACCTGCGGGTGGGCTCTCGAATGATCCCACCTCGTCGTCGTGGGACGCACGTGTCTATGACCGCAGCGACCCTACGCTTTCCTCTCCGTTCACTGCGTTTCTCCCAGTGCCGCCCGCCAGGGACCCACTGGTTACCAATAGTCTCTTCCTGTTAACAACCTGGACAGCTCACAGACCTTTTCGTTTCAGGATCCAAACCTTCTTGTATACTCACACGCCTAAAGTAACCTTGCGTTGAACTTTTAGTTGAGCTAGGCCAAGAAATGGATCAGTCCAAACTTCTTCGTCCTTTTCCACACGAAACCACGCAAAACCATGCAGCATTAGTCCCCCCCTTGAAAAGAAAAGAATAGACTTGATGCTTGTAAATAAAAGAAAAAAAAAACAGATAGAACACGCGATGACACAAAGAATCAGAGAGCGAGTACTAGGAAAAACAAAGAGGGCACACCAGCCCCTACACCATGCGCAAACGCAAAAACCCCAGTGGACAAGTCGAAAAAAAAAAAAAAAAAGACCACATGAGATCACTGTCACAAGTTAATAAAATAACTCGCAAGCACAGAGACAACTGTGTGTAGTATGGCTTGAGTCGTACGACATACACAGTTTCGGATCGAAGTTGTTGACAAGAAGACACTGTGCCGTTCGGCACTACTTTGTATGCAAGGTCACTCACACGTCGGATAACCTTGTATGGTCCGAAATAACGGCTCGAAAGCTTTTCAGACAAGCCTGGTCGTTGGATAAAAGGCCACACCCACACTCGTTTGCCAAGGTAGTAAGCAACATTTCGATGACGAAGGTTGTAACGTCGCGTATCTGCATCTTGTTGGTGACCGATGTTCACGCGAGCCATTTGACGAGCCTCTTCGGCGTACTGCAGGTATTGCTCAACTTCTGGAGCAAGCACATCGCTATTATCATAGGGAAGCACAGCGTCAAGCATGGTTTGTACGTTGCGCCCATAAACAAAATGGAAAGGTGAAAATCGGGTCGTTTCCTGCATTGCCGTATTGTATGCAAACATGATGTATATTGTCCCAGGTTTTGCGCTGCACATCCACATACGAGGATTAAAGGCAAGAGGTTTCTAGCCAGAACTAGAACTTTGAGTACTGCCGAAATAGGCCCCACAGCGATACGAGTACATAATGTACCTGCTGGCATGATGTTACCGCCACACACAACAGATATGGGAATTTTGGTCCATGGTAGCAGGTTGGCAGATCCAATGATGTCTAGCAATAAAATGGTGTGCTTTGAACCACTGTCCTGAAATGCATCTACCAAGTCGATAAGCAGAATGTCTTCTTGAATCACAATGTTCTGCACAAGAGATCCTTCGAGTGGTTCTGAAGGTTAAGGCACACCAGGGAGGGAAAACTTGTTTGCTGGCTGGGTAATGGGACACTGGTTCCGGAACGGGGGCACTTCGATGCAAGATGACCCGGTTGGCGAAAGTTGTAACATATGGCCTCGCTTATATCTTCCCCAAGCAATAAGCAGGGGCACCATTTCGGGAACTAATTGCAAGATAACGGGTGTTTTGTTGATCCAGGAGTAATGACGAAATTCCATGTGGTGCTGATGAAGCACGCGGATTGACTTGTGAGGACGCTCTGTCATTCCTAGAACCAATCTGCAGCACTGGCAAAGGAGGCACTCTTAACGTTGACGATCTGGCTGCAAAGGGCGGCTGACTTAGGAAAACAGATGCGTGCTCTATTGTTCTGTCGAGCTGAGTGGCGATGGCAAGAAATGCGCTCACAGTTAGTGGCCGCTGTGCAGCAATAGTTGTTGCCATGTGTGCATCCCGCACACCCTGCAGAGCACATTCAATGCGCTGAGGATCTGTTAGTTGGATAGGACATCTTGAAATCACGTGCAGTTTCGCCAAAGAGTAGTCAACTAGGCTCTCACTGGGTGACTGGAGGCGTCTGGTGACTATGTGCTGCCACTGCAAAAGCATAAGGTTGTCCCCAAATTGGCTCTCGAAGACAGTCTTGAAATTTGCCCACGTGTCGAAACAGTTTCCTGCCACGCTCTTCCAGTCTGCAGCCGGACCACGGAGCTTGCCAAGCGCTACAGCGAGGAGAGTAGACTGTGTCCATGATGCCAATACTTGAGTACGCTCGAGCTCTTCAAGCCACTGGTGTGCTGAAATGCTACCGTCGCCATTAAAGGTTGGCAGTGAAGCCGAGAGGTCAGGCAACGTAGTAGCTTGAACTGGAATTGTCGGCCGTTGTGACGTCTAAAACTGTTGCAGTAAGTCACTCATCACTTTCGTACTTGATAACGACTGCTCAGCTGTCCAGTCGGACCCACCAGATGGTTGACGGTTGTGGACTACGTCATGAAGCAAGCGTCCAACGTCTCCAGATTACAGCGCGAAAGTTCATGGCGAATGAAGCCTGTTGTGAACCCTTGAAGATCTTCTACAGTGCCCTCATTCCAGTTTATAAGCGGCATTGAGGTCGATGGACGGGCGGGCAAGATCGAAGAAGGCTTAGGGCAGGCAAAGGCGATGAGGCGGGCATCTAGCACAAAAACACCAACTCACAGGAAATGGACGAGTGGCCCTGGTCTCCTCGGCATGGTTCGTCGACAACTGCGCCAAATGTGAGGACTCTGCAACGTATACAGGGCGGCGATAAGGCGAAAACGACTTTAATAAACAGGAGCTACAGCAATAATGCAGTCATGGGGCACGCGCGCATAGGAACGACTACGAAACGGCGCTATGATGATATCAACATGTAGCACAGCGCTGCCAGATTACTTGTTGTCTAACAATTGACAGCATGCCCGCTATGGTCTAGTTAAGCCTCTCCACCAGTCCATTAGTTCATGTATGGTAAGCCGTTGTTTTTTGGTGACTTGTGCAGCTCAGTCTGACAATGTCCTTCAGCATTTGTGCCCTAAATGACGTTCCTGACATGACGGCGCACTGTGCCATAGGACAATGTGGTGCACGAAAAACTTTGCGACTTCAGACGCCGTGCTGCAAGGTAACACGTTCGTCTCAGCATCCCGAGTCAAGTTATCAGTTGCCATTATAATTCATTCGTTTCCAGTGGCCGACAAAGAGAAGGGCCCTAGAAAGTCCATTCCCAATAGGTCGAAAGGTGTCCACGGTGGTGCAATAGGGTGGAGAAGGTCTGCAGGTTTCACAGGTGGCGTGTTATGACGCTGGCACTCGTGGCAGCATTGCACATAGTGGTGTACACTGGTCAAAAGTCGTGGCCAATAGTACTGCTGGCGCACTCTGGCGAGAGTCCGCGAGTAGCCCAAGTGTCCTGACGTGGGCTCGTCGTGGCACACGAGGAGAATGTCATCCCGCTTGTCCGCTGGTACAATGAGGAAGAAGGCTTTGTTGTTACCTCGAGCATTTTTCTTGTAAAGAATGCCCCTCCTTAGGCAAAAGCATGACAGTTCGTGAGCAATGCGTTGAGAAGCATGAGAATTTCGGTCTTCCAAGAAATCACTAACAAGGCACGATTCCCGATGTGCTCGCTGTCTAGACAAAGTCAGAATCATTGAGGCCTCCAAAAAAGCCATCAGCATACTTCGAGTCCATATCAGGATGTCCTACAGGTGCTCAAGAAAGTGCGTCGGCATCATCGTGCTTGCGCCCAGACCTATACACAATCGTGATGTCAAACTCTTGCAAGCGCAAACTCCACCGAGTGAGATGACCAGACGGATCACAGAGATTGGCCAGCTTACAGACCGAATGGTGATCAGTCACCACCTTTAAGGGACGACCATAGAGGTAAGGTCGAAACATTACCGTTATAGGACTTCTTTCTCTTAAGTAGAGAAGTTGGCCTCATCTCGAGTGAGAGTTTGACTGGCGTAAGAGAAGTAGAGTAGTTGGCCTCGGCTCGATAGAGAGTTTGACTGGCATAAGCTATTACATGTTCCACGGCGTTGTGCCATTGTACAAGGACAGCACCAAGTCCGCGTTGCTAGCATCTCTGTGAACTTCAGTATTAGCGTCCTCATCAAAATGCGCAAGAACAGGTGCTGCTTCCATTCACTGCCGTAACTCTGCGAAAGCTGCTTTTTGCGGTACATCATCTCGGGCGAGTCGCATGAGCGGTTCGGCTATCGTCGAGAAATAGGTAATGAATCGGCGATAATAAGCACACAAGCCAAGGTAGAGCCGCACTGCTTTTTCTATCAGGGAACAGAGAAGGTGGCGACTGCTGCAGTTCTGTCCGGATCAGGCCGAACTCCATCCGCACTCACGACATGTCCAAAAATTTCAGCTCATCGTAGCCGAAATGGCACTTCTGGGGTTTTAGCGTGAATGCGGCCGAACGAATAGCTCCCAGAACCATTCTTAGATGCTTCAGCTGTTCTTGGAAACTCTCAGCGAAGATGACCACATCGTCAAGATATACAAGGTAGCTTTGCCACTTCAAGCCAGCAAGAACGGTACCCATCATTCACTGGAATGTTGCTGGAGCCGAACAGAGGCCAAAAGGAGGAACTTGGAATTTATAAAACTCATCGTGAGTTACAAATGCTGTCTTCTCTCGGTCTCGCTCTTCGACCTCTATCTGCCAATAGCCGAAATGCTGTCTTCTCTCGGTCTCGCTCTTTGCGGCCTTCTCGTCCGAAAGCTTCGAACTGACGTCGATGTGGTCCAGAAACTTGTCTCCATCAACCATTTCCTCGGATGCGAAGCACTTGGTGACATCCGCTACACGGTCTCCAAAGGCCACGGTGGTGCAGCGGAAAAGTTGTCAGTGCACGAAGTTTAAATTTGCGACTAGTATTTGCGACCGTCCGTCACACACACCCAGAATACTTCCCACTGCACACACACCTTCAAGCAGCAAAAGGGATACGTTGCTCTCGGCGACCATGTCCCCGTCTTGGAGATCTTCACAGGTGACTTCTACGAAAGCAGTTGCTCGGGGAGGCAGCGTCATGCTTTCGTCGGCAACACACAGTGCCGGTCTGTGACGGCTTTCCACGCCTCATCAGTTGAACGTTGCGTCGAGGAAGTCACCATTCGCTTGCGGAGATTTATGATCACGCCGTTCTCTCACGCCGTTCTCTCGAAGGAAGTCCATACCAAGGATGAGCTGATGAGAACAGTCGCGTAGTACGAGGCAGGTGACCACAAACGTTGACTCGCGAATTTCCACTTTTGCTGAACAGTGGCTCAATGGAGTAACAATGTAACCTCCAGCCGTGCGTATGTGCGTCCCATTCCAAGGTGTCATCACTTTCTTAAGACTGGTTGCCAATTTTCCCCTCATAATAGAATAATCTACACCTGTGTCCACCAATGCGCTGACCTAAAGACCGTCTACCAGCACGAGAATGCCAAGCAAAACTCAGTCACTGGGTTCAGATGCACATTTCGTTGTTTCTCTCGCACTGCACTTAGACGTCAGTTCAATGTCTGCAGCGTTTTGTGCAAGCGTCGATGGGAGGTCTTCTGCACGAGTCCCAGCGACGTCGCCACCGAAGGTCGCTGCCTTCAGTTTTCCCGACGAGAGCTTGGGGAGCGTTCCCGTGTCATCGTACCTAAACATGGCCCAATGGCTGCAGGTCGCCGTGGAGATGGTGACTGCTATTGACGCCATGAGAGAGGTAGACAATGCGCGAGATCCTCAATTTCTCTTGGCCTCAGACCAACTAGGGAACGAGGCGAATGAATAGAGAAACTGCGCAGTCCAAGTTTTCAATACGGGCATTCCCGGTAGATATGACCAGCTTCACCACAATGAAAGCAGAGGAGTCTTCTACCTGACGTATGCCAGATATCGGACTCCTGTTTAGGAGCGTAGGCTGATTAAATTGCAACTGGTGACATCATCTTGATCAAGAATGCAGGGCTTGAGACGGGTATAGAAGTGTGCAAGGCTTCAGCACATGTGCGGCTCCCAACATCAGTGGACGCAGGACGTGGTTCTAGATTGGCAGCCATCGGAAGAGAGCGATGGCTGTGAAGCACCTGCTGGACCTCGTCTCAATGATGATGATGATTTTGGTGCTTAGTGGCGCCAGGACCATTTGATAGCCAAAGAGCGCCAGTTTATCATGGGACAAGAGATGTGTACAATGATTGTGATTAGGGGCTGTTAAGTGCCTTAAAATTCCTCGCCCTAAGGCGGGTAAAAACATAAAAGTAATAAAATCATGACCATGCCATGAAACGTGTGTGGTGTTAATAAATGATGAAAGTTTGTGATGATAAAAGACATGGTGGACATGTATGGCACTAGCACAAATGCCTCGATCGTTCACACCCTTGTGTCCAAGGCCGTGAGGCAAGTGCTGTGTTTAGTGCAGCCACCGCAGTGGAGACCTCTCTGGAGAGGTTGTGCTATGGAATGCCCGGGCATGTCACATGAAAGGTACGGAGTTCTCTCAAAAAAAGCCAACAACGATTTATGTGTGAAAAGTGGTTCCCTATCTACGAACATTGCAGGATGATGTGGTAGCTGTTGTCAGTAGGGTAATAGAAAGTGTTGTCTTCTAAGCAAGTCTAATTATTTACACTGGATTAAAATGTGAAGTACAGTGAGTGCATCTCCACATCTGTCACACAAAGGTGGATCGCCACCAGACAGAAGAAATGAATGTGTTGTGTGTGTATGTCCTGTTCTTAACCTTGTAAGTATTACTTCTGTGTGGCGTGAATTTGATACTGGCGGCCAATGAAAAAGTTGCGGCTTGATAACATGAAGTTTATTACCTGTGTGTGCATCAAATGTGCTCTGCCAGTAACCCCCGAGCTTTCGTTTATTCGTAGTGGTAATCGATCTATTGGTAGTGGTTTTGTTGGTGGTCCAGCTAGCTGGTCCACCAAAACGTTGCCTTAAATTTCACGGTGCCCTGGCATTTTTCTACGCATCTTTCCTACGCCTGACCTACGCATCTTTCCTACGCCTGACCGACCTCCTTGCACGCGCAGTGACGCCAACTGGCGATCGGCGACGTGACGTAGCATGCAGCTCGCCGATTGGTCTAAATCAGGAGTGAAAAAATAGTAGTAAAGTCAGCGTCAGTTTCTGTTCTCACCCCCAGCTATGAAACTGCCTCTAGTTTCTTGGCGGTGAAAGAACCAGCCTCGCAGTTGTCGCGTGCATGTGTACACTCCTCGCTCAACTACAGCGCCTGTGGGCACGTACGAACGTACTTTGCCCTTGACATGAGCAACACGGGTAGAAAGCGTTGCTCTGTCGTTGGCTGCAAATGGAGCGACTGGGCAGTGGAGAAGCATCGGCACCGGATGCCTCACGATGGGGCCCTGCGCACTGTATGGCTGAAGCGAATCGGCCATCCAGCGACGTACGTTGGGGACCTGATCGTTTGTGGTCGGCACTTCGCACCCGATGCTTACACGGTTGACCTGCGGCTGGTGTGGCAAACGGTAAACAAACAACCACGCTCTGCAGCAAGCGGAAGTGCGTTGCGACTGATCGAGTTCGCCGATGACGTCCATCGCTAACGTGGTGTCATGTTTCCGAAGTGGGTGGATTCACGACGAAGGGCTACGCCTTCCCCTTCATAGAAGGTAGAAGGGGTTCAGGCCGAGCGAAAATTTGAAGCTAGCTTATACTAATGTTCTAACCCCTGTAACTTCCTTAATATAGCATGTATTCGCAAAATTCTTGTGGCAGCATGTTCGCAAAGAAAAACTGCACATATATCTCTTTTTAAAACTTTTTGGGCCTCAGGGCTGTTTACTAGCTCTTTAAGATAATATTTTAAAGACATGTAACATCTCTGTAGGTGGAGCGACCATTCGTTCGATTCCACGTACAGGCTTTGCACAGGGTTATGCGAAAAGCACCCCTAGAAAGACAGATGCCTAGATGATAAACAGGGTCAAGCATTTTAAGTGCAGTAGGTGTCGCAGACTGATATGGTATTGCCCCAAAGCCTTGCTAGTGTATCTAGGAGGGTACGTATGAGGCTTTTATACGAATTCATTAACTTCTTGTTACTTCCCCACATTCTGCGTGACAACACTGATAGAATGTTCATTGCTTTTACGTACTTGTTTTTCAAATACTTCATGTGTGGTATGAAGGTTAGCTTGGTGTCCAAGAGTAGGCCTAAGAATTTGTGTTCAGTATTAACAGAAAGACATTATCCATGCAGTTGAATATCTGTTTCGGAATGAATGCCTCTCTTCTCGGAGAACAAGACACACGTGCTTTTCTGTGCATTCAGTCGGAACCCATTTTCTTCTGCCCAATTGGATACTTTGTTAAAACCAAGCTGAATCTGCCACTCACACATGGCCAGATTACAAGATTTGAAACCAAGCTGGAAGTCGTCTACATATGTGCAATAAAACATATTGCGAGAGATGAACAAGTGCAAAGAATTCATTTTGATAATAAAAGTGTGCAACTAAGTACACCACCTTGGGACACTCCTGTGTTTTGAACAAATGTTTGGGAAAAAACGCAGCCCATTTGGACACGGAATGTCCGGTTAGACAAGTAACTTTTGATTATAGTAAACATTCTGCCCCGCACCCCAAGGTGGGACAAGTAAGTCTCTTAATATTCCGAAGCGCCATGTTGTATCATAAGCCTTTCCTGTATTGAGCAACACAGAAAGAAAGTATTGTTTCTGGACGAAAGGGTCTCTGATCTGTACCTCAATACGAACAAGGTGGTCGGTGGTGGATCTACCCTCTCAAAATCCACACTGGAATGGGTCGAGCAAATTGTTTGTTTTAAGGAAATGTACAAGTCGGCAGTGTATCATTTTTTCGAAGAGTTTGCACAGGCAGCTTGTAAGTGCAAAAGGCCTATAACTCGAAACTAAAGAATGGTCGTTGCCCTGCTTCAAAATGGGAATAATGATAGCCTCTTTCCAGGAAGTAGGGATAGTGCCAGAAAACCAGGTAGCATTGCACAAGCAAAGTAAAGTTTTTTGCGTTTCGATTGGGCGCTTTTTCAGCATTTCATACACCACATGGTAGGAACTTTGGGTGGAATTACTGCAGGAGTTTAGTGATGTTTGGAGCTCTGCTAAGCTAAAAGCTTGGTTGCATGCCTCGTATTGTACATTTGTCTTTTACTTTCTCCTTTTTTTATTCTTATTTTGTATTTTTGGGAAGGGTCAGTATAGTGTGACGAGCTGGACACCTGTTCGAAGTGTGCACCGAGGAAGTTCGCCTTATCTTTCAAGCTGTCACCCTGCACGTTTACGAGTGGGAGTGAGTGTACTTGTCTTCCTGCAATTTGCCAACCATGTTTCAGATTTTAGCCTCCTGCATATATGAATTGAACCCTGGTAAGAACTTCTGCCAGCTTTCTCTTTTGGCCTGCCGATGCATTCTCCTGCTCCAAGAATCAATTTTCTTAAAGCTGTCAAGATTGTCAGCTGTCAGTGTGTTCTGAAGCAACCTCCCTTCCCAATTATGCTCCTTTCGTGCATTCTGACACTCAGCGTCCCACCATGAAACATGTCGCTTGCCAGGCATTCCAGATATTTGCGGTATGCACTTCACTGCTGCGTCAGTAAGAAAAGCTGTCAAGTACTGCACAGCTTCATCTAAGCTTAACCTACATGTCAGTCCAACTTAAACGAGTAGTGTTGTGAAACTGTTTTCAGTTTGCCTTGTTTATCAGCCATTTGGGAACATGTGGAAACATTCATATGATGTTGGTGTACTCAACAGTACAGGAAAATGGTCACTTCCATATGAATTATTTATGATTTTCCATTTCAGTAGGGATAGAAGTGAAGGAGATATGATACTGAGGTTTATAGACGAGCAAGTTTTCTTGGCGACGTTATAGTATGTTGGCTCTTTCCTATTCAACAGACCGGCACCGAAAGGGAAGAGAAACTGTTCAATGAGATGACCTCGTGCGTCACAGCGAGAATCGCCCCACCGACTGCTATGTGAATTCAGGTCCCAAGGAGCAGATAAGGTTCAGGTAGTTTGTCTATTAAAGACTAAAATTCCCGTGTTTCGAGATGGTGGAGTGTAGATATGTACAGAGAGCAGACGGTGACGAGTTTGTTATGAAGAACTGCTCGGACAGCCACTGCCTCAAGAGATGTCTAGAGTGGTAAATGTGTACACGCTACCCTTGATTAACTATAACGGCCACGCCACCGGATGACGCCGCAGCATCATCTCGGTCCTTTCGGAATATTACGTGAGCATGTAGAAAATTTGTATTCGAGGACTTTAGGTGCGTTTCCTATACACACAGCACTTTTGGTGCGTGTTTGTGTAAGAGCTCTTGGACATCGTCTAGGTTTTTAAGCAGTCCTCTAACGTTCCAGTGTATAATTTGTGTCTCCATATTGGAAGTAAAGTAGTGCTGTGTGTACGGTAAGGAGCGACTTGTTTAAGCTGAAAATTTGAGCTCATGTAACAGGGCTGTCATCAGGCCTTGTTATCAGCTTTTTAGTTCTCTTGGCACGTTCCAGAGAGCTGCGCCGCTTTTTCGGAACCACAGGTGCCGTCGTATCCATTGCCTCCTCGAGGCACTGGATGCCCGCACATTCGAGCTGATTGTTCGAAGTTTAGGCCTCGCCTGGTGAGGTGAGGCCTTGAGACCTGAGGATCCTGGAGTCTTTGGTCTCAGTTCGCTAGTAGGCGGAGTAGGCTCAACTACTGCCACTTTGGGGGCAGGCGCCACAGCCGGTGGCTCGCTCTGAGCGGGCCGAAGGAGGTGCGTGGGCTGGTGCGGCGCTGGCCCCCCGACGTGCTGCATCAGCATATGTGGGGCCATAAAATAGCGAGTCTCTTTTCCTTCTTTTACTTTCAATGTGATGATCGCTTTTTCTTTTCTCCGAAATGAACAGGACCGTGGGTATGTGACATAAGTTCTGCCACAGTTCACACAGTGTTCCAGTTCTTCGCAGTTGTCGGCCGCATGGCCCAAGAATCCACACAGAGCACAAGTTTGCCGGCCACAACAGCTTTGCAAGCCGTGTCCATATCTCTGACATTTAAAGCAACGGAGGGGATTAGGAATACATGGTCTCACGGAAGTCTTTGTATATCCGGTTTGAATGGTTTTCGGCAGATCGCTCGAAATAGAAGTCAGTATTAGGTGTTTAGTTCGCGTTTCCTTTTTTTTCTCTTCTTGTCTTAATATGCTGTATAATGGTCACATTCTGGCTTTTCCATCCTTCCAGAAGTTCAGGTTCGGCCAGGCCAAGCAAATCTGCTTTCAATACTACCCTGCGAGCAGAGTTCATGAACCTGTGCAGTGTAATACTGATTGGTGTGTCGCCAAAAGTTGTGAGAGAGTTCAACTTTTCGAATTAGTCTTTTTCTCGTATCTCAAGTAGAAGATCCCCGCTAACCATTTTGGTAAACTTGTACCCGGCACCGAGAGTTTCGGTTGAGCACCTAGCAACTACGAAGGGGGATACAGTTCTGGCTTGCTTGTTACTTTTCTCGCAGTGTATAACATGAAAGTGAGGGAAGATTTGTCTTGGCCGGTTGAAAAAAATTGATGTCTTCGGTGCGTACCCGCTTTGAGGAGGCACGATCACTAAGCAGAGGGAATGCTTTATGCATGCATGCAATTGTACGTTGTTCAGCAGCGTTGGCGGCCACCCACCATGGAGCCCAACGAGGGGACGCTGCAAGTTTGCGGATTACAACACTGCCATAACCCAATGCGCCTACACCAAGGTAGGCTATTTGCATAGGGTTAACCCTTGCCGCCGGGAAAATTGGAAGTGAACAGAAAAAAGAAGTAGACAGGAGAGATTAAACAGTGTAAAAGATGAAGATGTAGGGAGAGAGAGAGAGAGATAGGAAAAGGCGATTGCCGATTTCCCCTGGGGTGCCATCTACGTAAAGCTGAGGCTAAAAGGGTGTGTTGCCTCTGCCGGGGGGCCTTAAAGGTCCAATCACCCAGAGTCGGCTCAACCCCCAGGATCCCCTTTCCCCGGACACGGCTTAGCCATGCACTTCCTCGTTAGCTTGGGTTCGTGGTGTCGCTACACACTAAACGCCTGCTTGTGCAGACGCCCCTGCGGGAGGACCTCATCCTCAATAATACTCGTGATGCTGCTTACCTCCGGCTGTCTCGCCCTGGGTAGTTTCGCCATTTGCTCGCAGATGGCGGAGCGAACGATTTAGGGAATCCATGCAATGCTATTGCTCCCGAAGGTGGCGGGAAAATCTGGACATGATGCAGCATTCACTTGCCGGTTCAATAGGGCAGACTGTTGATGAAGTACCTTCTCCATTGTATTGGCTTCGTTCAGAAACGAAGCTACACTCTTCGCAGGACTCCGCACTAGACCAGCAAAAAGCTGCTCTTTCACGCCTCGCATCAGATAGCACAGCTTTTTTTCTTCTGGCATTGCCGGATCCGCTCGCCTGAAAAGCCGCCTCATGTCCTCCACGTACATGGTGACAGTCCCATTAGCATCTGGATGCGTGAGTGCAATGCACGTTCTGTGCGTTCGTGGCGGTCGGGGCTCCGGTAGGCCTCCAAAAGGCGATGCTGGAACTCGTGCCAGGATGCCAAGACATCGCCTTAGTTAAAAAACCACGTTCGGGCATTGTCTTTCGTTCAGACGACATAAACGAACGAAGCTTATGTCACCCGTTTCTTTCCTTCGCCGCTTAGTTGTGTCGTCAAGGCGAGCGGACTTTTATTTTAGAATATAATACGCGTGAATGAGATCCACTTATAAATATTTTGTTTCAAAGAAGCTCTATTTACGCAGTCGTATTCACTTTTGAGCAGAATGCTCACTCAACACCAGCCAACACAAGCCTCGCAAACACATATACCGTCATTCCCAGCGCTCCAACATTGCCCCTTAAGAAATTCGCATAGATGGTGGTGCCACACTTCCCTGTAAGTATTTGTGAGAAACTCTATGGTGTGCAGACCTTGTCAAGTTTGTATCTCTAGACTTGATGAAGAGATTATAAACAAAGAAAGCTATTTTTGTTTTATTTGCTTGATAACCAGAGCTTCTAGATTACACTAGTAAGTGTTGTTAGCCTGCAAGAGTGCTTTATCATTGATGCGATAATGACTGCAGGTAATTAATCTAATAGAGTGATTCTTCATAGTTTGAAGGGAGACAAGATGACTACTGTACATATTGCACCAAGATGTGATAAAGTAATTAATATGAGATTGAATGAAAGCATAGTACAGTGAAAGTATTGCATGAGAAAATACGTTGCAGGATTTATTAAGAACACATGTGCCGTAAGATGTTTTTTCATCTCGCAGGTATGCAACATGCTTATGAAATTTCAAGTGAATGTCCAGTTTAATTCCCAAGAAGGTCCCCTCATCACTCGTTTCAATTGCGAATTGATTTAGAAGTATTGGAGGGATATAATTGTGTTAACGTTGATGGAAGTGGAAAACAACAAATTTCATTTTAGGAGGACTGATTTATATTTATTATGGTTACACCACGCAGTAAAGCTTGAAAGGTCATAATTTGGTTTCTGAGTCAAAGACTGAAGGCATTTATCAAAGTCAATTGTTGTGTTGTCTGCATACAGTAAGCATTCCGATTAGACAATCGTAGCCAATGCACTGATAAGTGCTGAAGTAATTCAAGGAACTAAGTAGAAGAAAATAGATCAAGTAAATTCATGTTCAAATCACCCATGATCACCACATTTTCATGACTAAGAGATAGTGCATGTAATACTTGGTGGAGAGCTTCACAAAAATTGGGTATGAGAATACAGTAAACTCTCAGTAAATGGAACCTGAAGCGACCGGAAAATATGTTCCATTTAACAGGAGTTCTGTTTACTGAGAGGTGAACATGGGTGCAGAATGCAAGCCTGAAACCAAGCATCGCAGAGGCGATAGTTTTATTTAAATAGTAGTTCTGTTTAACAGATTTCCGTTTACTGAGACTTTACTGTACATCCAAAGATAAAGCTCTTGTTGTCTAGCTTAAGAAACTAATGGTCAAGTTGGATCCACACGCTTTCACAGTCACACTCAATGTCATGCCGTTGTATATAAGGTATGTTGGAGTTAAGATAAACAGACACCTCCATGATTGTTGCTTGCCCTATGTGAGTATGATGATATGTGGAGTTTAACGTCCCAAAACCATCATATGACTATGAGACCTGTGGGGATCTGAGGCGCGCCCGCGACCATTTCGCGGGCATTCCGCCACACGGCCACACCCTTTTGCTTTTTCTGCTCTGGTAACGGCGCGTGGCGATAGACAGCGCCACGTGCGGGTGCGGCACGCGGTAGGTGCGCGTCGAAGGAGCTGGGTCTCTCCTCCGTGGTCGGCGCCGGGTAAGCACGTGTTTCCTTTGTCCGCGTCCCCTTTGGGAATCACCGGACTGTAGCCTGCCTGGGATGGCCTTAGGCACCTCGGCAGTCGTGTTTACTTGAGTGCTAGCTTCGGTACCGTACGCTAAGACCACAGCAGTGCCTAGTGCTTGAAGTGGTCGTACAACACCGAGCCGCACTTGCCGTAGGCCTACGCGTACGAGGTTTGCCCTAACACTCGCGACCAGGCCCAGTGGCCATCGTGAGAGTGCGCAGCATAGCCGCGAGGGAACTTTACCCAATCGGCATGTCAAAGCTCGCCATTGCCTGCTGAGACGTGCTCGCGGTTGCCCCTTATCGTGAATGTCCGCGTGCGGGAGCCTTTGCTCTCCGCGTCCCGGGAGCGGACGTTGTACTGTTGTTCGGGGTGCCGCCAAAGGCAATGAAGTGTTGTGTATTTCTGTATTGGAACACTGTCTGTTTTGACGCGCCGCGCTAAACGCCTTATTGGTTGAGCGCGCGTGGAGCAGTGCGCTACACGCGAGTAGGTGGCGGAGTCGCGGCCCTGTGGCTCCCTAAGCGTGAACCCGCGGTGATCCGCTGCGGTGAGTAGTGGGGTCACCATAGGCCCTATGCGAGCATTCAGATTTGTATGAAGGAAGACCAAATTTTAGATGCGGAGCATCTAATACTCGAGGCTTGCAGAGCGGCGCCGTCCGCAAGCTTCCTCCTCCTTCTTCCACCATCTGTGCATCCCTTCCTCCTCTACACACCGTGCGCGCTTCACTCCTCCACCATCTGTGCACCCTTCCTCCTCTACACACCGCGTGCCGGCAGCTGACGCACGCGCATGCGCCGTCGCGCTTTGAGAACATCGGCAGCTGACGCGCGCGCATGCGCCGTTGCGCTTCTCCCCCTTCTCGAACATTCGACAGCTGACAGTGCATGCGCCGTCACGCTGTATATATACTCAAGGTCGGTGCTCGCTCGCTCAGTTGCCGCTCGTCGGTTGGTTTGTACGGCGCGTCGACGTCCGAGGTCGCAATGATCGACGTCCCTTCGACCAGCGCCGGCCAAAGTGTTGGCGGAACCGCAACCAAGTCGTCGTCCGAAGACAAGGCAGCGCAGAGAAGAGCTCGCGACGCCGAACGTAAACGTCGGCGTCGAGCGGAAGATGCTCAACTTAGAGAACGTGAAGCCGCTGAGAGACGTCATCGTCGAGCAGCAGCACCGGATTCGGCCGCTTTGAAACGTAAGCGTCGACAAGAGGACCCGGACTTTCGAAAACGGGAAGCCGAGTGCAAGCGTCGGCGACGAGAGGCCGATCCCGATGCTGCCCGCGAGCGCAAGCGCGCCGAGGTAGCGGCATGGCGCGCCAAGCAGTATGCCACGCCCAACGCTCGCTTCAAGCGCGACTTCCTCGACTGAAGCTTCGGCCACACCTGCAAGGTGTGTGATCGTCTTTGGTTCGATAACAACTTAACTCGGATCGGCAACATTCAGAACAACTCCAAAGCGTTGTCGGTTCTTTGCGATACGTTTGGAAAGGGCACGGACTATGCCGACTACGTCGTGTGTGCTACGTGCAAGCAGTCGTTGATTGCCGGTCGAGCTCCGCATCCTCCTCAGTGTTCCCCCGAGGGAAGCTGCGGGCAATTTTTTTGTTGCCATCACCAAGCGAGGTTTCAGATATCTGTAAGTGAAAATGGATCAAGAGTAGAGAGATGAGGCTGGATGTTGTCAAGGTGTTTACAGAAACTTCTCGCAATGATGTGAATCTTGAGCGGGAAACAGGAGCAAAAAGACTGTCGAGTTTATCTGTTAAGAAAGAAGTAGCGATAATTGAATGGACCTAAATATATCAAAGGACGATATTCAAATTCAATGTGGTTCACTAGCATATTTTGGATAGGTCTGCTTCGCAGCTGATGCAGAGCACCTTGTGTCTCTCTGTAGTCCTTCTGGCTTTGATTTGACAGTTATCTGTCCATAATAACTTTCAGCTATTCGCCTTCTTTAAAGCCAGTACCTCAGAAGAGAGTGCCTTGTTTTCGGGAGCGAGGCGATCGTTAATGTACACAGGGTTCCTGGTGGTTCCTGGCAATCCAATGTCACTTAGGCACAGTTTGGCCCTTCGAGCCTCGCTCAGAAATTCAGCCTTCTTCATCTGACAGCAGAAGCAAGCGAGCAGGTTCTTCGCATATATTTCACGGCTGTAACACCGTAAGCGACGTCGAAATCACTGGGTGCCAGTTTACAATCGATATTATCACCTATAGTCTGCATGACCTTCACGCAGTCTTCCCCTTATATTGGCGGGATGTCCTTCATCTTGATTCTGGTGACTCATGATTATTGTTCATTTGAGTCTCTTTAAGAGACAATGATGCATTTTATGCTTTTAACACCTTGTTCTCCACAATCAGAGAGGCATCACCTTTCTGCAAGCTTTCCATGATGTCATTAATGAGCTCAGTGCTGGTTACCAACTTGCCCATTTGTTTTTTCATAGCTGTGCACCACATAGCTGTGCTCCGTATTGTGAAAGTGATCCCCCATATGGGGAGCCTATTCCATTCTGAAAATCATACTAACATCTTTTCTAGACTTCATACGTTACCAATTTGTTCTTCCCCACTTTGTTTTCTTTGCGGTTCCCCATTAAAGTCTCCCATGACTATGGTGTGCCAGGTATGTCCTTTTTACAGTGAAAGCTGTTATAAGATCACAACACGGGTCACGCGCAGCGCCATAGTTGTCCGCTACCATCGCCAGTATCTGCAACCACTATCGCACGAAAAAAAAAAAAAAAAAACTCAGATAAGAAATGCCAAAGACATGTGGTGACATAGCGAGATTCGAAACCTTGTCCACTGTGTGCCAGCCCAGTATTCTAATGCTGAGCCACGCCAGTGCTTGGAACTCATTCGCAAACTTGCCTTTGGCAGGCTTGATGTCTGAAAAGGAATCTCGGTAATATAAGTAATAAAGCATTTTAAAACAGCAAAGGAACAACCAGGCGTCACACAATGTGAATCCCGGTACAAGTGGGTCTTCAATTGCTCTAACGCAAATATTTATAATTTCTGCATAGTAGGCCACCAATCACTATGCTATCCTTCGTCATTCTTCGGAGAAGCGTGGTATCCACTGAACACTTGTAACGAATTTTGTGTTGCATTCAGTGGCTTGTTCTTCATCACCTATTAACAGTGGCACATACCTGTAGTGAGAGAGGAAGACGGGACAGCGGCCAACGGCCAACGTGGTCGTGTCGTTCTTTCGCCACTTTATTCCACGCCTGAAGCGGTGCCGCGTGGCTTTCTAAGTCCGCCGGCTTTCTATGACGCTGCATACCCATTCATGTGTGACTCTTCATTATCGTCACCCACTGAATGCAACACAAAATTGGTTACAAGTGTTTAGTGGATACCACGCTTCTACAAAGAATGACGAAGGATAGCATAGTGAATAGCGGCCTATCTATATTCTCCCTCTCTCCTTTTCTTCTCTTTTTTTTCTCCTGTTTATTATTAAATTGTATTTCATTTTAATTTGTTTCACAAATCCCTTGTGGTGGGTAGTGCCATTCTTCCGGGAATCATCACAACCTACTATACAGAAATTATGAATAGTGTGAGCGCGACAAGCGAATGATTCTTTATTCTCTTTGATATCATCATCACCTGTACATCTTCTGCATCTGAAAATATCACAAGCGTGATTTAGCTCGAGCCTGGCTGAATAAACCGGTTCCTCACAATATTTATGACACAGTGAATACCCAGCAAGTGTGCTTGCCAAAGAGTGTTTAGAAAAGGCTCTTGAACGGCCGCTCTCCATGCTTCCGCTGTGACTGTGCTGTGCCTTCCACGCCAGCCTGGCGTTTTTAAAGACGACAGTCTTTCTTGGGTACCTTCGACGCAAAAATTTTTGCCTGTCTGTACATTTGTCTGTTTGTCCATTCTTACCAACATCGGGTACTTGAAACGGTCGACCCCATCCGTAGCAACCACCAATGTTGCTCAAGGTTGAGCGTTCATGCTTATGCAATTGTCAATTAAAAAGCAATTATCGTGCATGTCTGGGGCACCATAACAACACGCATATATTCTGCATATGCATCTCTTATCAGAAAATGCATACATAAGCAATTTTAAGGACCGTAGCGCTTATCATGCAACGCTTGCACGGAACGGGGAGTGTTTCCAACGCTTTGCTAAGACGAGAATGTGGTGGCACCTACCCGTCCCCTCGCGTTCTACAGCTTATCACCTCTGAAACGGGCGCGCACGGCCACGCGATTTGTTTTCCAAAAGAAACTGCCAGATGGCGCTCATGTCTCACGTGTGACGTGACTTGATGCGCTCGTTCGCCTCTGCTGCACGCTCGAGGCACTCTAACGCAGCGCCTCCGAAATACCAATTACCGATTTTTTTGCGTAGAACATCAAATAAATGTTTTGTTCACTTTCTCCACATGCAAGACTATCGTCTTTTGATGACATTTGCAGATTACATGCAGATACGGGGCCAATTTTTTATTTTCTTATAGTTTGATGGACTCGCATGGTTGTTCCAGTTTATCAACATGAATGGATGTCGAAGTGTAGAACTTCATGTTGAGTTTGTATCTTATGTTGAGGTCTGCCGCGAGCTTAGCTGGGTATAGACACAGAAAACTCAGAACAATGACTCAGTGCTGCTGTCGAGTACTTGGAGGTCACAGAACAGTGAAGCAGTGTGTGAAAAACAGAGGCCCCAAACTAGCTTGCTTAGTGATCTAATATAAACATGTTGGCACCATCTAGGTTAAAAAACCAAACACTCATAAGAGAAATTTATATTGGTGCATCAAAACATGTGACCAATCTTGGCTGACTAGTACGTATTCATACCTTTTGAGATGGGCAAATCAATGAAAAATAAGATACTGGCTGTGAAAAAGCCACCTTTTTAGTGTGGCATATATAGCAAAACCCAAGCAGTGTGCACACGTGTGTCAACCTAACCGTGCTTAATGCAATGCCTCTGCATTATTGTAGACAAGGCTCTTTTCTGGCAAGCTGGAACTGCACGTAAAAATTTCCTCCATTTTGGTTGGCATACCTTTTCATGTTTACAATAATGCATTTCTATGTGGTCTTTCCAACTGGAAAGCATCGTATGAGTACACTACACAGACTACTGCCCTTTCACGAAAAAGAGCATGCTTGCTGACCTGTGCGGTCTCTCCGTACAGGTCATACTCTGGTTCTTGCTTGATGGTCACTGGTGGGTTCCACGTCTGCACAGAACCACGGTAGTTGTCCATGCTCTTGCCTTCCCCGTTCATGCCCCTGCAATTCACATCAATGCCCTTCCATTATGAAAGGCTCAAGTGCATGCAGACAAATCAAACAGTTCTCCAAATCAATTAAGTTCTTCACAAATTACGTGATGCAGTGTCCCACCTCTGTTCCCTCATTCCCATAATTTACAAAAGATATCTGGTCTGCAACTGTTGTGCCAGTGCTGTCAAAGGCAGTTGGGTTTGACAACAGTGAGGGGTTCAGCAGCCTTGCATACATAAAGGGGGGTCATGGCAGTGGCGTAGTTGGAGGGGGGCTGGGGGGTTTCAACCCTCCCCTACACCCCTAAATTTTTCATTTGCCCATGTGCACATTGTACCGAAACATAGTTACCTTAAATATCTTCTGCACTTGAATTTATATTTATTCATGCTCATCAAATATCAAAAACCCTTCAGAAGCTGAAATTACAGCTGACAACTTCAAGCTTGCACCAATGTCAACGTCGAGATGAAACACGATCATTGAATAAGTCTGATGATGATCTGACGTTTCGCAACCACATACGGACAATCTGGTGGCCCACAATGTGGCAACTGGTCTTCTCAGTTGCAGATTTCTTGGCATTAAGTCCTCCCACTTACATGTGAGGCCGAAATCAAGGTGCATCTTGAACGCTGCTATCTTCAAAATGAGTGAAACAAATCGACGTATCTTCATAACGACATCTTGTCCATGAGTCCTCCGGTAAGTAATGTAGTCAAGAAGACGATTCATAAGACCCAATGGCTATCCTGATCGGGGAACTATGGATTACCAATCGAGAGCTAAACCACAATAGCTATCCTGATCGATTCATCATTAATAGCATCTTCCTTGACGCTGCTCCAGAGCATTTCAAAATTTCTCCAAAACCAAAAGAGGGCAAAAGGCCCCGGTCCTGTAGAGAGTCAAGTGTTATTAATACCGAAGATAAGATGTAAAGAAACCTGGCGGGCAACTTCCTCACGCACGAATGACTTGATTTCGGCGAGCAAGGTTGTGTGGTCAGGAACTGTTGACAAGGCCGAGAGATCAGCGTCACGTGAGGGCGGTCGACGGGTCATCAAGCGCTGCCGCCGCAGCTCCTCGTAACTTTGGCATAGTGTAATCATCTCTGCCACAGTACGAGGGTTCTTGGCCAGCAGCATGATGAAGGCATCGTCGGCGATGCCGTTTAAAACATGCACAATTCTGTCAGCCTCTGACATGTTCGCGTCCACTTTCTTGCCCAAGTCAAGAATGTTCTCGATGTCACTTGTGAAGGACTCACCGATCTGCTGTGCTAGTTCGCGTAACCGCTGTTTGGCTTGCAGCTTTTGAATGTCAGGAACACATCGACGTCGGCAGTTTTAAAGGCAGACTAAGTCGGAAAATCGGATGCGTGGTTGTTGTACCACATGACGGCCACACCCGCGAGGTAGAAAAACAGGTTGCCAAGTTTACCTGCCTCGTCCCATTGATTGGGAACGCTGACGCGTTCGTACATGGCGAGCCAGTCTTCGACGTCAGTGCCATCTGCGCCGGTGAAGACAGGAGGATCACGGATGCAGGGGCACCGGAACATGGCGTCAGCGCAGGAGGAAGCGTTTGCTGAGCGGCGTCTTGGTGCATGGTAGAAGGCACGGTACGGGATCGGAGCAACAAGGGCATCGAATGCGATCCGAAGGTGTTTGAAGGACACAGCACTCTTCCAGCAAATTGTTAAGACGTTTATTGGCGGGCACTCGGTGATGATGCACAACAGCGGGGACCGACTCTCTGCACGAGCTGCTCTTCTTTTTACGAAAAAGGCGACCCACTAGAAGGCGCTGGAGAGGACGACCCACTATTTGAAGGATTCGCCACATGTGAAGTGTACGTTGCTGAGACAAGAAAGTTCTCCCAACGCTTCAAGGAGCACTGACATGATGTCACTATATAATAACAGTCACACGACAAACACCATTGCACAGCATGAACATAATCACATCGTTGACTGGCACAATGCTGCTATAATCGCCAAGGAATAGAACATGTCTTCCTGCCAGTACCTAGAATATCTAATCATACAGCCAACATAAGCCTCATTGAATACGTCAACAGGAATTATGCCTCATATATCTATGCACGCTTGTTGCATCATCTACTGGCTTCATAAATGACAATCACTTCTCATCCAGTTGAGTGAAAAAGGAACCCGAATGCAATTATGAAACATCAGATCATCATCAGACTTGGTCACTGACAGTGTTCTATCTCATTTAATGCCTAACCAGATGAACTTCAGTGAACTCTTCACTAAAGTCAACTTTGTTTAGTAGAAGAAATAACTTGGGGAGCAGATGAATTTGTGCGTCTGCCACTGCGGGACTGAAGGTTTAGATGAGAAATAAAAAATTGCCCCGATTTCTCCTAAAGGAATCGTGATGAATGCGAATGCATTTCTTGTGCCGAGAGTACACAGCGTAGTAATTTTAATAACATAAATTAATTATGAGATGAGGATTTGTATCATAACCACTTATTTACTCATTCATCAGCCAGAAAACGACCGAGAGCGAGGCGCACACATCACTGCCTTTATATATACATACAAGCGAGCAGATGGGAGAGTGGGGCGCAGGGAGGTGAGAAAGATGCAAACGGTGGGAGAAGAAGCAAGGAAGCATTGCAGCTACCCTCTCCTAGACTCTCTCCACACGTGCGAAAGCTTCACCGAGCTCTCACGATGCGAGCACCCTCACACGTCAGAGGGCACTCCTCCTCTCCACTCACTCTCCGCCCGCACCATCTTCTCCGGTTGCTAGCAGTGAGGATAAGCACGTGTGCCTGGAACTTTTGCTATGGGAGAGGGAGTGAGAGCGGAGAGATAATACTTGCTGGTGCACAGACATTGACAGACACCTAACATGCCCCGACTAAGAACTGCTCTGGAAGCTCAGTTTGGATGCACTGTATGACCACAGCTCTTTCATTGAGGAATAAAAATATCTGAGCACATTGCTAATATAAAATGGCACGTTTAAACTTTCATGCTCGCCTATGTTGGTTGATGCTAATGGACTAGTTAATTCTTTATCGTAGCTCATAATCAGCAACACAAACGAATAAGAATGAAATGAAGAGGTGGCATCGTCATCTGCCCTTATCCTTGTAATTTCACCACGATGTAGTACATACTACTACTACTGCCATTACTTGTTTACTTCAAGTTCAATGAAAACTGCACAGAGTTGACGTCAAATAGTTCTTTGAAGCTACAGTAAGCATTGCACCCCTCTGAGATGAGCTGATGTCAGAATTACAGCCTCTTCAAAGTGGGCACAGAGAGGGCTATCAAGTGACCCGGGAAATCGAGAGAGGTTGTTCGAATGACCATAAATGGCAACCACACAGCCTCGCAGCATCTACCCTTCCTGTCCTGCTACACACTAAAAACACAAAAACAGCTCATTGGCAAAACAATGCCAAGGAAAGTACAGCGAATGTTACTAAGTATAACACACCCTATAGTTTTCTTGGCAGTATTCTCTGTTGGTTCTTATTTAATACAGTGAAACATGAATTTAAACTAACCTTTTTCTGCATTTGTGGAAAAAAAAAAAACTTACAGCTTTGCTGCAAAGGCGAAGCAATGAACGCGATAGCAACAAATGGGAAGGTCACGTGCAGAATGGCAAGCAGATCGAAACATGCCCCGCGTTTCTCGCACACAAATAACGCATGAGACGCACTCACAGGTGCAGATGAAAGTGAATAAGCATCTCGGTTGTTACTTCGCTGTGTCTGAAAAGCATGCTCTTTTCGCAAACAGAGACTGTGCAACAATTACAGTGGCCTATGTGTGCCCGGTAACTGCAACATAATCATTCGGTGAGAGTCACAGGCCAGCCAAGATGTACGATCCTCCTCACCGCGATATAAGAGTGTGCGAGCAAGCGTCCACCTTCTCCACTCTGCGGGAGCAAAGTATAGAAGAGAGATGAGAGCGCGCATCGTCGCACACTCATTGCGCTATCATGCAGGTAAAGCTAATAACACGATAGCCCCCCCCCCCCCCCCCCCCAAGACGCGCACCGCTGCTAGGGTTCCTCGATGCGCGCGCCCCCCTCCGCCGCCTTGGAGGGTGGAAACAACCATGTCGTCTGCTACGGAGTCCGCTATTACGATGCCTTCTTCGCAAGCCACCTATAGCCATGATGGACAGACGAGTGTTGCACGGCTGCATACGAAGTTTCTAGCGTCAAAAGGAGTGGTATTCGAACAACATGATAGAAATACAAATTTTTCGCAATGGGATTGTGAAGGTTTTAGATTAGTTTCTAGTCTTTATTTTTAAAGTAAAATTAGCAGCTGGAGTTGCTCGCAGCAGAAAAAAACGTCTACGTCAGCCATGTTAACACCTTCAATTAGAGGCTTTTTGGACTAATCAGTAACTATTTACATAGGCTAAAGATGTGAAACACATGCATTTAAGTCACATAACCTTTCAATGTGTCTCTGTGTTGTGTGCCTTCTCCAGAAGTGTAAAAACAGTTTGCCGTTTGCCAGCTGGCTGGAAAAAAAGAATAAAAAATACATGCAGTCATGAGAAAAATCACAGCATACCCACGGAGTGAATGATGATGTGTGGAGCGAAGCGTCCGTCTGTGCTTCACTACATGCTTCCATGCGTGTGTCTGTACATGCATCTGTCCGTACGTGCATCTATCTGTCTAACATATCTACGGAGCACAGCATAGCACGGACAGACGAATGCTTCGCCCCACTCAACATCATTCATGATGATCAGTGGGGCAAAGTGTATGTCCGTTCGTGTTTCCGTCTGTTCCTCCTTGCTTCTGTCCACCCGTCCGACCGTGCATCTGTTAGTCACTCACACTAGCACCACATGCTGAGTAAGTCATACAACTAGGTGGTTATGAACTGGTCACAGACATCCATGGACAAACCTGCAGCTTTAGAAGCTTCACCCTTAAAACTGCCATTGCGTACCATATTTTCATATGTTGTTTTTGAATTATTCATTAGCTATCTCATTTCCAGACCACATACCGCAATGCACAGTACATTGTATTTTGTTTTCATCTCTTTTACCTTAGCGCAAACAGCAGATTGGCAAAAAAAAATTATTGAAAACATATACTATTTAGTGATCTGCATGTGTCTTTTATGCCATTAAATCATGTCTCGCACGCAGATATTGACTTTCAAACCAAGTTGAGCGTGTTTTCTGTAGAAATTAACTGTAAATTAACAATTTTTATAAGGGAATAATTTGTATCATTAAAATAAAGCAACCACAGGACTTTACAACAATAAGCAAGCAAATTGCATTTAATAGACGCCTATTTCAGATGGCACAGCTTAATTTGGACGATAACTTGTATATACTTAAAAAAAAAACAAGAGCCACAACTCACGGCAAGTTAACCACAGCACGTTTTGCTTCCACTTGAACTAGTTCTGGCTGTTTCGAACTGGCGCAGGTGAATGTGCAGCTTTACTCGTGCATAACTTGATATCAACATTTTTTCCAGAGAACCCTTGTGTTGCTTACATGCCTGCACGCTGCACTTCACCCTTTGATTTACTATTCAATTACATCTTTGAGAGGGGACTTCATGGTGAACAGGCTGCCAGTCTAGAATGTGATTTTTTAAAAGTTCTCTTCACAAGATAGGAGCGAGATCATAACCTCACCGCTCGAATAAAACAAGTTTTCACCATGCTGACCATGCTCCTTCACTGCAGTTAAATATGCGTGCTAATAGCTCGCCGAGCTCTTCATTGCAGCCCTGCATTGTCCACAGTACGCTTTTTTGAAGATTCTTTTCACAAGAAATCCACCTATATGATGCAAAATGCTGCAGTCTATTGAAGTCTACGCTTCAATGAAAAAAATTTCCCACCATCAATTTCCTCTTCAGCATCTATAGGACACTCTAATTTTCCTTGGCAAATCATGTCAACCAGGTTCTGTGAGTCATCATTTTCATAACTAAAGACTGGAACTTTAGGCACGAACAAAGAATGTTTTAGGTGCCTACATTAGGCCCTAAGAACTGCCATTTAGGCATAAATAGGCGTTAAAACTATGCTTTAGCCATACATAGGCACAATTCATAATTCCTTCAGTAGCGTGATCAGGACAAATACTCAACTTCTAACAAACACGGCAGGCAAATTCTGTGCTTTAGAAAAACTAAATTTATACTTTTCATAAAAAAGAATAGCAAGAAGCACAATCATTTGAACAGTTTTGCGTGAAAGCTGAGGCAATTTGACATTGCGGGAAAGGCTATGAAATCAATGACAAACCAGCACCATCTCAAAGTTTTCGGCTTGAATTGTGCTTGCTTTCAGTCAGTATTTGCTTTTACACGAAAAAGAACACTCGACGCCCACTGAAGTTAGTGAAGCGTACTTGTGGCCTAGCACTTTCAATGCATTAATTGCATACAGAATATTTGAATCAGCACCAATCGAAACTTTAGACACTTGCCTTAGCACATACAATCTGAGATTCTTTCTAAGGCAGATTCAAGCTTTGAGGCAACCCTGTCAGCGACGGGTCTAGGGGACGAGGCGAACCTTTCCACCACGCCCGAAAAAAAAAAAGGGGTATCCTTAAGCTTTCCCTTTAAGCGTTGAACGTGATAGCATACCTTTGCGATAGCATAACGCGATAGCATAACGCGATAGCATAACGCGATAGCATAACGCGATAGTGCATACCTTTCTTGCATGATGTTACTCGAGAAGTTTAAATTCTGGATTACTATGCAATATAATCAATAAAGTTTAAAGTGGCTTGTGTGGGTGAAGCTTTCACATATAGCTGCATTCTGTGTAATAGGTGCATCTGAGTTCACAGATGTGGATATAAAAATAACAAAATGAATCTGTGTGCCCGTGGAATGACCACAAAATACATGTTATTCGCACAGATTCAGGGGTTATTTGAATAAATAGGCAGTTGCGTAACCAATTTTGGAACCTTTATGCCTATGCATGCTTCAAAGTGGACATACTCAAGATATTGTTGGCCTTTCCAGTTTCTTCTCCCCAGCTTCTCACATGGACCGTTTCTCGATCGACGGTGTAGCGCTGCAATCCACTGGTCCGTTGCCTGAGAAGGTCATTTTACGGCTTCTATTTATTCCGCATTGCTCAGCAGACTTCCGACAGCTGCCATTATGAAAAACATAAATGCTAACAAAACTTATGCGTAGGCTGTGGTCAGCAGAGCTAGGCTAGCTTAGTTTTGGCTGATTAGCGTACATTCTAGATAAACTGTAGGCTCCCAAACGCAACCGCCGAACTGCACTATCGAACCTAGCGATGGGAATCTTTAAGGGGCAGTGGCTACAATAGCATTAGCCTCTCCTCGCTTCACTACAGTACACTCTAGCCATACTCACGCAACCATGCTGCACTATTCTCGAACCAAGCGACGGAAATCTTTTAGGGGGGTCTGCTAGCACTATAGGTGCTAGCCTCGCTTTTTCTCGCTGGAGTACAAGCCCCGCTCACGTAAAAGTGCGCTTAATTGCGATGTTATCGGAGCGTTGGCAAACGTCACATGCGTCTGAGCGTGTTGGCCGTGTCTAGATATACACTGGCTGTGGCAGTGCATCAACTTACGATCTGTTTTCGCCAATATAACAAAGCGTATGCGCGCGTGAACCTTACGTCTAACCATAATCGCACCTTAACAGTAACTAAAAACATCAAAGAAAAAAAAAATACTAACACACTATGCGCGTGTTGTCGTTAATATGGCCACACCAAATGCTTCTTGTTTTCCTCCATATGAAGAGCTCATTTAAGCAAAATGTTTACTCGACGAATGTGAATAGGCAATTTCAGGCACTGAAAAGCTCATATAGACACAAACCTTAAAATAGGCACTTATAGGCACAATAAATATGCGATTAAAATGTTTCCTATCCCTTAGTTCGTGTTGATATGCGAAATAGGCTTGAAAAACACTCCAGGAAAAGATAGGCATTTTGCCTAAAGTTCCGGTCTTTATTCATAACTAGAGTTTGCCGGTGTGAAAAAACTGGCTGATGCATACAAGCTTTAAAGCGCATTTCATGTCATAGGCGTTAGGAACAGGCAGGAGGACAGACACACAGACGGACTGACGGACGCACGGAAGCATCGACTGACTGAGGATCGCTTCGCCCCACTCATTATCATTCACTATGTGGATATGCTGCGACATTGTTTTCATTGAAATGCAATGCAATGCAACTGGCTACGACGACTACAACGACACGGGACATACGACCCACAGGGCAAGGGGCTTTGCGCCTAGAAGAAATAGTTTAAGGCGCTGGCAGCAACAAGCGCACAACGTAGGCGCACATCTTCGGGCAATTGCAGCTTGTGTACAAGAAGCGATTAAGAACAATGCATTTTGTGCTATCTAAAATGAATGAGTTGGCAAGGTTCTGTTTGGTGTCTCATAACTCAGTTGCCAGTCTTTGGGGTGGTTATGACCAGACTATTGCCAAATTTTGCAGAAAAATTTGTCCCTGTAGTTGTGGCTTTTTCGTGAGGATTCGGTGTCGTCCGGGTTGCATTTTGCGAATGCGTGAGCTACGTTGGTCGTTTTAATCAATTTAATGTACGTAAAACGCCCTTTGCAGAAGTCGGGCGTGTTCTCTTGCTGTGCGCGCAGCTATGCAATTAAGAGTTCACGTCTCAGACATTAAACATTCATTAATCATAATTTTGGCCGTTTATGCTTATTGTGGTCTCGGCCCTGCAGGCGATGGCGGCTCTTCGGGCGGGGTCCCATTTACAGGTACGCGCGAGTCGGGCTTCATTCGCTCCAACTGCAGCGATAAAGCAGCTTTTCAGGCATATATTGCTGTAGCATATCCGATGTAACCCAATTATCCAGCCTTGACAGGCACGTTTATTTTTCATATGCACACGAGTCCGAACGATATGTCTTGTGCTGACACTGCTAGGGGAAGCGTAGTATCCCCGTCGTGGTGCAAGGTCAACGCGGCATGATCAGCCGTGAAAAAAAAAAGGGGGGGGGGGGGGTGGCAGTGCACCGTCTACTGAGACTATTCAGTTTCCCCGTCGTCCCTAACACTGAGAAGCGATCTCTTAATTGCACAGCTGCGCACACAGCAAAAGAATGCACCCCGACTTCTGCAATGCGCATTTTACATTCATTTCATTAATTCAAACGGCTAACGTAGCTCATGCACTCGCAAAATGCAACCCAGAGGACACCAAAGCCCCACGGAGAAGCCACAACTACAAGGGCGAATTTCTCTGCCAAATTTGGCGGCAGTCTGGCAGCAACCATCCCAAAGATAGGCAACTAGGGTATGAGATGCCAAACAGGTCTATAGTGGCTAGAAAGGTTTTCCTAGCATCGTGAACGTGCGCCTTCCTAAGCAGCGGTGGAAAAACCAAATTCTATGCACCGCGACGCGGCGCTGTCTGTTGCTGGCGAGGGGTGAGGGAGGTTGACAACGTGCTGCAGCTGGCGGCAGTGAAACTATGTCCCTGTCGCAAAACTGCTTCCGAACTCTCATTTCAACCATAGATATTATCGCCAATTATCTTCGTGGCAAGAAAAGAAGGAAATAAATATAATTTTTACTAGCCATATAGCCTTCTACAGATGCACAAACTAGGAGTTCGACGTATTGTTGCTCTGCGCGCGCAATTTAACTGTCTTAGCAAGACATCTTCTCATAATGCAATTTTATTTGTGCTCCCCCCCCCCCCCCCCCCCCCTATCAAGATGGATGTTTAAGCTGACAAAGGATGAAATGGCCAACAAGTAACTACCAGACTGATGAAGTATCAACGAAAAAAAAAAGTGTGCAACAGAGGACACACCAGTTTTTTTTTTTTTCCGACATAGAGCTGTCTGTACCATTTGTTAATTTGGGAAATGTACGCGCTTTATTGTGCTTTTCTACGGCCACGGAAAGCAGCTGCAAAATTGTTCCTTGAAAATTAGCGTGTCAATGGCTTTGAAGACCAGTATGTTTTGTTTAGGTTGTACGTGGAAGGGGAGTGCGAAAGCGGCTGTTATGATCGGCGTTCCTGACATGGCAGCGCTTGGACGTGAGGCGGTAGTGGGACATCACTCTCAGAGGTGAACTACAAGCGACAACGACATGCAAGCCGTACTTGGAATTTTGCGGTGCAGCCATCTTCTCATGTAGAACCTTTTGAACTTATCGGACCGAATGGCGACCGATAAAAAGCTGTTTACAGTCAAAATGGCTTAAAAAGGTTGGTTATCTTTGTGCGTCTCTGTTTGTCGGCGTGCCGCGGACAATGAGCCAAGCGACTGAGAACCGTCTGCAGATGCATTTCCCACATTCTCCGTGGTGCTTAATACCACTGTTTTCACAAGTCATGGTCTGTCTGGCACCACATACTTATCACTGCAACGGTCTACAGAGTTGATTTTCACGTAGGACTCAACGTCTTCGTGCTGTGGTGTGTCGTGTGTGGTGTGCAGTGTTTTCTCCCTCGCCATGAGACGAACTGGGCGTGCTTCTTCCCTCTTTCCTTGGTTGGAAAAAAGGCAGCGTTTCACCTTTCCCTTTTGAGGGCGGAGGTGAATATGGCAATTTTCATTGGACTGTCTTAACTTTTGTTGTTTTTTTATGCAGGGAATCCTGGGTAGGCCAGGACATGAAATGTGAGCGCCGAGGCGCTCCTGACAAGCTCTCACAAGCTCGCAGAAGCTCACATCATGCTTCCACGATGCTACCACCATAATGTAACACGCTACCTGTAAATATTGTAATTAAAAGTTACTGTTAGCAGCTCCCGCCTCCTCTCCTCGACATCTCCCCGAGACTCTGGCTGGCTCCGGTCCTCTGGGCAGAACCCCGACTACATCACCACCGTCACTAGTTGGAGGGGGGGGGGGGGGGGAGGTCCAGTTGGAATTCGGCACTGGAACTTTGATGGTTGCTGCAATTTTATTCTGAGCTGCGTCTTGAGAGGTTTGTGCTGTGCCCGCGTTGGAGCGGCTAGACAGACTGGGAATCTGTCTAGCCGCTCCAACGAACCATATGGCGAAAAAGAGAACTTGTTTCGTGCCATTACGCAAAAGCGGATACAAGTCCTGCAAAAAAAAGGTATCCTTATTCAGAGCTCCCACAGACCCAGTATGCCTGCAAGGGTGTGCACGAAACATCAATAGACAAGGGGCTTGACGAGACGTGTGCAGTGTGTTCGCGACATTTTGATGACCGCTATGTCAACGTTCAAGCTAGTGGTCAACGGCGAGGTTGTAAAAAATTAATATCGCGAACAACTCGCATTTTGTCTCTTCTTCAAAGTTGTGAACTCGAACCAATCGGTTGCACAGTACATAAGCGGCGGCTCACTGAGGACGTGATAAAGTTTTATGCAGTTACCAAGCTGCACTTTTTTACAAAGTCATTGAATAAGAACGTGGCCTTAAAACGGGACAAACAAAAACACCTGAAAATGCGGTAGAGCCAGTAACCTCGGTTTAAACCTCACGCAAGAATTTCGATTTTTTTTGTTAAGCACCATTGCAAATAGGGGCACTGAGAAATCAAAGTTTGCATCCAGCTGTTGCTTGACTTTTAATAATTGTTTTTCCTTTTCATGTTAATGTATGTACATTTGGTTTTGCGCAGCTTCCTAATATGTTCAATATTTATTCCTCATGTGTGCATGAATTTCAATTTATTGTGGGCTGATGTTCATTTTTAATTAATTATTTTAGTGTTTATTTCATTGAGCTATACTCATCTTTCTTTTTTTCTTTTCACTGTTTGCCCACATTCTGCATCAAAACATTTGTCTTTGCATCTTTTTTTATCTGGTTGTTGTATTTTTTTTATGTAGGGGCTGTAAATATATATGGATATTAATGTCTGTATACTCAAATGCAACTTAGTGGAAAAGAATCATAATAAACTGGGACTGACGCCCTGAATCTCCTACATCTTCGTTCCGTACGCGCTATATACACCACTTGTACTTGCTGTTCAGATGAAGATAATCATGCAGCATACTCCGAACATGTTTTTTTCTTTATTTTACAATTTATTGGCGCCATGTGTGACAAGGACAGCGAGCTTGTACCGTTAGCACAAAGTTTGGTTCCAACGAGAAACTCCTGAGAGCGTGGATGCGAACACGTAAATGCTACACGCCAGCTAGCGAATGCGCCCCCTGGCGGCTGTATCGTAAAATGTTTCAGCTTTTTCGTCTCGTTCACGACACTAGGAAAACCTTTTTAGCAGAACCTTGCCAACGAGTTAAATACACATGTACACAGCATGAAAATGAACGTGTATTGCACCTGGTGCACTGGTGATCGCAATTGGGCCCGATCGGAATCAAATTTCTCAACAGTGGTTGGCACCCTTATGCAGCTGGCGTAAGAAAGAAAATCACATCAGGCTTGAATCGCGATTGAAAAGGCCCGTGTGACATGAAAATAAACGTGTATTGTGCCTGGTGCACTGGTGATCGCAATTAGGCTCGATCAGAATCAAATTTCTCAACAGTACTTGGCACCCTTATGCAGCTGGCGTAAGAGAGTCAATCACATCAGGCTCGATCGGGATTGAAAGTGCCCGTGTGACAGCGCTCTAAGTTATAACTCTCAGAAGGCTGAAATGGCATAACTTACGCAGCACAAACACAAACGTTTCGTGGATTGCCACTTGTCGCGCTTGATCTCTACAAACCACAAAAGTCTCTTTTTCGAATCTTTTGGGAATCTGAACATTCTGTAGCCATTTCACGAGTGGTTTGTGCACTGTGAAACACAACAACCAGGCATTTTGCTCGGAGGTGTCGCGCTGGCCCAGAGAGTTGAGCCCCGTTCCCTTGGTGTCCGATCATCACGACACGCGCGCTGCGCAGCCCACGTGCGTTCCGAGCCTGAGAGAGTCGCCCCTTCTGCTTTACATTCGGACGTAAACAAAACAGGAGAATTTATTTAGTCAATATGGCTGACTTCTGGCTTCACTGCAGCTTTACAACCATGGAGAAAGTTTTTCCTTCCTCCATGTTAACAACAAGTTACGTCAGGGCCTCTTCTAAGTTGTTTCCTTCCTCCATATGAAAATACAATAGTTCCCCCACAGCCGCCTGGATCGGCGCGTGCCATAGAGGAAGGAAGTTTTCCCTTCCTCCATGGCGCGTGCAGTGTTTCTTCAGCCGTCTCATTTGAAGGGGGCGTGACCGCTTCGTTCGCCGCATGGCGGCGCGCGCCTACTAGCCTTACTAGTAAAGAGGAGCCACAGGTGGCGCGTCGGTGTGTGCGCATGTGTGTGGTGTGTGATGTGCGTGCTGTGATGTGCCCTTAAGGCGGATGGCAGCAAGTTCTGCCATCCGAGAGTGCGGGGAGTGTCTCGTGTTATGGGTTACCATCAGTGCTCATTCCTCGTCTCTTCTATCCCCTCCTGTCGTTTGCGCTGTTAAGCACTTTCTTTGGTTACCATCTATGTGCGATGACAATGTATTGTCACTATGTGGTGGCTGTATTGAAACGAGGCCCAACTAGCTGCTCTCGTCTTGGTAGCTGCTAAAACAGCACCAGCGCGAACGTGTAGTAATACCGGCTGTGGACCAAAGGTGGAGCCACTTTTTCCACCTGAGTGCGATGGCTAAGAGAGCGAAGAGGATGGAGCGGGAGGAACCAATGGTACAATGTGACAAGTGCCGAAGATGGGCTTACCTAGATGAGACAAACTTCCCATCCACGGATGCAGCTGATGCCCCAGTTTTTGTATGCAACCTCTGCAACACGATAGAAGTGCTTCAGGCAAGGCTGCGTGCTTCGGAGAGGGAGACTGATACAATTCGAGGAGTCATCCTGGCAGTGAAGGAGCACTTACAAGAACCGTTAAAAAATGCTAAGCACAGCTGCTCTTCTCAGCCGGTAGCGACAGTATCCACAGCAGCGCAGATGCATTTGATGGATGTCCAGCAGGAAAGGGATCAAGCGGTAGTGGAGTCGGAGGGCGGCCGGCCACTGCGGTCGAGGCAGGAGCAGTTGAGCTATGCGGACGTTGGTGCACAGAGCAGCGAAGGTGCGCAGCAGGGTGGCTGCAGCTCTTCCCATGCCACCGGCGAGGCACAGGGTCTTCCCGAACGAACCCAAGACACGGGTGGCGTCAGCGAGACAATAAAGCTGGAGAACGGGACAGATGCTGGACTTAACGGGAGCAAAGCTGATGACCACTCTCTCACAAACTCTAAGAACGCTTACCGAAGACCAAGGAAGTAGAAGAAAAAACAAAAAGGCTGCTTGCCGCTCCACACCCAGGGTCATAGTCATTGGTGATGGCAACGCTTGAAGAATCACGAGTGAGCTTCGAAGAATCTGGGGACACAGTGCTCGTGAGACAAGCCTCGGAGCGCAAGATGATGGCAGAAAAGCTGCAGCCCTTGATTCAGAGCTGCAGTGAAGGGCAAGGCTACAGCGTACAGCTGGTGGTCGTGCACGTAGGGGTCCACGATGTTTTCCAAGGAGTACAATATGGAGATATTGCCCAGAACATCCAGCAGGCTGTGACACCATATACGAAGAGGCTGGTCATCTGCTCAGTCCCTGAAGTTAGCACGAGAGGCAAGGCAACGCAGGCAAGAGCATCATCATCATCATCATCATCATCATCATCATCATCAGCCTGACTACGTCCACTGCAGGACAAAGGCCTCTCCCATGTTCCGCCAGTTAACCCGATCCTGTGCTTGCTGCTGCCAATTTATACCCGCAAACTTCTTAATCTCGTCTGCCCACCTAACCTTCTGTCTTCCCCTAATCCGCTTCCCTTCTCTGGGAATCCAGTTAGTTACCCTTAATGACCAGCAGTTATCCTGTCTACGCGCTACATGCCCGGCCCATGTCCATTTCCTCTTCTTTATTTCAACTATGATATCCTTAACCCCCGTTTGTCCCCTACTCCACTCTGCTCTTTTCTTGTCTCTTAAGGTTACACCTACCATTTTTCTTTCCATTGCTCGCTGCGTCGTCCTCAATTTAAGCTGAACCCTCTTTGTCATTCTCCAGGTTTCTGCTCCGTAGCTAAGTACCGGCAAGATACAGCTGTTATACACCTTCCTCTTGAGGGATAGTGGCAATCTACCTGTCATAATTTGAGAGTGCTTGCCGAATGTACTCCACCCCATTTTTATTCTTCTAGTTACTTCAATCTCGTGGTTAGGCTCTACGGTTATTACCTGCCCTAAGTAGACATAGTCTTTTACAACTTCAAGTGCACTATTACCTATCTCGCAGCGCAGCTCCTTTCCGAGGTTGGTGTACATTACTTTCGTTTTCTGCAGATTAATTTTAAGACCCACCTTTTTGCTCTCCTTGTCTAACTCCATAATCATGAGTTGCAATTCGTCCCCTGAGTTACTCAGCAATGCAATGTCATCGGCGAAGCGCAGGTTACTAAGGTATTCTCCATTAACTCTTATCCCTAACTGTTCCCATTCTAGGCTTCTGAAAACCTCCTGTAAGCACACAGTAAATAGCATTGGGGAGATTGTGTCCCCCTGCTTTACACCCTTCTTGATTGGTATTCTGTTGCTTTCTTTATGAAGCACTATGGTAGCAGTTGATCCCCTGTAGATTTCTTCCAGGATGTTTATATATACTTCATCAATGCCCTGATTCCGCAGTCTCTGCATGACGGCTGATATTTCTACTGAATCAAACGCCTTCTCGTAATCTATGAAGGCTATGTATAGCGGTTGGTTATATTCTGAGCATTTCTCTATTACCTGAATTATAGTATGAATGTGGTCGATTGCTGAGTAGTCTGTTCGAAATCCTGCTTGTTTCTTTGGTTGATTGAATTCTAATGTTTTCTTTACTCTGTCAGCAATTACCTTTGTGAATAGCTTGTATACTACAGAGAGCAAGCTGATCGGCCTGTAATTCTTCAAGTCCTTGTCATCTCCTTTCTTATGTATTAAGATGATGTTAGCGTTCTTCCAAGACTCTGGTACCCTTCCCATCAGGAGACACCTCATAAACAGGGTGGCTAGTTTTTCTAACACAATCTGTCCTCCATCTTTCAGCAGATCTCATGTTACCTGATCCTCACCAGCAGCTTTGCCTCTTTGCATGCTCTCCAAAGCTTTTCTGACTTCTTCTATCATTACTGGTGGGGTGTCACCTGGGTTACTGCTAGTTCTTATAGTATTAAGGTCGTGGTTGTCGGCTACTGTACAGATCTCTGTAAAACTCCTCCGCTATTTTAACTATCCTATCCATATTGGTAGTTATTTTGCCTTCTTTGTCCCTTAGTGCATACATCCGACTTTTGTCTATCCCAAGTTTCCTCTTCACTGCTTTGACGCTTCCTCCGTTTTTCAGAGCGTGTTCAATTCTCTCCATGTTATACCTTCTTACATCGCATACTTTACGCCTATTAATCAATTTCGAAAGCTCTGCCAGTTCTATTTTGTCTGTTGTACTTGACACTTTCATGCTTTGACGCTTCTTAATTGGGTTCTTCGTTTCCTGGGAAAGCTTGCCAGTGTCCTGTCTAACTACCCTGCCTCCAACTTCCACTGCACACTCCGTAATGATACTCGTTAGATTATCATTCATTGTATCTACGCTAAGGTTGGTTTCCTCACTAAGAGCCGAGTACCTGTTCTGCAGCGACACTCTGAATTCCTGTACTTTCCCTCTCAGTGATAGCTCATTGATTGGCTTCTTGCGTATCAGTTTCTGTCGTTCCTTCTTCAAGTCTAGGCGAATTCGAGACCGTACCATTCTATAGTCACTGCATCGTACCTTGCCAACCACTTCCACATCCTGCACGATTCCTGGGTGTGCAGTCATTATAAAGTCTATTTCGTTCCTATTTTCGCCATTAGGGCTCCTCCATGTCCACTTGCGGTTTTCTCGTTTTCAGTAGAAAGTATTCAAAATCCGCAAATTATTGTGTTCTGCGAATTCTACTAGTAGCTCTCCTCTGGCGTTTCTAGCGCCGATGCCATAATCTCCTACTGCCTGGTCTCCAGCCTGCTTCTTCCCTACCTTTGCATTAAAGTCGCCTATCACTATAGTATACTGTGTTTTTACCTTACTCATTGCCGATTCCACATCTTCATAGAAGCTTTCAACTGAAGCGTCATCATGGCTGGATGTAGGCGCGTAAGCCTGTACTACCTTCATCTTGTATCTTTTATTCAGTTTAATTACAATACCTACCACCCTTTCATTAATGCTATAGTATTCCTCTATGTTGCCAGCTATGTTTCTGTGGCTTAGGAACCCCACTCCCAGTTCTCTTCTGTCTGCCAAGCCCCAATAGCAAAGGACGTGCCCATTCTGTAGCACAGTATAGGCCTCATCTGTCCTCCTAACCTCACTGAGCCCTGTTATATCCCATTTAACACCCTCTAGCTCCTCGAATAGTACAGCTAGACTTCCCTCACTAGATAAGGTTCTAGCGTTAAATGTTGCTAAGTTCAGGTTCCAAAGGCGGCCTGAAGTCCTGAGATTGTTAGCACCCTCTGCTGCGTTGCAGATCTGACCGCCGCCATGGTCAGTTGCTTCGCAGCTGCTGGGAACTGAGGGCCGTGAGTTATTTGACGTATGCATGTGGGAGGTAGTGGCCAGATACTGCACCAGGGTGGCCAATCCTTCTATGGTGAGGGAGTGCGTTCCCCGCGGTGGTTACCGGTGAGGCCGCACCCCAGGCCTCTTAATGCAGTTCCATCAACACGCGGATTTTTTTTTTTTCCGGTTGGGAACTGCGCGGCACCGGGATTTGAGCCACGGACCTCTTGCATGCGAGGCGGATGCTCTAAACACTACGCCATCGCCGCATCCGGATTGTTATGTTCTAAATGTAGGTTTCAGCGGTGTATCAGTCAAGTTTGTGGTTATTTTTATAAAAATGTTTTAATGAAATGAGATTTGTGCTGATTACCCCCTTAATTAAGGGTCTAGAGAGTACGGAGTTGGGCCTCCGATTAGCCTATGGGGTGCTGTTTATTGATATATTAAGCGGACAAAATTTAAATTCGTTTGTGAGGTGATGTTACCAAATTAATCTTTTTAGTGATTAGGATTAATTTTGGTCACAAAATAGTTCCGGTACTATTACTCCTGTCCTGATGAAACCTGAGCGGCGACAGGTCTACAATTAGGGCTTTGCACTGTATGAGTTAGAAGTTTCCCGGTAGGTTATTAGCAAAGTTAAAAGCGATCGTAAGGGAAAAAAAAACACGTGGTTCAAGACTTTGGTCTGACGGGCGTACCTTTCTCTCGAGCAGTGAGCCACCCTCCTCCTCTGAGCAAGGGAAGACGCGGGCACCCCACGTTTATTAGCGGTTTTCGTTATATTCTTTCTAACTCTGTATCTTCCGGTTACCTTAAGCTATCAAAATTATTTTTACACGGAAAAAACCGGACTGTTGTGTTCTAAAAGAAGATATTAGCTATTTTTCGGTGGCGCTTGCAGCTCCTTTTGAAAATTTGTTTTAATGAAATGAGCTTTTTACTGATTACCACCTCAATTAAGGGCCTAGAGTGTACTTCAATTAAGGGCCTAGAGTGTACCTCAATTAAGGGCCTAGAATATAAACGAAGCTACAAGCGATCGTAAAAAACACTTGGTCTGACTGTTGTAGTTTTCACAGATTCACACTGTTTTCCGCTCCTAAAATTTAAAATTTTCGTTTGTAATAGCAGTATTTGTAGCGGTTGAACTCCTTGTATCTTCACGAACAAATAGACACCACTCTGACCCTCCTAGAACCAAAATTGCTAAAGTTATAGGCACATATGTGCAGAGCTCACTTACACGTGCTGCTGATGCGGCCGCTCCCGTCGCTCCCGTGGCAAGAGCAATGCTCCTAAATGCGGAGCCAAGAAAGATGGTTGGAGCCGTAAAGTCAAAGTTTGTCGACCTCTCTAGGATGCTGGAAGGAGAAGGACGACTAGCCCAGGACGGTATTCACTACCTGGCATCTACAACACGCGAAATTGCGACCCAGCTGGTCTAGGTGAGACGCCAATTTTTAGGACTACATGAGCCTCACAGGAACAGCGGCAAACTAACTCACAGACCCCTTTCGAATACAGGATTGAGAGTCCCCTTGCCCGCCCTGGAGATACGATCCCCATCCCCGGAACCACCCAAGACCACAAATGGGATCACCCACCAAAGGGAAATCAGGGGCGATGTACAGACCAACCTAAGAGAAACCCTCCACGAACACACCCAGCAGGTTTACTCAGCAAACACAGCACAGCTAGCACTCTTGAGCACACCGCCTTGTCCACCGGGGACGAGTTTGGCCCTGTCAACATGGGGGCCGCATCTGGGCACTGCACACCCTGCAAAGACCCCGTAGCAAGCATTCAGGCCCAGCGCAAGCCCCGAGCTGTATCAACTCATCTACGAGAGTTAGAGGAGCCACCAATTGACCTCGAATGGCAGTGGGTGGGCTGCAATTGTAAAAGTGATTGCCGCAAAGGAGGCGGTGCTGGTGTGCTGTGGCACAGCAATACAGCCTGGATGCTAATGAAAGGGCTTTGTTGATCGATATGTGGGGTTTAACGTCTCAAAACCACCTTATGATTATGAGAGATGCTGTAGTGGAGGCCTCCGGAAATTTAGACCATCTAAGTTTCTTTAACGTGCACCTAAATCTGAGCACACAGGCCTACAACATTTCCGCCTCTGTCGGAAATGCAGCCGCCGCAGCCGTGATTTGATCCCACAACCTGCGGATCAGCAGCCGGGTACCTTAGCCACTAGACCACCGCGGCGGGGAAAGGGGCTTTGTGCTGAGCACATTTGGGTTTCTGGGACTAATCTTGGTGAGCCAGTCCTTTTTGGTGTGGTGTATCTAACAGTGACAAGTGGACCACATGACGGCAACGAAAAAGTCATACAGTGTATCGTCGAGGATGTGAAATGGTAGGATGCAGACCGCGAGGTGCTGTTGATGAGAGACTTCGACGGACACATCCCGGCCACTGAGGGGTACTTAGATTACAATGAGAAGCTGTTGTTGCAATGTGCGGAGCAGCTCTCCTTAGAAATTGTTAACCTTCGCACTGACTGTGAGAGATACTTCACAAGGTGCGCTCGTTGCAGCCGCTCTACCATAGACTATGCTCTGGTGACTACAAAACTTTCCGCTCGCATAGCGCAAGTGCATATCGATGAAGAGGGCCAGTTCAGCCTTGGAAGTGACCATGATTGCATATGGCTGTTCTTCTCTAAGGGCGGTTTTCGACATGCCGCATGTCACCTCCACCCAGGCGTGGCATGTACTTGCCGAGCAAGTCCGTCGAGAAAGTCGTTAAGAATTTTGTACGTAGTCCTCAACGGCGGGAATCCCGCTCGTATGACGAGTTCGTGCGTGCATTCAACGCTGTAATGCGTACCCAGATGGTCCAGGATAGGCCAGGACACAGATCTTGGAACCCATGGTGGGAAAAAGAAGTGGAAGTGGCATGAAAGAAGCGCCGCCAAGCGAATCGGGAACATCGGAAGGTCTGTCAAAAGCCTTGACACTGAGGTGTGTGCAGAGAAGTGGGCTGTGTATCTGGACCGTAAACACAAGGTACAGACCCTGATTCAGCGCAAAATAGCGGACTACAACCTTAGGCCGATCCAGTCTATCAGACAGGAAGGAAGACCTGCAGCACAGAAATTTTGGACATACATCAGGTCCTTGGGCAGAGCCGCCCTACGCCACCTCCTCTCATAGATGCGGCAACGGGGCAACTGGTCGGTGAGCTCTGTGAATACATTACACAGCACTTCTCCCGGATTTTCGGGGCCTCAGGCCTGAATACAAACACCCCACCTTGGTGAAGAGGAGGCAGCCAGTCCTATTATTGAATGACCCCAAAGCCAAGAAGAACCACCCTGGGCCTTCTCAAGGTTCACAGTTGAACAGTTGTTGAAGCGGATGAGGGGTCAAACGGCCAATGGTTTGGACGGCATGCCAGTGCACGTACTAAAGTGCTTGGGAGAGGACTCGAGAGAACAGTTCGCAGAGATCTTCATGGCCATCATTGAAGACGAGCCCATCCCTAAAGAATGGCATGAAGGCAAGGTTATTCTTATCCCCAAAAGGGGCGGTGTTGCGAGGAACATAGAGGACTACATACCAATAACGGTCACCAGCGTTGTGTATCGCTTGTTCGCGGGGGTGATCAAAGCAGGATCGGTGGCTGGGTGGAGACCAAGAGACTACTGACCCAGCTTCAGAATGGCCTCAGGCCAGGTAGAGGTCTGGATGACTATCTGCTTGTTGCAACGCAGTGGCCAGAAATAGCTCGCAGGGAGGAGTGGACGCTGTTGTGCTGATTCATTGATGTTGAAAAAGCATACGATAATGTGCCGCATAGTCCTCTCTTTACATGCCTATCTCACCTTGGACTACCACAGCTGCTAATCTCCACTATATGACGGTTGTACAGCGACAATGTAGTGAGTGTGCAGTTGGGTGCCATAATTACTGTCCAAATTTGTGTAAATAAGGGTCTGACGCAGGGCTGCCCACTGGCACTATTGGTGTACATTCTATACGCATCCAGAATAGAGCGGGCCTTGTTGAACTCAAACCTCGGATTCAGCATGCGTTTCAGCACGGCTAGTGCCGGAGAGAACTTCCGCCTGCCTGGTTTGGCATTTGCAGACAATCTGGTGGTTATGGCCGAAAGTAACCAGGAGTTGCAATCTCTCCTCGTAAACCCTCCGCGCAATCCCTGCCAGACAAAAATCGCAAGTCTTGGACTTCAATTTAACATTGAGAAACAAGCAGTTGTTTGTCTAGCTGGAGGGAGTATCGAAGGAGCGGCGTTGACCTTAGGAGAACAACTGGGCGCATGCAACGAATACAGCTACCTGGGTGCCACCCTGTGTTGTGGATGCAGCAAAATACAGTCTACATGAGACTATGATTTGACAGACTGCGCTGCAGGTTTAACGAATCCTCTGTCGTTGATGCCTATGAGGTCGCAACCGCTTTCAGATGATCTGGGACTATAGAAGATGGTCCCCGTGCTGGGCCTGACGTGTGGAAACGCAGTAGTGTGCATATCGCCAACAACACGGGAGTGGTTGGAGCATCAGCAGAGAGAGGTGGGCCGTGCAGTGCTCGGTTGCCATTGATTGATAGATCTGTGGGGTTGGGTTTTGGGACATATCCTGTCCCAAAACCACCATATGATTATGAGAGGCGCTGTAGTGGAGGCCTCCGGAAATTTAGACCACTTGGGGTTCTTTAACGTGCACCCAAATCTGAGTACACGGTATATCTGAGTGCACCCAAATCTGAGTAACAGTTCCGCCTTCATCGGAAATGTAGCCGCCACAGCCGGGATTTGATCCCGCGACCTGTGGGTTAGCAGCCTAGTACCTTAGCCACTAGACCATCGTGGCAGAGCACTCGGTTTCCATTGTCGAGTTGCTAACGAGGCGATACAGGGGGATGTCAGATGGTCCAGTTTTGAAGCTCAGGAAGCTGCCAGCAAGATTACCTATTGGGGTTGTCTCACGCTCATGCAACACACTCGGTTGGCGCGCCACGTGTTCGAGAATCTTTCGGCAACATGCATGAGGACTGACTGGACATGACGACTCCACCTGCTGGAGAAAAAATATGGCTTCTTTGCAGGAGCCAGTCGTATTGAAACTGCAACTAAGTGGGCGGTCGAGGTCCACCTGCGAGTCAGAGAAGCGGAAGCAACTCGATGGCGAGAAGCTATGGAGGCAAAGTCCACCCTCGAGTGCTACACAAAACACCAGGACAGCATCTGTGAGTCACGCCTCTATGATAACAGCATTGGCAATAGACTCCTGTTCGAGGCGAGAGCTGGGGCTCTTCGCACTCTGGAGCACCTCAGAAAGCTTTATGGCACTATTGTCAGCAACCTGTGCAGAGTTTGCGGCGTAGAGAGAGAGATGCAGGAGCACCTCGTTCTTCGCTGCAGGAGTCTCCAAACTGCTCCGGTGGAGGGCGCAACCCTCTCACAGGCGCTCGAATTTCAAGTGCTCGATGAAGATGAAAGCAGCGACAATGGAAGGGGACGGTACGTTGTTGCAGCCATGAAAAGGCGGCTTACTGAGTGGTAGGCAACAATAAGGCAGACTTAGGACCTAGACCACTATGTGCACGTCTCTTGCCTCTGTCCTTCAGGAGTGTGTATCCTTTTCTTATTTTTTTCTTTTTTCAGGCCAGGACACTGAATTTGTTCCCCCATTGCATAGGGGCCGGCCGCCATCACATCATCATCCTTTTCTTTGCTGTCTATGAGGGATGGATTGCGGATCTTGAAGATGTCCCTTTATAAAAACTGCAGACCGCGGGTTAGCTGTGCACCTTATCTTTCCTCGCCCCCAACTGTGTCAAATAAACAAATAGAAGAATTGATGGCGACTGGCGCTATATTCTTTATTTTTCTTCGTGCCCCAGCTCCTGTCGTGATAACAGTGACCGAAGAGAAGACATCCGTGAGTCAGTTTTTAAGAAAATTTTGGCGCCGTCCTGTCCAGCACACAGGAGAGCGAACTCACCCGACTTATTAAAACAATTTTTTGTTGGCTGCTTCCAGAAAAGGAAAACGATTTGTAGAATAGCTGAGCTGCATCGTGGAGGTTGGCAGAGACACCTTGGGTTACTGAAGCTTTCACTGCCAAGCTTACCTGCTTTACTCTCAGGTGTTTACCGGCAGTGAAGGAAAAGCTACGGGAGCGTTGCTTCGTGCAAATGTGCTTCTTTGCGAAGTAGCCTGGTCTGGCGCGCGTCCCTTAATTCTGCGGAAAGTGATGGCTGAGCGCAAACCAGCATTAATTTGCATACAAACACAGACTCCGCATAGCATTACAGGTACACATAGAAGGTGTTTTTTTTTCACGTGCTGGAAAATGCAGCGACACCGTATCAAATAAAATAAATAGAAATATATTACTGGTGCATACTACTTGCCGTTTAAAAGAGCTAGAAGAAAACACACAAACATACACAATTTACATATAAACACACACGCACACACTAACACACCAAAGAACACAAGCACGCGGGGGCGCACTCGCCCACACACACACACACGTATGCACCCATATACACTCATGCACAGAAGAGCACACACACATCCGCACACAGAAATGCGCCCAGACAGACACACGAGTATACTCACATACACACATTTGAACACATATACAAAAGAGTACACACGTAAGCGCACATGCCCCCACACACACAGGCGTGCGCACATAGACTAACAAGCAAGTGTGCACACACACACACATTTGCACCCACACACAGAAGAGCACACACACATGTGTGCATGCCCACTCACGCACGGAACGTGTGCCCACACTCAGGCACGGCGCGCACGCTCTACTCTCCACACAAAAAAGCGCGCACACACACATGCATGCACTCACGCACAACAGAACACACACACAGAATCACCTCTCGAATCACTGGCACGATGCCCTCACTTCTCGGCAAAGACCTACACTTTACCAGAAGGAAGGGCGAAGTGCAAACACCATCTCCATGGCGTCTACCTAGAATTTTCGCTCACAGCCAACGGAGCTTTTCTGTTCATACATCAATGCCGACAACACAATATCTGCGAAATAAAGTGTTTAATGATGTTGCGCTTTAAAGCGACAAGCTTCACCTAAGTGAAAAAAAAAGTATGTTGGTCAAGGGGTGACCGATCCCCGGTGGCCAGCGACTAGAGCTGCCCATCATTTTCCCGTTCATATTTGCCAACATTGGGCCTGCGCTTGGATAAGAACGTCGCATTTGCATCACTTTCGTACCACGGGAACGTAAAATGCGGAGTGTGGTGCCCACAACAAAATTTTGCCAATCATCGTGCAGGTGAAAACGACTGTAGCATTACCAGTAGTGCGGTTTAGTTTTCCAGCAATGTGATGCTGTGAAGACAAGAGTTGGACTGCATAACATAGCTATGCAGGGTCAACAACGACAAAATGTATTCCTTTTTAAGAAAACAAGGCCACCTGAGTTGACACGCACTAATCGAGGTGGCAGTGAAAGAAACGATCGCTAAAACAATGAAAAGTGTGGCAGATCCCGTAGTCAGCTTAATGCATGTGTCATGGAGGCGACATATGCGAACAGCTGCACCACACGAAGTTGCCTCACGCATGCTACAGAGAACATACTTACTGTGTCAAGCCCAATTAAGAACACATATATTAGCATACCTTGATTTCAGTCACCACATGAACGACGTCTTATAAGCATTTCTCTTAGCATGCCTACAACGCATCCTCGTCTGCAGGATGGATGGATGGATTGATATGGCTGTACCCTGTAGATCAAGCGGCGGCTCCTGCTGCCTAGCAGTAATACTCAGTCAACCAAAAACTAAATTTATTTTTTTTCTTTCAAATAGTGAAGTCAAGGACTGGTAATTTGCAGTGAAGGGTTTATTTTCACTCGTGCCTTGATTGTAGTTACCATTCAGATAACCTCCTAGTTAATTCGACACGCTTAAAGTTCATTTTGCCCTCCCTGTCCCTAGACTCCAGTGCTTCGAAGAACTCTGTGCCATCATCCTAAACTATAGGGTGAAGCCCTTTACAGAACATTATCAAGTGTTCGGCAGTTTCTTCTTCCTCTCCACACGCACTGCATACTGTGTCTGCCCCTTCGTATTTGGCCCGATATGTCCTGGTTCGCAATAGTCCCGTCCTGGCCTCAAACAGTAGAGAACTACCCCGAGTATTATCATAGATAGTTTCCTTGGTAGTTTCCTACTTAAAAGTTCGATAGATCTCTAGTGCGGACTTCTTAATCATGCCAATTCTCCACATATCGGTTTCAGCTTCCTTCACCTTCTTCATAACCGTTAATTCTTTTTGGTTTGGCCCTCTGCTGTTTTCGAAGTATTTACCAGTCAATTTTCTGGTTCGCTTTCTCCATTTTGTATCGCCATTCTTCATGTACAAGTAGCTGAATACCTTCCTAGCCCAACGCTCCTCCCCCATTTCCCTCAATCGCTTCTCAAATTTTATCTTGCTGCTAGCTTCCCTGCCCTCAAATGATGTCCATCGCATATCACCTTGTACTCCCTGATTTGGTGTATTCCCGTGAGCTCCTAAGGCAAGCCTACCTATTCCACGTTTCTAATCTTCCTTGAACTTCTGATCTGATGCACAAGACTGCATTGCTGAACGTCAGAACAGGAACCATGACCCCTTTCCGTATTCCTCTCACAACATCATACCTATTGTAATTCCACAGTGCCCTATTTTTTATCACTACTGCATTCCTGTTACCCTTAGTCGTTACGTATATTTTACATATATTTTAAGTTATTTTTTTGCCCACTTTTCTTTCTTTTTATTTACTTTACATTGGTTCTAAAAAGTTCCCCTATGCATTCCGTAGCATTATTGTCTGTTAAATCTCATTATATTGTGTCAAAACACGAAAAAATGAGCCGTCCCTATATATATACATATATATATAAGGAGGGCACATTGGTCCGTGTTTTTGACACAATATTAATGAGATGTAACAGACAATAATGCCAAGGAATGTATAGGGGAAGTTATTAGAACAAATGGAATGTAAAACAAGTAGAAAGAAAAGAGGGTGAAAAAATAACCACGGTTGGTTATTTTTTCACTCTCTTTTCTTTTTTATTTTACATTCCATTTGTTCTAATAACTTCCCCTATACATTCCTTGGCATTATTGTCAGTTAGATCTCATATATATATATATATATATATATATATATATATATATATATATATATATATATATATAGATGAAATAGATGATCAGAGTTTCTTCCGGCTACCGTTTTCGGCGGCTCTCCCTCGCTCCTTTCTAGTTCCTCTCCTTCTTCTGCTTCTTGTTGTCTGTTGCTACCTCGTTCGCCCGTTTGTCTCTTTTTTTTTTGGAGGGTCTTTAAACTGTGAGGGTGACCCTCTGCTACGGGAACTTGTATCATTTCACTTACATCCTCCGAAAAAGGCTGGTCCACCAGCCGAAACTGTTAGGATTAAATAAATATTTTATTGTTTTGTTTCCTATACTGCACTATTTTCGAAGTTTATAACATCAAGTGATGGTTAGTAGAGGTCGAGAAGGAAGAAGTGCAGAACGGAATAAACATGGTGTATGAGCCAGGCCACGTCACCCTTTCATCGTAGTGTCAGACAAGTCGACAGGATGGAGACCTGCCTGCCCCTTCATCAGTCACTCATTATCGACGCAGTTCCCCAGAAGACGCCCTGACTGTACATTGACTACCAAAACATCGCCTAGGAGGGCAACGACCAGCACCATGACAGAACCATCGGCTGACCTCGACATCCCCAAGTACACCGGATCAGCGGACGACGTACCCGTGCAGGACTGGTTCAACCCGTTCGAACTCCACGCTACCGCTGCATCTTGGTCGGAACGGGACATGATCATCAACTTCACTGACTACATCTCCGTTGAGGCATTTAAGTTTTACCTCACCCACATCTTTGAAAATGACGAGTCTTGGCAAAAGATAAAAGAAGAAATGATCACTCGTTTTAGCAACAATGACTAAGACCTACTTATTGCCAACCATCTCAAGAAAACCCGACACTATCGTCAATTCCCTAAGCAATCATCGAGCATTCGAAAGGCCAACGTGAATCGACAACTGCCACAAGACAAAGTCGCACATGAGTTTACTTACAGAAGACCATGCGTATTCTGGGAAAAACCCAACCATCAAGCGCGCCTCCCCTCTGCAGGAAAGTCGGAATTTGCAAAATCCCCGCTCCAGCTTATGACACGAGGCGTTGCTCACCCACCTGATTGCCTTCATTCTTCGTCTCGCATACGTGATCCACCAGGCAGTTTTTCATCACGCGGTTTTTCAAGCGCTCCTATCGCTCACCATTTGCCTCATAAGGACGCCGCGATCACGGTAGATGACCTGACGCTTCACGAAAATACCCGGTCAAGTCATGCTCTTTCAGGACGGGTTCATTCATTACCATCCGGTGCATACACGCTCGACAGTCGAAGCAACATTGAAGGGTTAGGCACATCGAACGTTAGACGCTGCCATGCGCAAGAGCCTCTCATAGTGAACAGTGCAGAAAAAGCTTCTGAAGAACTTTCTATCAACTCTGAAGCATCATCTTCATTGCCTGAATTGCATGACAACTGCTCAAAGACTACCAGCTGCCGACTGGAGACCCCATCAGGTTGTCATGAAAACCAGCGCGATGTTGAAGAAGGGCTTCCACCGCGATATGGTCCACAGCAACGTCAGCAAAAGCAAGTCCGTGAATCGCAGACACTCCAACGTACACACCAACAAGGACGACGACGCAAAGCAAACCTCTTAAAACAAATTCAAGAAGCGAGGCAACTTCGCATAAAGGATCGGCGCCAGAAACGCATTTGGCACAAAATATCAAGACTGCGCCTAAGATTACAGCTCCGAAACCTCAGGAAACACCGAACAAGACAAGAAGTCACCAGTTCTACCACGCAAAGATTCAGACACCATCCCATTAGTTCACGCCAACGGAGCCAATGCCACAGAAAACTACAAAAGAGACTGAACGCTATAATTTGTACAATGCACGAACATAGACATAATTCCTTGAACTTCAGTTCTTGTACACGCAAGCTGCAAGCACTAATTCTGTCTCAGCCGCGACACAGAATACAGTGCGTACGACAGAGGATTCTGCGCCTACGACATTCGACCTTAAAATGCTCCAAGGACTTCCAACCTTGTTCGTTCCTCGCAGGTGCTCAAGTCACGTCATGGTCAGTGCAGTTTTGCAAGACGTGGTTACCTTCTCCAGAACGCCACAGCCAACCTCGCCCACCAGAACTCCCCCATTTACCGGGCTGCTGCACTCATTTCTGAAGTTTTGCGAGTTTACGGAACACCACGGAGCCATGAAACCAATTGTGCATTTTTGACATTTGTGACTTCTCAACCTCTCCTTGTTTACTTTTTGTTGTGCGTAATCCATGCCTTCTTTCGGGGGGAGGGGGAATCGAATCGTGTGATGTATCAAGTGATGGTTAGTAGAGGTCGAGAAGGAAGAAGTGCAGAACGAAATAAACATGGCGTATGAGCCAGGCCACGTCGCCCTTTCATCGTAGTGTCACATATTATATATATATATATATATATACAGACATACACACACACACACACACACGGTGAGTGACGACGATGCCCACGCCAACGCTGATGGCAAAATACAGTCGAGCTTGTCCATATATTTGCTATTGCAATAATACAGTGAAACAGCCACACCAAAATGCCGTGCCGAGTTGGTATCCAGAGCAGTTGCACAGGCAGTTTCATCGAGAAGAACTTGCAGCCTTAATTGTGAATCCTACCTAACTGGACACTCAGCGTATAGCGTAACAAAATAAATTTTAAAAAGAGAAAATAACCCAGGAAAGGGCAGATTGTGCTATACTAGCCCAACACTGTTCAGCACCAAATTGGCTTATTAAACGCAACTAGGAGGCATATGCAGACTGTAATATTACCTATTGATACATGCCAAGCATTTTTATGGGACAGTTAGAATTGGAGCTATTCAAATCATATCCATTAAAGCCTTTCACCTATCTCTGCTATATAAATGACAATTTATTATATGGGAACATGGCATAAGCACACCGAATGTATTCGTTGATAAGTGAAACAAGTTTCACTCTAGTTACAAATTTACCATGAATTATTCTACTAATGAAATTAACTTCCTAGACACAACATTATCTACTGAAGCAGAAATATTAAGGACAACGCTTTACAAAAACCCAACAGAGAGACAACAATTACTAGATTACACTAGTCACCAATTGCGACACTACAAAAAAAGAATTTTGTTGGACAGGCGAGGTGCACAAGAAGGATACGTACCGACGACGGCGAATAGTTTTACCCCTTAAGCAACCTAAAGAAAACATCAGTTGGAATAAAGCATCCGCAAGCTGCCCTAAGCAAGGTCTAAAATGAAGCATGTAAACTAGATAAAAAATTAACACTAGTTAAAAGAGCTCCCCCTCCCCATAGCACAACCCAACCAGTAGTCAGCATTTATAACCAAATACTCAAATGCACTCTCAAATTAAACATTATCTTTCGTGAATATTATTCAATACTGGTAAGCAATGAGCACCGGAGAAAAGCATTTCCCGAGATACCAGAAGTTGTGCATGGCTGCAATAGATTGATTGATTGATATGTGGAGTTTATTGTCCCAAAACCACCATTTGATTATGAGAGAGGCCGTAGTGGAGGGCTCCGGAAATTTCAACCACCTGGGGTTCTTTAACGTGCACCCAAATCTGAACACACGGGCCTACAACATTTCCGCCTCCATCGGAAATGCAGCCGCTGCAGCCGGGATTTGAACCCGTGACCTGCGGGTTAGCAGCCGAGTACCTTAGCCACTAGACCACCGCGGCGGGGTATGGCTGCAATAGAAATTTCAAGGATACACTAGTGCACACAAAAGTAAACCTGCAATCTACTGCCCACATACAGTAGATTCCCATTAAACGAAATAGCTGCTTAAGTGGAACAACAGCCTTCAATATGATTGGTTTCATACTTGAATCCTGTACACGTGTTTAACTCTCAATAAATAGAACACTTCTTAACAAAACCCCTTCTCCTGGTCCCTTCAGGCTTCGTTTAATAGGAGTATACTGTAACAACTTGCTTTCCTCCAAAATGCAAGACACCTTCAAGATGACGTGATAATGAGAAGAATCGCAAGTGATTACGTCCAAGATATGAAATCTAATGTTACCTGCACTAGTTCGAACATTATCTACAGAATAGAATGCTCATACTGTCACAAACGGTAGATTAACAAATTGGGACAGCCTGTCAATATTAGATTGAATGGTCATTGTGCAGAGACAGCAATGAAATTACCAAAAGCAGTAACACAACATTTTAATGTAGTAGGACGGAACTTTGACCATCTCAAACTTTATATACTTAATTCAAACTTCCGGTCCTAGAAGTTGGGCACTTTCTTGATAATTCATGATATTTATCGAGGCAGTCATGACAATTTTGTCGAGCAAGGCAGACACTTTCAACAAGAATGCAAGGTACACTAACCAGGGGGGCCCCGGGATGGCTTGGAGGCGGGTTTGCCACCGCCACTGTTTCTTCCAATGCTCACACGTCCTTGCTGCACCTGAAAAGTGTGTACTTAGTTCAAACTGCAGCAGAGTAAACCTAAATACGCTTATAGTATCAAAGCTTATAGTAACCAGGAGCACTTCAAAAGATAGAATAACCTTCCAGAGCGTCAGTTAAAGAGCCCTTAAACCACCCGGAAATAGAAATTTAGTTAAGGTGGGGAAGTTGTGCGCGAGTGTACAAGGAACACAGAGCCGTGAGAATTTTTTGAAATGGTGTCATTATAGTGCAGTTAGAGTTTGATTATCAAAACGTGGCGGTCTTTGTTTTCGCTTTTTCCTTCACTACCCTACCCTGGTATGCTCCCTCAAAGCTGCTTTGCCTTCTCGCTTAACCCTCCGGGTGTTTTTCTGCCCATGACGCCAGCTTTCTTTTTTTTTTTTTTTGCCTTCTTGACTTATCCCCCCCTCCACACACACACTTTTTTACTTTATATTTCTTCACTTTCCTCTCATATTTCTCCTATTTTGCTTTAATTATTATCTTTTCTTCATTCTCACCGTCTCTTTAGTCCCTATTCCCCTGCGAGTGTATCGATTGAGGTGTCCTAAAATGACAGACAGTTCTCGTGTACTCCACCAATCATTTTCTTATCTTTCCTTCTTTTCCTAAAGAATCACCCCACCGCCCTACCATTTTCACGCGAGGTGTGAGGTGCATGTGCACTCTGTGCTTGCCTACAAGAACGTGTGCTGCAGAGAGGTGCTGCACCTGGGCAACATGACAAACAAGGAGCACAGACAGCTGCTTGCAGACTAACCAGCTGCTCGACCAATCGCAGCATGAATGCATGCGTGTGTGTGTGTGTGCACACTGTGTGTCCCGCAAAGTGAACAGCGTTGCTAGGAGAGTGCAACGCAGCGGGTGCATGCAGACAGATGTGGCAGAGAGATAAACAGGAGAAAGGATAACGATGCGGAGGCAGCAATGTGCCACCTCCTCTACCCCACCTCTTCCCGCCACTGACCTCCATTCAGTGCTTGGCGCGCGAGGAAAGAGGGATTTGGCACGTGCGTAGCGGGGGAGCGCATCAGCTTCTGAAACTACTACGCCATTCGACAGACCTCGAAGCACTTCGTACATATTGTATCTCCAACGATCTGTGCTTCATTATTGCAGCCTTTCTCTCTCCCTTTGCTGCCAATGTTTTTTTTTTTTTTTGTACCTCCATATATCTCTCTCATTTACCAATACTCCAAGGTACTTGTACTCGCTTGCCCTCGGTATTTCTTGACTATGTATTGAGATCGCCTGGTCTTCGTGATCATTGAATATTGTGAGCATTATTCATGCGCGTCATCTTATCATATTTACATACTCATCATCATCAGTCTGACCTGCGTTGTGGGGCAGAGGCAGAGGCATGGCAAATAAAAGAGGTGTCTTCCAGCCAAAACGTTGCCTTACAAGTGGTGGAGAGTGCTTTACGGCCCCCTGGTCCTCTCCCTGCAGCGATTTTTTGTTATCTTTGACTACAAACCATCCCTGGAGCTCCGGTCGGGTCGCCGTCTGCGCAGTCAGCCTGCGGTCATGCCGCAAAACGAGCACAACAACACGGCTCCATCCACCCCGCCTACACCCCTGGGCATGCCTTCATGGACTGTCACCGCCCCTCAAAAGGATCCCCCGATGTTCGCTGGCCTTCGCGGTGAAGATGTTGAAGACTGGTTGGATGAGTACGACCGTGTGAGTGCGCTTAACTATTGGCATGATTCTGTGAAGCTGTCCCGCGTACCGTTCTATCTGACAGGGGTCGTTAAGACATGGTTTCTCAACCATCAACTGGATTTCCCGGATTGGCCTACCTTTAAGCAGCAGCTCCGTCAGATATTTACAAACCCTTCTGTCCGTGCAGACATAGCCAAACGGAAGCTTGCTGAATGTGTTTAGCACTCTGGCGAGTCTTATACCTCGTAAATCGAAGATGTCCTCACCCTATGCCGTCGCATCGACAGCTCGATGGCGGAACATGACCGCGTTTGCCACCTGCTCAAGGGCATAGGCGCCCTCGCATTTAACGCTTTGGCGGCAAAGAACCCCACCACGGTCGCGAATATCATCAGTACGTGTCAGCGACTCGACGGCCTTCAACTTATACGTTTACAACCTGACACAGGAGATCTCAGGCTAACACATGACAATGAGCTCCGGGCATTGATACGGTCCATGATCTGCGAGGAGGTGCAACTCCAGGCCACCTCATCATCTTATGAGCTCCGCATGACGCCTTTTACAGGCAGCCTCATTGTGAGGGAGGAAGTAGCGTCCATGACGTGTGAGCAAGTCCCAAGCTCGCATCCAAAGCCGACGTACGCTCAGGAGGTTGCAGCGTCACCGTCTCAGAAATCACCGCAATATGGGTCAACTAAGCAGCCTTCACTGAATGCCCTCGCCACAAGAGCAACGCCTCCTTCTTTTCAAGCCTGGTGTCCATCTCGACCAATATGCTATTATTGCAGAGTACGCGGCCACATCACACGGCTCTGTCGTCGACGTCAACAAGACGAAAGGCAGGGCTATGGCGACTTCGAGAGGGATGAGTTTGCCCCTGCTACACAACATCGCCACCCATACCAACTATACCAACGCCACTCACCCTTTCCACAGCGCCTCGATGCAGCCAGTACCTTCCGCTTCTCGCGCCGTCGCTCCCCGTCACCTATGCGCAGTTCCTCGTCACCACTTCGTCCGGCTACCACGGCGTCTGATCATCGCCCGGAAGACTAAGCAGTGCAGCTTCAGGAGGGAAAGCTGCATTTTGCAGACTGCATCAAACTCCTCCGGAAGGCCCTTAAATGTACTTTCAATGTGTGTTGAGGGTATATGGACTGAACCCTTGGTGGAAACAGGTGCATCGCTCTCAGTTATTAGTGTGGACTTGTGTTCCCGTTTGCGCAAAGTGAAGACACCGTATGATGGCCCTCCCCTTCGCTGTGCTAATGCGGTTTTCGTTCAGCCTTCTGGTGTTTGCACAGCACGAGTTTTTACTGAGGGCATCCTTCACCATATACAGTTCCTCGTTCTGTCATCGTGTACTAATGCGCTCATTTTAGGGTGGGACTTTCTATCCTCAGCTTCAGCCATGATATCTTGCTGTCAGAGGGTCATACGCATGTCAGATACTGCGCTTTCGTCCGATAAAGATGCTCATAGCCAGCGCTTCGTCACCGCTGATGACTGTTTTATTCCTCCAAGCAATCAGCATATTCTGACTCTGACATCAAATAAGATCAGTACTGGTGATGTGTTCCTAGCACCGTGTGGACGCTACATCTCTGGTGGGCTTACCATCGCTCCTAGCCTGGTGTGCTTTCATGATGGCAGAGCATTACTTACAGCAGTTAACCCTATTTCTTTGCCTGTTGCACTGCCACAGGACACCAGTGTGGTTTGCTTCACAGATACCGAACCACTTTCTTTAGTGCCCCTTCACGCAGACGTGCCATCTTTCTCTACAAGTACTGATCATGATGCTACAACGGCTGCTTTAACAGCCCCAATAAATCCCGATCTCATGTCAGCGCAAAAGCAAGAACTTTTGGGCATCCTTCAAAAACACAGTGCTTCATTTGATGTCAATTCCAAGCTTTTGGGTCGCACATCCGTCGCCGTACATCGAATTGAAACGGAAGGCAATACAATTGTATGCCGCCGCCCATATCGAGTGTCATCCACAGAGTGGAAAATAGTCGAGAACAACGTTGCTGATATGCTCAAACGAGATCTTATCCAGCCTTTGTCCAGCTCGTGGTCATCACCTGTAGTGCTAGTGCGAAAAAAGGATGGTTCGGTGCGATTCTGCATCAATTATCGAGCACTTAATAAGATCACACACAGGGACGTGTATCCGATCCCACGAGTTGACGACGCACTTGACTCTCTGCAAGGTGCTGAATTTTTCTCCAGCCTCGATTTACGGTCTGGTTATTGGCAAATACCTATGCATGAAGCGGACAAAGAAAAAACCACCCTTGCAACACCAGACGGGCTGTACGAATTCAACGTCATGCCATTCGGTTTATGTAACGCTCCTGCCACGTTTGAACGCATGATGGACACAGTTATACGCGGCCTAATATGGAAAACATGTCTCTGTTATCTAGATGACATCGTCATTTTCTCCTCTTCTTTTCGTCAGTATCTTGATTGTTTGGACGAAGTTTTGAAGTGTATTTCTAGTGATGGACTTCAGCTAAACACAAAAAATGTCATTTTGCCAACAAGAACATCAAGGTGTTGGGCCACCTTGTCAGCAAAGATGGCGTTAGTCCTGATCCTGACAATCTTGCTGCCGTGATATGCTTCCCTCGACCAGAAAATCAGAAACACTTACAAAGTTTCCTGGGCCTGGCATCCTACTTCCGCCGCTTCATCAGTCATTTTGCTGCCATCGTGTCGCCACTGCACAAGCTGCTGACATCCGGATCAACTTTCGCTTGGAACGACGACTGCAAGCGTGCCTTTCAAGCCCCCAAGAATGCTTCAAACGTCCGACCCTGTTCTGTGCCATTTCGACGAGAACGCACCTACATGTCTGCACACCGACGCGGGCGGCCATGGCATTGGTGCAGTTCTTCTACAGCGGGATGCCACTTCACGGGAAAGAGTTATAGCGTATGCTAGTCGTGCTCTTACGGCTGCTGAACACAACTACTCCATAACTGAGCAGGAGTGCCTCGCTGTCGTTTGGGCCATACAAAAATTTCGACCGTATCTTTATGGACGCCACTTCACAGTTATTACAGACCATCACGCCTTGTGCTGGCTATCGTCACCGAAAAACTTGTCTGGTCGCCTCGGTCGTTGGGTGCTCCGCCTACAAGAGTGCGATTTTGACGTCATCTATAAGTCTGGCAAAAGACACCAAGATGCAGATGCTCTCTCTCGCTGCCCCCCTTCCACTGTCACCATCGAGTACGTCAGGTGATTGCTCGTCTGGTGGGCAAAACACTGCGCCACCCCTCACATTATCACAACTTGTGGTTATCGACACACCAGCTTCCAATCGCTACACCGAGTTCGCCACACTCCAGCGTGATGATCCATGTTGCAACAGCATTATTCAACGCCTAAATGGTATATCACCTACTCCTAAAGCTAGATTGTGCTGACAACTATGGCAATTTAAGCTCGATAACAATGTGCTCCATCGTTACGTTTACACTACTGATGGACGCCGCTGGATTTCAGTACTTCCGCGTTCTCTCCGTCACCAAGTCCTCGAAGCCTTTGACGACGACCCATGTGCGGGTCACTTGGGATTTCACAAAACACAAAGCCGCATCAGGAAACGTTTCTTCTGACCTGGCATCTCTACTTTTGTGGCCAAGTACGTTGCATCTTGCCATCTGTGTCAATGACGGAAGCGACCAACTTCGTCTCCTGCTGGCCTTCTGCAACCTATCTTGTGTCCCGAGACTCATTTTTCCATCGTTGGCAAAGACCTACTCGGACCTCTCCTTATCACGCCAGCAGGTAATCGTTAGATTGTGACTACTGTCGACCACCTGAGACGGTACGCAGAGACTGCTGCACTACGCACAATTTCTGCTTCAGACGTCGCAGACTTCTTTCTCAACGCCATTGCATTGCGTCACGGTGCACCTCGCGTCCTCCTGAGTGATCGCGGCAAGACGTTCTTGTCCACCATTATCGAAACCCTGCTCACTACCTGTGGCACAGTACATAAGATGACGTCAGCCTACCACCCCCAAACTAGTGGGCTGACAGAAAGATTTCATCGGACACTAACAGACATGCTATCGATGTACATCGCACCAAACCACCACAACTGGGTTACGATTTTGCCTTTTGTGACGTTTGCCCATAACACCGCTGTTCAAAGAACTACTTGCTACTTGCCTTTCTACCTCGTGTATGGCCGTTCACCGACATTCACCATCGACATCTCTTTTCTAAATGTTCCAACGCCTCGGCAACCGTATCAGAGCAGTTCATCACAAGGCTCGAGGAATGTCGGCAACAAGCTCGCCTTAATACAGAAGCCAATCAGCAAGTTCGCAAGCAACGCTACGACAGTTCTCATCGCGATGTCTCCTTCAGTCCAGGGTATGAAGTGTTGCTTTGGACGCCCATTCGTACTCCAGGATTGTGCGATAAATTTCAGTCACGCTTTATTAGACCCTATACAATCAACGAACAAACGTCATCAGTGAACTACAGTGTCACTCCCAGCGACCTTTCTTCGGATCGTCGCTGTCGTGGTTCGGAGATTGTCCACGTATCGCGTCTGAAGCCATTCGTTCGACGTTCTGTTTTCATCTAAGACGCGTCCGGGCTGGCCCCTCAAGCGTGGGGGGGAATAAGTGTGAGCATTATTCATGCGCGTCATCTTATCATATGTACATACTCATCATCATCAGTCTGACCTGTGTTGTGGGGCAGAGGCTCGGCAAGTAAAAAAAGCGTCTTGCAGCCAAAAACGTTGCCTGACAATATTATCAATACACACTTTATTGCACTGAATCCTAGTTCTAGAGCCTTGCCTATCCTCTCGCATATATCTGCCAGCCACTGTATATCGTCTTGACTGTCCGCAAATAGGACACTATCGTCTGCATGAAATAGACCTGGAAGCTTCTGCTCAACCATCGCGCCCGCCTGTTTGTGTGAGAGATTAAAGCCAATGTTGCTACCTTAACACTTTTTTCCTTCTCACCATGTACAACATGAATAACAACGGGGACAAAGGACATAACTGTCTCAACCCCTTGTTGATTTCGAAGCTGTCACTGCTACTTAATTCTTCCCACTCTAGGCAAACTGTATTTTCTCGATATATTTCTCTCAGAAGCTGTATACAGTCGTCACCATTCCCACTTCCTTCAGTATGTCCCGCGAAACTTCCTGATAACGTTGTCATATGCGCCAGTGCTGTCTAGATAAGCTACATATAATGGCCTCTTTTCTATTTTAGATATTTCTATACACTGAGTAAGAACAAACAGGTCATCGCCTAACCGCCTGTCGATTCGGAATGCATTCTCAAGTTCTCCCAAAATATAATTTTGCCCTGCCCACGTCTCAATTTTTAATTTTAATGCCTGCATCGCCAACCTGTGTAGCACGGATGTGTAGCCTTGCCTTTATAGATTACTTTCTCCTGTAAGCACTTTTCTACGGATTGCAGCAGGGCTTCTTTCGTGCTATGTCCTTCTCCTGTAAACACTTTTCTATGGATTTCAGCAGGGCTTCTTTCGTGCTATGTCCTAGTTCGTCAATGAGGCGGATGGGAACCCCATCTAAGCCCAGAGTAGTGTGCTTAGGAATTTTAGGAGCGAAGCTCCTTATGGCGTCTTCCGTTTGTCCCGTTATCGTTTGTAACCATCAGTGGCGCATACCCGTTTGTAACCACCGATGGGCAAAGCTCCTTAAGCCGTGGGTCGTGCATTCTCGGTGTATGTAGTAGGTAGCCACCTCTCATTTAGTTCTTGGAATGTCAAAGCTCTTTAAGCCGTGGGTCGTGCATCCTCGATGTATCTAGTAGGTAGCTACCTCTCGTTTAGTTCTTGAGATGTGTGCTAGATGGCGGTACTCGTATATAATAAATATATGATGAAAAGATGCGAGGTGGCAGTACTTAGAGTGTTCACTAGACGGACGGACGTACAGACAGGCTGACGGACAGATCGACCCACAGTTGGACAGATAAATGGATGTACGAACGGACAAACGCTTTGCCCCACTCATCATCATTCAGCCCGTGGATATGCTGCAATTTTTTCCTGTGGCCTTCCTTCTTCCGATTGAAATTCTCAAGTACTATCTCTTCTTCGGCTGCACTCATTTCCATACTTCTATTCACCGAAAAAGTCCCCTGGGCAACCTTTTCAAACAAATCTGCTGTTACCTTTTGGATATACCCTAGTGCTTTGCACAATTCCAATTTATTTCCTCCTTCATCTACCATATGTTGTTGCATTGTGACAGACTTCCTATCTAACACTTTTAGCTGGCTCCAGAATATTCCAGGCACGGCCTTCTTTTTTTTTGCGAATCTCTGTCATCCAGCATTCACTTTCACCTATAATTTTCGCCTCGATTAATTTCTGCACAATAGTTTTTTTTTCTCTAAATATATTTCCCATATTTGGTTGACTTTATCCTGTGGCCGCTTCTCCATTTTTACCTGCCTGTGCTGCCATGATGCCTCACGTCGCTTCTCGATCGCTTCCCAAATTTCTCTGTTCCATCAACATTTTGGCTTTCTCTTTCCTGTCCAGCAAACAGTTTCTTCTCTTTTTCAATCTCCCTCGCTAATACATGTAACAGCTCACACCAGTTCCCAGTGTTTGCCCGGTAGTTTTCCTACTTTGTCCTCAACTCTTGCGACTATATTTGTTATTTGTAGGCCATCCAAATACGAGCTTTCAAATTTTGACTCTATGTTCTGATTTTCAGTTTTATATACCATTTGTAATGTTATGCATTTTTGATGACTACTCAAGCTGTTAATACCTTCCTCATCTACTCTCATCTCTCTAAATTTGCCATAGATTTTTTTGTCATAAGACAACAATCAATGCTGCTCAATTTTCTGTGTCTTACTTCCCACGTAATTTACCCCGCACGCTTAGGCACCGCATTAACTATCTCAAGACTATGTTTCTCGCAGAGATCTAGCAATAACGTGCCATTAATGTCTGGATATTTGTAAAAGTCCTGTATGCGAGCATTCATGTCCCCTAGAAGGATTACTCCAGCCTCATGACCAAATTTTTTGATATCAGTGAGTATGCAATTCACTATCTCCAAATTCTTTTCTTTGCAGTTATTCCCCATCCACAAGTAAGCTACACTTAGCCATGTTTTCTTTCCCCCTACTATGCCCGAAACCCAGAGGTGCTCTGAACATGTTTGCTTCACTTTATCCCATTTGGCTTTGGTATGGATTAGCATTCCAACACCCCAACTTTTCTTTTCTGATATGCTCCTGTTGCATCCTTCCCAAGTATAATTCAGAATCTGTGTTGGCCCTTCGAAGACTCTGAAGTGTGTTTCTGTAACCGCATACACACCTATCTGTTCCTTGTTTAACTGCTCCTCAATCTCTAACCATTTTGCCTTTTGTCTGCCACCCTGCATGCTAATGTCGCCAATTGCAACACGCGCCTTCTCCCTTCTACTATTTCTCTGGCTTTTCCTTATACTGCCTGTCAGAGAGTCCCCCAGGTTGTTTTCCTTGATACTAGCCATCCTGGACAACGAATGGCCCGCGAGCCCCCCCCCCCAAAGCTACTGCACGTCCTGCAAGTCGCCAACCCACCTCATGACTTAGCCTCCTATCGAAATGAATTCTGTCTCATTGAAAACCACCCCACCTATGCACCTCTCTGTTTATTTCGACTACCTCAGAGCCTTTATCTCAACTCATCTGCCATATCTTTTTCTTTGTGTTGACAACCCCTCTTTGCAGGTTGCCATCACGTACCGGTAACCCAGTGTCGTGCATACCACTACCTGTACCTGAAGCAAAAATGGGGCGCATGTCACCGACCCCTTTCCCCAATGTGGTCGCTAGTCCTGCCGATTCTTCGTTCAAGACATCGTTTAGACTGCCCACAATTATCATGAGGTTTCATCCATTAGCTTTAGTTGGGAGTTTAGAGCTCGCTTGCCCTATCACTTCTTCGAGCTTATGTCCTGAGAATGTCCCTATTGAAACCCTCCTCGCCTCTTTCCCTCTCTTTGATTGCTTCTGCGCATCGATTTAAACTCAAGTCCCCAGCGATTATCTCATGCTGCGACTAATCTGCTAGAGTGTCCCGCACCGGGAGGTTACTTGTGCTTGTAACCCTGATTGATTGATTGATTGATATGTGGGGTTTAACGTCCCAAAACCACCATATGATTACGAGAGACGCCGTAGTCAAGGGCTCCGGAAATTTCGACCACCTGAGGTTCTTTGACATGCACCCAAATCTGGCGCTTGTAACGCTGGCAGCTTAGTCCCCTCCCACCATCACTACTACTTCGTGAAAGCTGGGTCTTGTGACGCAGCTACTGTTCTAAGACACGCTGGCAGCGCCACCTGCTGCATCATGGCGCACTTAGCGTGATTGAGTTTCCTAAAATTTACTAGAGGGGACTCTAGCGCTGCGATCGTTCAGCGACCATGGGAATGATAGGTAGAATACATATTTGCCTAGTATTCGTACTTGCGGGCGACGAATCCCACTTGTGGCATCGTTTATTGCTGTGTTTCGGTTTCATTTTGAATGAAAGAACGGACTCTTTTGAACTTCGTGACCCGATTTGAAATGGTGAGCCTAAAAGAATAGGGTGCTGAAGCGTAACTCCCAAACATTTGCTGATTTTCGTTTCATGAGAAAACAGCTCCAAGCCAAACAAACACACACAGAGCCAGAAAAACTAAGATTAGACAAATCTGTGTACTACCCTAGAATCTCATGCTCGCTGAAGCGCCGTGCATTGCAGCTCTCCTGGACAATAGCGCCAGAGTTCGCTCCAGTGTCAAGTCCAGGGCTGGGCAGTATTGAAGATACATGTATATAAGATACTATCTTAGACACTGTTTGCGTATCTTGTATCTGTATGACGATACGTCTCGCAGACGAGTATCTGAATCTGTATATACTGTACATTCGACAATGACTGAGCGTAATATCAATCACTGATTGAACTCTGATCCTCAAGCTAGTACTGGTGCCACTAAGCCACCTTAATAAAATCAAGAGCCGTGACATCATTTTATATTTATGTCAGACACCACCAGTCAAGGCAGGCGATCAGGCGTGCGCAACCCTTTCAGGAAGCAGAGCAACACGACAGAGCTCGTGCAGCCTCGACAGACACTACCTTCACGTACTTGCTCAGATTTATTCCTTTTTTAGTTTTGTCAGAGCCATGACATTTACCCTTAGCCACTTGAAAGCGCAATGCAGCACAATGCATGTGGTGATGGCTGCGCAAATTCTAATTACACTCTCCAGATGCACAATACAGGTGGCACTCTTAATGGCTATGCTTAATTGCCATAGCTGATTCCCCACGAATGCTTAAAACGGAATGGCTTTTCTATATTAGTTACAAATTTATGCCTTCTTTAGTCATTCCCATCTTTTAGCTATTACTAATTGCCACAGAATCGTAGCTGTAAGCGGCAATGGAGTGAATAGCGGCAGTGTTCTGCGACAATTTGTGCAACTACGCGACCACGTACTCTTATTATTATTTTTTTTTAATTTGGTGTGATTGGGTCTAAGCCACATAAAACTGATGACCACTCAACGCAAGTGCCACGTGATATTTTGTTAACTTCGAGATTATTCCAGATTGTGCTGCTAAGATTACGCGCGAATCCGTCTGCAGCAGCTGCATGTCGATGGAGTTGAAATGCTAGAGGAGCATGCACTTAGATTTCATTGCATGTTAAAGAACACCACATGGTCAAAATTTCCGGAGCTCTCCCCTTCGGTGGTCCGCATTATCATGCTATAGGTTTCGGTACGTAAACACTGAAGAATTAATTTTCAGACTAGGCGTGAGATGAGATGAGTTAGAAAGGTAAGAGCAGCTTTATGCACCCTATGTAAGCCTGCATATACAACGTTCCACAAAAATGTCACAACCGATGTTGTGGCTGCTTTGAAGTGGTAATTCAGTATTGCAAAACAATCTTTTGTAGAGAAGCTGAAACTGCACACCGGCATTTGCGCTATCGTGCGAAGGCTCCTTATTGAAGCTCGTGTAATCAGATGGCAATTCACTAGCTGGTCAGCAAGCTCTGTAGCGGCTCTCATCAATTACGGAAATGACAAGCAAAATCTGCTGTCAACGAAATGTCTACAGAACTGTCCTGCTAAACAGCTAAATCAAACCCGAATTTATTTTTTGGACATAAACTAAATTACTTTGGAACAAAGCTTTTGAGGTACTAACAAACATTTCACTAAAATCAAATGGAGCACATTTTGGAAGCTTTCAAGCCATCATCTTTGTGCCCATGCGTTCGCTAACACACTGTGGGGTTTATAACAAATTTGCAAATGTATCGAAGTATCTTAAGATACAATTGGCAAGTATCATATCAGATACAAATTTTCCGGCAGTATCTTGTATGGTATCGCGATACAATTTCGAAGTATCTTTGCCCAGCCATGGCGTTAACTGTCACTAAAAGGGACCTTAACTATAGTGGCTAGCCACTATACCCTAACCATCACCACAGTACCCCCCCCCCCCCCCTTGCAAGAGCACGAATGCAGTCAAACACCAGAGCGGCCACTGCTACAGCTTGAGGAGATCTGGCACACCTATCTGTTTTCCACTGCCTGTGTAGTAAAATTCAGTATCTTCCTGTGTCCGTCGCTCCCGCTCCCGTTGATGTGTGATGTGGCGCTGTTCTGCAGGTTTTTAGGCGGATAGGTGGAGGTTGCTGTCATGAACCGGTTAGTTTTCATGTGCGCCGGCTTAACTCGATCCAGTGACAACTTCTTCGCGGCCGTTTTCGATGATAATCGTCTTCTTCCCATGGCGGATAACTTTGAAAGATCCATTATATGATGCTTGCAGTAGTCTTTGTACTGCATTGTTATGCAAAAAGATGTGCCTACATGACTAGAGTTCTCTGCCCACATATGTTCCTTCTGTGGGCTGTCGTGGAAATGTAGGCAGAGCTTTCATTGTGATGTGACGTAGGCGACATGCATAGTCACCAGCAGGAATGTGAGCTTGCTGCCGGTCAGGTGCAATAAACTCACAAGGCAGACGCAGGGTTGTGCCGTATACAAGTTTTGCTGCGCTGCATTCGATGTCCACCTTGAACGTGGTGTGTACGCCCCAGAGTACAATGGGCATTGCCTGGACCCTGGCAAAGAGTGTTCTTTGCTTGCCATGAGTGCGGCTTTCAGCTGCTGATGGAATCGCTCAGCCATTCCTTTACTAATCAGATGGTAAGCAGTCGTTCTGATCCGCGATGTACAGATGAGTTTCGTCAGACAGGTGAATAATGCAGACTCGTATTGGCTTCCTTTGTCAGTTGTAATGGATGATGCCACGCCGAAGTGACCGAGCCAGTGACTAACAAATGCACGAGCAACAGTTTCGGCTGTGATATCAGGAATGTGAATAGCCGTTGCATAACGCGTGGAATGATCCATAAGTTAACAAGTACATTTGGCCCTGACAGGGTGGCAACGGCCTGACGATGTCGAGGTGTACATGGTCAAATAGAGCACCTGGCCCAGGAATCATCTCCAACGCCGTCGCGGTATCCCGCTGTACCTTAGAGCAGTGGCACAGGAGACACTCACAAGTCCATTGTTGACAATCCCGGTTTATGCCGGACCATACAAAACGGGCTATGAGAAGCTTTAGCGTAGCCTGGATTCTCAGGTGTGACATCTCATGTAGCGATGGGAATACCTCGCCCCGTATGTGCGCAGGCACAAATTGTCATGGCTTGCCAATGAACGTGTCATAGCAAAGGCCTTCCGTACCTGGCGAGGGGAACTGCAGGTTTAGTAACGTCGACGTTTCTTGTAGGCAGCGCAATTTGTTGTCATCCTGTTGAGCAGCCGCCATTTTGCGGAGGTCCATTTCTGTAGGGCGAGGTGATGGTGCTGACTGAATTACGCGAAAGGGCATCAACAACAGCGCTGTCGACTCCTTTGATGTGGTGGATGTCCGGGGTAAATTCAGATCTGTATGATATCTGCCACAATTCAAGGGCAGTAGGGGTGCACCCCTCAGTACTCAGTGACCGTAAGGCATACGCGAGAAGTTTTTGGTCCATTAGGACAAAGAACTCGGCACCTTCCAATCAATGCCGGAAGTGACGGACTGTCTTAGAAACAGCGGTGCGAACTCGCAGGCATAGTGTCATGAACAGATTTAGTACAACTGTCAAGTCACACCTACTCACAATGCGTATACAAGAATGGTTCAATGGCTGGCACTTGTTCCGCTTAATTTGCACAGACAACAGGAGCCGTCTTTTAGGGGGTGAAGCTCCTAAAGGCGTAGGTCTGTCCATCCCTTGTATCAAATATATGACCGCCTAAAGTGGGATGCCTTTGCCAACTGCCCACTACTTCGTCCTTGCAAACATCCCACTACGCCCTATCACTGATCCACCACTTCGCCAACCATAAAGCAAATACTGTTGATAAGTAGCTAAAATGAAATGCAAGATGGTTGTGTACTTGTATCCAGGTACGCGTTAAAGAACCATAGATTGTCCCACTGTGTCTATCTCTTGTTGGTATGTGACCACCTACAATTCCACTTTTACAATCTGCCCACTACTTCGTGCTTGCAAACATCCCAAAACACCCCATCACCATTCCACCACTTCACCGACCAAAGCCGTTTAATGAAAGGGGAACAGAAGCGAGGTATAGCTACCACTTACGAATAATAAAATTTCTTGTAAAATATATACAGTGTTTGTCACGTATTTGACGATGTAGTAGGCAATATTCGCGAATTTAGCAATGAGACCCTACAGCGCTTAGTCCAACTCGTTATCATGCACTCCGTGAATATGCTGCGATTCTTTTTTTTATTCTTCAGGAAACCAAAACATTTCTTAGTGAATTACAGAACGCAGCACCCAGACATTCTGTACTAAGACAACGTGACGAAAGCTGCTTTTCATGTCTCCCAGGAGAGTCGGCGCAAGCGCAATGCAAAAAATGGTGTCGACACTTCTGGAGAACTCGTTTTAGCGGTGCCTACCCCTTCAAAGAGTGCCTGCACCCTATGCAGGTGGAAAGGCTACAGAGGTCAAGTTTACCCTCGAGTGTTACAGGAACCATAAGGAGAGCATCAGTGGGTCGTGCTTATGCCACAGAAGTTGTGGCAGCAGCTTCCTGTTCGAGGCGAAAGCTGGGGCTCTTCGCACTCTTGAGTACCGCAGAAAGTTCAATGATGCTGTCATCAGCAACCTCTGCGATCTGCGGTGTAGAGACTGAGACATAGGAACACCTCGTTCTTCGCAGCAGGAGTCTCAGCTGCTCCGGTGGAGGGCGCAAGCCTCTCACAGGCACTCGGGTTTCTCGGTGAAGATGACAACAGTGGTGGCCTACCCCGTTGGGAAGGGGTAGGCCACAACTACATCCTATCATATCACCCGCTCATTGCTCTCGCACGTATGTCTGTTTGCTGTGTCATGTGCAGGTGTTGACGCTGCTTGTTTGTTGTGTTACTATAGTCCCTAGCGTTACTGCAGCCACCACTACAATGGCACGTTCGATGGACCACGTGGGCCTCATCACAAGTGTTTTCTTCTGATTACAGTGTGAGGAGTATGCTTTATGTTGTGTTGTGTGTGGAGTCTTTTGAAGCAAACGAAATGTTCACATGAAAGCGTGAGAGGCACGACAGCACACATTTACTATCGAGCTGTAACAACGGCTATCGTTTGTGCAAGCCAAAGTTCCCTGTTTCTCGTGCACTGAAAGAGCCAGTGGGATCGCAGCCAGTGGCACAAAACAAACAAACAAAGGAAACGTGGTGACAATTAAGATGCTGGACGACACGTGTTTTCGAGAGGCACTATGAGCCCTCGTTCATCGAGCTCACCATCACAATAGTCAGTCATGACAAGGTGGAAGATGATTCCGAGAGATGTGCAGTCCTCCCCTCCCACCCCTTTTTTCTTTTAACTTGAACGAGCGAGTGTAGTCTGCGGAGTAATTAAGTACTGCTTCCTGTGTCCTGACATAGCTGTCTCCCTCGCCTCCTCCCTGGAGTTACAGTATATGCTACCTTTAGAGGTAGCATATAGAGTAACTTTACCCCTTCTTAAGCTGCAGCGCCACCTCCCTTTTATGTCAATGTGTAAGGCTGTGTTTGCACACCACCCCCGTAGGTGACTATGAAGGTGGCCGCCCACTTACTGCCCCTCACATGGGCACGCCTATTGTAGCGAGGCGAGTGACCTCCAGAGACCTGCGCCACGTGCTGGCAAAGCATCGCGACTGCTACACATTTGTTTTGCAGGTGCTTGTGTGGCACGTGTGTACGAGAAAGCCAGCGAAAGCAGACAATAATCAGCACGACGGCCGTCAAAGCCTTGTGTAGCCCCGTGACCAAGCTACACTGCCACGCCACAGCCTAATTCAGCAACCATATACCGAAACCGAAAATGGTCAACATAAAAGAGGCTATATTATTTAGTAGCGAGAATAAATCAGTCTTGATGCATGTGTCATGCCTCCTGAAGCTATAAGGAATGTTTGCAGCAACGAACACGCAAGCCACAAAAATGGTTGCATGAAGAAGTGGGGGCCGGACCAGCAGATGTGGCCTACCATCATTTTGTGATCCATATGCCATGTCAAAAATATAAAAAAGCTAGGGGGAGGAGTGCCACACCTTGGCAACGCCATGAACTGCTAAAACGGAACAGTAAACACTGTCAGCTGGCATCGAAGCTCCTATTCAGAGGAGAGGGAAACAGCGTACCCCACACGAATGGAGGCAGGACTTCGTCATCAAAGCACTACTACGCAACATGCATTTACAGTTCCACGAACATGGCGTTGGGCACGGGCCAAATCTACTTTCCTTGTCGATGCAGCTGGACGAGCGAACGACAAACACACCGAGGCAAGTGTCATTCATCAAGGAAAACAGACTGGCTGTATATTAGCCCAGCACACAGACACATCTAGTATGCGAGAAAGCAGGAATTTACCTCTCCCTGCGAAACCCCGGGCCCACCTTCGTTATGACAGACCCGCAAAGTAGCCTACCAGAATTTCTGCAAAGGTCACATTGGCCCCATTTCGCAATGAATCTTCACACAGCTATCCTTCCCAAGCTCAAAGGGAGAATAGCAACAGCTGATACAGACACCAGGTAACAGCGGAGTTAGGAGCAATAGCTCACCCTTAGAACTCCGACCCCGAAACACACTGCATTCACTCTCGGCTATGTGTGTGGACCCATTTCTCACACATACCTCACACATACTGAAATTCATCTCGACAAAGACTCAAAAGATGGAAACTTCCGCTCCTGGGGTTCAGCTGCGTACAATGCCCTACCTTGACCCATGCATACTGTCTAAGATAGGTACCCAAACACACGCATCAGTCATTCAGTATGAGATGGTATGGGAATGTGCACACAAACCACCCACGCAACACAGGACACAACCAAACATAAAGAGGTTTTTATAACGGAGAGAAGGGGGCCAATGTCTGCCACATACAATGACTTAAGGGGAGACACTAGTCTGAATTTTTTTATTTTCAGTATTTCCAGCTGAAATTTTAATACAATAAGTATTTTTCACAGCTGAAAATAATTATGCAATTAGTTTTTTTGCTATCACTTTTAGATTTTTAAATATTGACTGTTACACATACTCGCATTCTGCCCAGCCTTTTGACATCTTCCTCATAAAATATTGCTACAAATTTGATATGACAGCATTCCATGAAGGCCAGGGAGTGCAACAAAACCATAATTTTATTTTTAGCTTCATTGGTACCAGAGTTATGGCCTTAACAAGTATACTCATTAGAAATCTCAAACTGTTGCTTAAGTTTGTTGCTAATTAAATCACTATTGTAAATAAAAAATATTACATTTTTTTTTGTTTTCTTGCACTATAAATGTATGAGCTTTCAAATGCTTCAAGAATTATCAAAATCTGACTGCTACATCAAAAGATACTGTGGGCAATGGCTAAGTGTGTGATGAAAAATGTTGTTTTGAGAAAACGAGAAAAGAAGTTTAGGAACATGCTGAGCACTTATATTTAACAAGAAAAGGTGTGAATCAGTGTATTAACCATGTTAGAAGCCACCAGGAATGTAGTCATCATCACTCTCCTTGGTGCGCTTTTTTTTTCATGACATGCTTGAAGTTTTCAGCATGCTCAAGCTTCTTCTCCGATGCCACTAGTCGGCGACTGTCCTTTTCTGAGCATCTTTCAGCGGCCACAACACTCTGCTGCAGGTGCAGCTCCTTCAATATGGCGGCATGTGCTCTTCCTTTGCCAGCATTGAACCTTGCGACAGCTTCAGCCACAGCAGCTTCAACGGTGAAAAGCGACGCGTGTTTGTTTTTGGACACGAGCGACCAGATGACGCGGAGTGCAGGCTCTCGTTTGGGTTCTGTGTTTTGCCTCGCTGACAACGCTCCAGCAATTTCTTGTCAGAGCGCTTTGTTAACACCGAGAGCGTGATAACGAAGCGCTCTCGGTGCTTTGTTAAGTGCTTAAAATCAGTGCTTAAAATCAGCGCTAAATCAGCGTTTTGTTAACACCGAGAGCGTGATAATGACACCCTGCTACGTTTTTCGTAACATGTGGACATGCGGATATGTGCCCGAGGGCGGGTATGTGCCACTGGTATGCGGTTATGTGCCACAGGTTATGTACCAAGACAACAGGACGCACAAGTCGCGCCATAAGGAGCTCCGCCCCTGAAAATTGCTCAAGTGACAGTTACTTCTTAGGTGAGAAGCCGTACCCAACAACAGATAGTGGCTGCGGTCGCCATATCTGTAAGGCATGATAAACTGCCGGTGGTGGCCGAAGTAAATGGAACGTTTTCTTTGCACGCACAGCGAGTTTAATGAGACAACTTTTTCGGGTCACATAATGCCCGAAGTAGGCCTTCTCATTATTAATTTTCCTTAGCCACTAACTCTTGGCAAATATGTTAATGCAGATTCGATCACCGTTACTCGACCTAATGTGTTATTTCGCCGGATGTTATTTTTTCTATATTTAATGTAGCATTTACAATAATAAATTCGAGTGGACACCACAAGAAAAGAGCACGCTTGCCAGGCGGGCAAAATATGGCTTCCCTTTCTCTGGCAGGAGCTTTCATGTTTGGTAGTGCTCCACCACCACAACTGGGGAGGAGGCGGTGACGGAGGCCAGAATTGAGTGACCTAAAATACGCCGGCTCCCACGTAGGCCTTTTGCGGTGAACTGCTGCGCCGCGCCGCTGTGCGCCAGACTCGTGGACTTTTCCCGCTCGGGAGCGTGTGGAAATTGAAGGGAGTCTGCTACGTGCTGCAGTTTTTCATGCTGTGTTTCCACACGGGGCATTTGAAGTCCGCTTAGCTTAAATAATGAGGTAATGGAAGGTGCTTACCTAGTCATAAAAAAGTAAATTACACACGCAGTAAGCTGAATTACTTTTGCACATCGACCGCTTCACTCAACACTATATACGAGCACGTGTGCTCATGGTTACCAGTGGTTTTCTAGCCATATACACGCCGCTTTACTCAATAACTTCATAGCCTCGACCAGCGCTTTATTATGAACACAGCACACTGGGAAGATGTAAGGGAAACAAATGGAAGAACGGCCGTATGACTGCAATACTGTTGGCTTATTTTTTGCTTCTGCGGTAGCGTACAAGGCTAACCTAGCGCAAAGCACGATTTAAATTCCGGTATTTGAAAGAAAAGGAATACCACGTAAAGTAATGTTATCTCACAAGTGTGTGCATAAATAAAAAAGGCATATTATAGAAAATGCTCTACCAATATCCAGATACAATTACAGTTATAAATACAGTAAACTATCGATGATTTAAACTCTGATAATTCATACTTTCGGTTTATTCAAATGAAATTCAATTTTTTGGTTGGCCCTCTATTCTTTAAATGTATTTAAAAGCCTTTTAATTCAATCTACATCATTCGGTTAATTCATACTTTTTGCAGTTCCATACCAGAAAATAACTGCTGCTTCCCCACTACTATTCAAAAATTTGCCTGCTTATATATTCATAACAATATAAAAAAAAAGTAAGAATCTGAGGCCTTAAAAAAAATGCTTTGCAAGTAAACAAATCTTTGAAATGAAGTACACGCATGGTAAACTGTGATGCTTCTCAAGTGATATAGAGAGCTTTGCGCTGAAGGCACATATCTATAGCAATGAAGCAGTTGGCCATTCACGATCTATTTAAAAGGGGTGATCAGCAGTAAATGGCCAACAAACTTATGAACTTTACACCTCTGTTTTCTGCTTGCTGTGGGCAGTTAGGGTTTAAAAATACTTGAAAAAATTGTAAATGTGATAAAATCAATGCCTGACCATAATGTGTGGCGTCACCTCACCCAGAGTCATCTATCTGAGAACTTCTGATAATTCCATCTCCTTGAATATTCAAACAAAATTCAGAGGTCCCTTCCAATTTGAATTAATGAAAGTCAACTGTACCCCTAGTCTTGCTGCACAAGTTTAATAGCTGCCTGGACCAAAATCCGGGATGTTTACAAATGTGAAAGTGTAATATTACAGCCAGTTTAGTAAATGACTGAAGTAAAAAAAGTACTTGTGAAAGCAAACTTAAAAACAACAACAGTGTGTGTGTGTGTGTGTGTGTGTGTGTGTGTGCGTGTGTGTGCGTGTGTGCGTGCATGCATGTGTGTGTGTGTGTGTCCCAGCTCCAGTTCACTGGACCAGCACTAACACCGCCAACCCGTGGCACATGCTTGACGATCGCCCGATATGTTACGCTTGTCGATACCCCGGACACGTCGCAAGGTATTGCCGCCGCCGGACGCATATCACCAATGAAAACCGCCGTGAGCCTTTCTTCCCGCTTGACTCCAACGCGCAATACGGTTCCTCCACTCCAACGCCAGCCCGCTACCAAGATGACCACCGCCCTCGGTCGGGACGTCTTCGCTCGCCCTCTCCACGCCGCCGCTCGCCTTCTCCTATGCGTCGACGGCCCGGGCCTAACGAGGAGGAAAACTAGACGACGCAGTTCCCGAGGCAAGAACTGCGCAAGTTTCGGTTTGCCCAAGTCCTCATTTGTCACCTACAAATGTTATTGATGTGTTCGTCGAAAATATCCCTACTGTCGCTCTTGTAGATGCCGGTGCAGCTGTTTCTGTTATAGATGCTGGATTTTGCCGCTCAATTCGTAAGGTTACGACGCCTTTCTCCGGATTATCGCTTCGCACAGCCAGTGCTCGACCTGTTCAACCGACCGCAGTATGTACAGCCCGCGTGACAATTCAGGACGTTCTGTATACGATAGAGTTCATCGTTCTTTCATCGTGCTCCCATACTATTATCTTGGGATTCGCGTCATAACGCCGTAATCGACTGTGCTAGGGCTGAGGTTGAATTTTGCTCACTGGATGACCAAGCGTCCGTCGACACCCAGTCTGCCGCTAAACTTGTCGTTAACGATGACACCTACATCCCTCCATGCTCTTTTGCGTTCGTCCAGTTTCATGCAGCTCCATATCCGACGGCACGGTCTTCTTCATACCGTCTCCAATATTCGTCGCCCGAAGAGCCCTCCCCCTGCCTTTTGCTGCTCTCGACCTTGTAAAAGGCTCAACCACAATGCCAATTTATAATCATGACTCGTCGTCTTTATTTCTACTTTGTCACGAGCGCCTTGGCCACATCGAGACAATCAGTTCTACCAGATATATATCCGTCCCCGATGAGGTGCCTTCTACCTCCGTCTGTGAACTGGCTGTCGTCTCAGCGGCTGACTCAACGTCGGCAAACATAATTCAACCATTCATCACTGCAGATTTGACATCTTCGCAGCGTTCACAACTCCTCACCATTCTTGAGTGCTACCGCCATTCTTTCGATGTTGAACAAACATCTCTCGGCCGTGCTTTAGCAGTAGAACACCACATCGACACTGGGTCCCACTCACCGCTGCGACAACGGCCATATCACGTGTCCGCTACAGAACGCCGCGTCATTGCTGACCAAGTAGACGACATGCTTCGCAGAGGCGTCATTCGACCTTCACAGAGCCCATGGGCGTCTCCGGTGGTCCTCGTCAAAAAGAAAGACGGTTCTATTCGTTTCTGTGTCGATTTCCGGCAATTGAACAAGATCACGCTGAAGGATCTCTATCCACTACCGCGCATTGACGATACTTTGAACAGTTTACAGGGTGCCGAGTTTTTTTCCTCGTTAGACTTGCGGTCAGGCTACTGGCAGGTGCCTATGGCAGAGGCTGATCGCCCCAAAACCGCTTTTGTCACGCCAGACGGCTTATATCAAATCACCTTCATGCCCTTCGGATTTTGCAATGCACCTGCAACGTTCGAACGAATGATGGACAACATCCTGCGTGGACTAAAATGGAAGATATGCTTGTGTTATCTCGATGATATCTTGGTCTTCACCCCTAACTTTGACACCCACTTACGTCACCTTCAGCACGTCCTTACTTGCTTGACTAACGCCGGTTTGCAATTAAACCTCAAAAAATGTCAATTTGCCATGCGTCAACTGAACATTTTGGGCCACATTGTTTCCAAGAAAGGCATCCTCCCGGATCCCGAGAAATTGCGAGCTGTTACGGCATTTCCTAAACCTGCCACCATCAAAGAACTTCGAAGTTTGATCAGCTTGTGTTCGTATTTCCGGCGATTCGTCCGAAACTTCGCGTCTGTTATATCACCTCTCACGCAACTTCTCAGCAAGTGTAAAGACCTCTTATCGTGGTCCCCTGCCTGCGACGAGGCTTTCACCACCTTGCGACGGCTTCTCACGACGCCACCCATTCTACGCCATTTCGATCCTGAAGCTCCAACTGAAATCCACACCGACGCCAGTGGTGTAGGCCTGGGTGCTGTACTCGCACAGCTTAAACCGGAGCATCAGGAATACGTCGTGGCATACGCTAGTCGCACACTTACCAAGGCTGAGAGCAACTACAGCGTCACAGAAAAGAAGTGCTTGGCCATTGTGTGAGCCCTTGGAAAGTTTTGCCCATATCTATATGGTGGTTCTTTTGACGTCGTGACCGACCACCACGCGCTGTGCTGGCTTTCGACTTTAAGAGACCCATCTGGCCGCCTCGCTCGCTGGGCGTTGAAAATTCAAGATTATGACATACGCGTGGTTTATCGGTCAGGACGGAAGCATGCTGACGCCGACACCCTTTCCCGTTCCTCCTGCCCTAGAATGCCACAGCTGGCTCCGCTTGCGATTCCACATTGTCATTTTTTGACTTTGACACCATTGCTATCGAACAACGCAATGACCCGTGGACTGCGTATCTTCTCAATCATCTCTCCGACACTTCTGAACTCCCAAAGACGCGAACGCTCCGGCGCCAAGTTCCACACTTCTCGATACGTGACACGCTTCTCTATCGACGCAACTACGCACCAGAGGGACGCAAGTGGCTACTCGTCGTTCCACGAACCCCGAGGTCGCAGATTTGTTCCTCTTTCCACGCTGACCCACAATGTGGCCACGCAGGAGTCTTCAAGACCTACGAAAGGCTTCGACATCGCTACTACTGGCGTGGTATGTATACCTTCGTCCGCAACTTCGTCCACTCTTGTGCCGAATGTCAGCGCCGAAAATCTCCACCACACGCCTCCGCCGGTGAACTGCAGCCTTTACCATGCCCTTCCCGACCCTTCGAACGGGTCGGAATAGATATTTATGGGCCACTTCCATTGACTCCGACTGGCAACAGGTGAATAATAGTTGCTATTGACCACCTAACACACTATGCTGAGACCGCTGCTCTTCAAACGGCTACAGCACAAGAGGTTGCCACTTTCCTACCGCGTCATTTTGTGTTGCATCATGAAGGCCCTCAAGAACTCCTCAGTGACCGTGGTTGCGCCTTCTTGTCAGAGGCCATTGAAAAATTGCTCACTGAGTGTGCTATTGTACATCGCACATGTACTGCATACCACCCTCAAACCAATGGGGTTACCGAGCACTTTATTCGTACTCTCGGTGACGTGCTATCTATGTATGTGACGCCTGACCACTTTAACTGGGACTTAGTCCTCCCATTCATTACATACGCCTATAATACGGCAACGCAAGCGACAACAGGCTTCTCCCCTTTTTACCTCCTCTACGGTCGTCACCCCTCCCACACCATTGACACCATTCTGCCCTATCGACCGGACGCGTTCGAGTGCCTACCGATCTGTGACGCCGCCAGACACTCAGAAGAATGTCGCCAGTTAGCTTGTCGCTTTACTTGCGATGACCAAAACAGGCAAAAAGCAATTCATGATCCCCAGACATCAACTCCCGTTTTTCTTCCGGGTGCTCTTGTGTGGCTGTCAGTGCCGCATCGCACACCTGGGCTCTCTTCCAGACTTCTGCCAAAGTACGATGGGCCATATCGTATTCTCGAACAAACTTCGCCAGTAAATTACTTCGTTGAGCCTCTTACGCCACTGTCAGACTTGCGACGTCTCAACCGCGAGGTTGTACACGTCAAGAGGCTCAAGCAGTACCACGGTTCAACGCCGCCTGCACAGGACTAAGTCGCCAGGATGGCTCCTTTTTTTCTCCGCGGGGCCATTGTAAAGAAGAGAAAGTACACCCGCGCAGAGGCAGCATCATCGAGCGTGCGGCAGCGGCTCGAGCTTGGAAATTGCGGCTGGTGCATCGCCTTCCAAGCATCAACCTTTCTGCTCAATAAATCTCATTTATAATATTCTATATATATATATATATCGAAGGCTTTATTTGAAGGTCATAGGTTTAATTGCTGCTCACGGCAAGTTATTTTTTCACCCACTTTTTTTCTTCTTCTTTATATTTCATTAGTTCTAATAACCTCCCCTAGACATTCCTTGGCATTATTGTCTGTTAGATCTCATTATTATTGTGTCAAAACACGAAAAAACGAGCCTGTAGGTATACACTTCTTTTCCATGTGTGCGTGTGTGTGTGTGTGTGTGTATATATATATATATAGTTACCTAGAATAGGACCAAGATATATATATATATATATATATACATACATAGTCTATTAGATCTCATTATTATTGTGTAAAAAGACGAAAAACAAGCCCTTAAGTATACATTTGTTTCCCTTAAATATATATACACAGATCGAGGGAAGTTGTTCGGGAGCCAGCTGTGATCACTCATGTGCCAAGTTTCTTTTAGTCTAGAGGAATTAGTGAGCATCAATATGCAATGTTTCCACAAGGTTAATGCATAGCTTGAAGCCTTCAACATACGCAACGAAAACAGTTTCAAATAACTCATTTTTAACTTCAGATATTTTTGAAGGCTCAGAGAGCTTAGCATTAGCACGCCTCAGGAATTTTACAAAAACATGTATACGAGTAATTAAATGAAATGCAATTGTTTCCGTAGTAATGTAGTGTGCATCAACAGGGCATCTGGCTAAAATTTACTACATTTTCCTGATGAGCTCAATATAGCATACACTACCTTTTTTTTTCTTCTTTTGCTCAGGCTCCATGGTGCTGCGACACAGCTCCAAATTTTCCCATTAACTGACAAAATGTGTCTGTCATCTCTTTCATCTCTTTTAATAAATATAAAGATATGGCCTGATAGGTAATTGAAGCCACTTGTGTACCATGGGCATATAGCTGATTATCACATTTGCTTCCGGGTGATCGCTCGTAACATGAACTGAGGTGTACATGGTGGAGCACTGTTATCGATTAATTTACATTGGTTTGTCCTGTTATTTCTCAATGTGAAAGCCTTACTGCCTCATCAAACACTGGAATTAACTGCCAGCATCCCACGTCATCAACACAAGTGATGCAAAAGAATTATCACGTGACGAAATCAAGTCATCATTCAGCGTGTGTCAAATGACGACATAATCACCTGACATGTCAACTTGCGTTGCCTCCGTATGCCAATTGCGGAAGCCATGTAAAACCAGTGACATGCATAAACCTCTCAATGTCTTCGATCATGACGGCAGTGCGATACCACATCATGTGCAGAAAGCTTTCGAAGGGGGGAGGGTCAAGAAAAACACAAAAAAATGGAGCTTTCACCGTTTAGTCGTCTTAAATGAATGCATAGGAACCTTGAGAGTCATTTTTTTCGCTTAGTTATGCGGTCATTTTTTCAAAATGTAAGTCCTAAATCTTGAGATTGATGTTGCTGATCACCATGTTTTCAATTTCTGGTGGGGAGAAATCATCAGACCATGCATTGTCATAATTATTTCTTACTGAAGAAAATGGGTTTGCGCACTGCACACCATATTATTATCCATTAGTCTATACGAAAATCACAAACATGTCAAACTGGTAATGTCATCGACCTTTCCAAGTGACCGAGACACGAGAGCTATGCGTGTTAGTTTTTACTTTTGGTGATACCGCGCCGAGGGAGACATTCAGCTTCCTACGAAAATTCTTGAAACAGCAGAGTGTGGAACACAGCGATGTAAAACAAATCGATTACACACAGTAAAAAAAAGATATAAAGTGTGGAAACGTGCAACCATGAGATAGCCCTTTACTGCACGCATATATATGTGTGCGAAAAGCATTAAGACAAGCCACCGTGAGCATGCGACGGAGCGGCTGATCGCTGGAAAACGAGGAACAAGAAAGAAGCTTGTTATTTAGACAGAGAAAAAAAGGGACGAAGGGTGGGGGGGGGGGGGGGGGCACGCACAGGCGAGACAGTTTGGTACGCGGTCAGAATAAGCCGGACGGCTACCGAACCCGCTGCTTTCACCACGAGGAAAGCCCATGGGCTTGGCACGGCAGTGCTGCGGTGCGGGAGTTCACCGCAAAAGGCCCCCATCCCTCTCATGTATTCGCGCGGCGTTTTGGACACTCCTCCTATTCTAGGTAACTCTAGCTAGTGTAGCTAGAGCATGGTAACTAGAGTCACTGATTGATTGACATGTAGGGTTTAACGTTCCAAAACCACCATATGATTATGAAAGACGCCGTAATGAAGAGCTCCGGAAATTTCGACCACGTGGGGTTCTTTAACGTGCACCCAAATCTGAGCACATGGGCCTACAACATTTCTGCCTCCATCGGAAATGCAGCCGCCACCGCCAAGATTCGATCCCGCAACCTGCGGGTCAGCAGCCGAGTACCTTAGCAACTAGACCACCGCGGCGGGGCATAGAGTCACTGGAAAAAGTTTCAGAGTACCGCAAAAATAGGCTTTACGCGGGCAACATTGACCACCGGTGGCTACCATTTCCCTTCCACGCTCTCAGGAGCGTTGCTAGCGTGCAGGGAGACCAAACCAATCTTTGCACCTCAATGCCGTATCACGCTCGCCTGAACTGGAATATCCGAGTGTGTTTCTTCAAGAGGATACTAGAATTATTTCAAGTGATCGATGGTTACAAACGAACAGCGCAGTAAGCGACGTGATTGAGAATGTAATGTGCAACGATTGTCGCCATAAGCTCACTGTTGTCATTGGGTCCCGTGTCTTGACACAACTAGGACGCGTGGAAGGATTTTGACTTTGCCATGCTTCCTGGGGGTTCAGAAAGCGACAGCACAGCGAATTCTTTAGGCCTGTCAGCTAGCTTCAAGTCCTTTGGGCTCGCATGGTCAACAGATTACCTGGAAAGGGCTGTTCAGCTGTCTGGGCTGTGTAGATAGACAGGTCCCCCTCTGCATTTCTGGAGTCGTCAGAATGCATTGACAATGAGCCGAGTGCCGGAGAAAACATTTTCAGTGACGTTACGCGCATTCCAAAGGGCCTTTCCTGCGCACCATGGACTGCCCGGCAGCAATGGGAGTCCAGGGCTGGATAGGTGGCGCGCCGAAAAAGAGCACTTGGCGGAGAGTCGCGACACAACTCCCTACTCGCACCCAGACGATTGACCGCAAGGTACCACTGAGAGCACGCGCGTGCGCCACTGCTGTGCTTCATTTTGGAACAGCTTGAAAAGCCATTGCGCCAGGATTACTGCACTGTGGTTTCGAAAAATAACTTTGTCCGAAGGTTACTCTCATATAAAAAGCACTGAGAAACAGAGAGAAGCCCTGCAAAGTGGACTCTGTCTACGCATATAGTATCGAAGGGACAGTGCTGGGCCGTGATAGCAGCTCCCTCATCCTCATTTTCTGGTTGCGTGCTGGGCTTTGTGCTAACGCTAGCACTGGCCGATATACCCCCATTAATAAGTCTGTGCAGCGACCATACCACACTGCCAAAATCTGCAGTAAACCAAAACAAAAACAAAAGCAGAATAAGTGGTAACTGCGTCAATTTTTTTTCTAGCATCGTTTATACACCCAGTCCGCGGTATGTATGCACGAAGACAGCGATCAAGCAAACTACTGTGGCATGATAGCACGTGTGGTGTCGCGCTGCTAATTTTGAGGGCACACGATAGATTAGCGACCTCAGCGGCCGCACATCGTTGGGGGTGAAATACAAAAAGAAACACCCGTGAACCAAGATATAGGGGAGACCCGCTCAAGTTTGCCCGGCGACGCCAGCGCTTGCCTTTCCCCTGCCAGAAAAAGCGCACAACAGTAGAGTCTTCCGACCCTTCCGCTCCTTTTGGCTTCCACGCATTTGTGAAGCACGCGCTGCACGCGCTGCACGTGAAACGTCCCTCGTTTCACGATGTCACCCCAACAGAAAAGGGGGTGACATTGGTGCGTCGTCAACTGCCACAATAACCATGCAAACACGAAGAGGTCGACTCCACCAGTGAAATTCTACCGATTCCCAAACCGATGGTACGAGACAAGCAGACGACAGAAATGAATTAAAGCAGTGCGCCGAAAAAAGTATGTAAACAAATTTTTTCATAAAAATTTGCACGTGCACAATGCATTCAAAATTACGGGTGTTAATTCCTGCGTCACCGTTTCTCTAATCTATCGAGTTACTGGGAGATGCACATCCCCATCTTAAAGGTATAAATTTTCAATGCCCGTCTTTAGAGCACTTAAAAGATAGCGAAAAAATATATTGTGCTGCTACTATTATTCGATATTGTTGGGGACGTAGTAGTTAAAGCTGTGTGCACATGTGGTATTGGTAATGTGTTGTTATATATTTTTAAATCTACGCAGTGCCGACGGAAGTCTGTGGTTGCCAAAAGCTTGGACAACTATGAAAAAAAGAAAAAAATGCATTAGCCGTTGTTGCACGTCCGTTGGCAGATACAGTGAACTAGTTGTTACTGAGTGTGCAGGGGTAGCCCAAACAACACGGTGCATTTTTGATACGTGACCAAGATAAAATGCCTTTATAGCAATGCGCTCTTCCCCTGCAGATTAGACACACACAAAAAAGTTTCTCTGAAAGCTGGGCGCACATCATGATGGTGCGCACGCTGTTTGTGAACTCAAGGTACCCGCGATGAAAATGGTGATAATACAAGGAAAGACACGCAAGATAGATGTCAATTTTCGTTGTGGGTCAGAAAAAAAGCCCCAAATAGACCATTTATTTTTGAAGTGTTGTGTATACACCGCACGATAACTTGGGTGGGTGCTAGTAAATTAAGGTATCCCAACTAATAGCAGTCACAGCGCAAGAACCGCTTAACCTAAAGCACGAGAAGGAGCCTTACCCATGCATCCAGGAACAAACAGTGCATAGTACACAGAGTAAACCAAATAAAATAGGTATATATTTATGAACGTACAGAAAGTTTTATTCATCTCTAACGTCGTAAACAGCCTCGTCTTTCACTTGCGAAACGCACTTCGCTCTGACGAGGACGGCGTCGTCTGCTACAACTTGCTTCGCTGCCCTTTTACCAAATTGCTGCCACGAAAAAAAAAAATCTTCAATTGCGGCATCCTATTAAATGCGGACAGAGCGTGTACATCATAACCGTGCGCGACGCGAGACTCTCAAAAACACGTACAGAACGCGTGCAGCGTGCGAGCAAAGCAACGCGTTTTCAAGCAGGTTGAATGGGACAGCGGAGAGGCCAACACTCGAGTAACCAGTTTTCTCCCCACATTGACTGACAGCGCCACGCCCCGCAGCGCTTCCCTCGGCGTGGGTCTCCTCTATATGTGCGCATTGGAGAACCCCAAGCGGACACAATCTTGATACGCACACTACACCATACCTCAAAATGATAGCTTGTTTAGCACATGAAAGCCTAGCAATTATCAATGTTGAACAGACACCTTCATTTTAGGCTGACACAGGCAAGCGGTAAAACAAACTGTGTGTTAGGCGAACTAAACAACGAGCAAAAATCAAAGACATTTGATACTTCTCTAGCAAGGCTTAAATTGCAATGTTATTTAGCCATGGCAGCCAGTAAAAAAAACACTTACTGCATCGGCTGGCTTCAAAAAGCTAAGCTTCAAGTAGTCCACTGCTTTGTTCGTAACAAGAGCCACGTCTTTTGCACAAACTAAGTTAAACAGAGGCATGTAAGCATCAAGTATTAACCGCGAGAGTATCTTTTATAACTCAGAGGCGTAGGTGAATGTGGCCTTGCATAAGTCTTGTGGACAAGCCAACTTTTCTTTACACGCAACTATTTACAAAAAAAAAAGAGAGACTACCTGCCTATTGTATCATTCTCTTCACGCTGTGGCATCAGATGGAGTTTGGTGGTGGTGATCAGATGGATGGACGCATTGAAACCTTGTTAGTCCTAAAGTGCACGACTCCATGCTGAGCGGCCGGAAAAAGAAGTTTACATATGCCGTATAATGCATCATACACTTTTTTTTTTTTTTTCAGCAAAACACCGTTTAAACTGGACTGTTTGGACCTGGTTTCTTCTGGTGGCTGTCTTCACTATCAAATAAATATAGCAGACACGTGCCATTCGGTTTAGAAACGACCCCAAGAGCACTAGACAGGAGAGAGAGAGCCGAATTTCGCTCGACTGATCACTTGGATGCAACGTTGCCTCCTCTTTCTAAGTCTTCTCTTTCCTCTATACGTCCTCCCTCTTTTTATATGTTGTCGCACTTGAATACGCAGCAGTACTGTTAGTGCCCTTTGGTTTTGTTATGGCGATGCATGCATGCACCGCCTCTATATCAGCCGTCATTCTCGTCTGCGGGAACAGCTGAGAAGTGCACACTGTCTCTGCCAGGGCGTTTGTGGAAACTCCAGCGCTGGTTCCCTATGCCTCCGTGATGAGTCAACCTTGAACCTGGCCAACCAGCTGGGTCGACTCAGCACGTGGACTGTGCCAGTGGTGCCGTGCTATCACCTAGCGTATTGTGTGTACTGCCCCCTCCCTGTACGACGAACGGTGCGTGCCTTTCCCCTTTTCTTGGGAGGAGTTCGTGAATATGCCTCTTTGTGAGCGCAGTAAAAGACAACGATTCCATTGAAGGGTTCTGGACTCAATTGTCTTCCCTTGTAGAGAATCTTGGGAAGACTGAGGGTATAAAGCACAAGCACAGAGACGCTCGGGTATGCTTTTTCCTCTTTGGCATGCAGTATCACGCTACCTAGTCATGTAAATACTGCAAATAAACATTTCAGTTTCCAGCTCCGGCTCTTCGGTTCGTTATCGCCTTGACGCTTCAATAGCTCTGGGTCCTGACAGAATTCTCCAGTCGCAACATCACTGACTTTTTTCATGGCTTAAATAGCCTCATTTTGTCACAGTTGAATTGGCTAGGCACGGAGATGCATGTGGTCAGTGACTTCACGCAAGACGCCATTTACTTCTACACTAGGTGAATATTGCGTGTTTGTGCTAGCACTGAGGGGCCTTGCAAAACATTTTGAGCATGGTCAGAAAACGCTGCCGATCGGTAGTAGAGGCTCCCGAGAACTTGCGAGCCAAATGTTATAGCGCACCATGCGGCCTGAAATTCCCAATAAATTATCAAAGTCAGCTAAAAATTGCTTTCTCTTGACAAATGACGAAAGATGCTCAAAAAGCACACGTAGACTCCCCATCTATCAGCCATTGGCTGATCTAAACATGGCGCGCTCGGTTGTTACAGAGATTGCCGCGAAAAGTCGTCACTTGTCGATTTGCGAGCGCATGATTGCACTGAAAAAGTCGCGTATTCAAATAAAAAAAAAGAAGAAAGTGCTCAAGGTCACGAGCAGCACGCAACGTTTTTTGTTTGCCCCTCCCATCCCTCCCTGCTTAGCTTTCAGTGCTTTCGTTGGGACGAGAGAAGAGAAAATGTGATTGCAGCGTGTGACAAATCTTCATAACTCCACTCGTACGGGACAGATTTTAAAAATTTTGTGGCATTGAATTTGTGAGGCAATACGTTTTTCCAGTGAATTAATTCCATGGTTACTCAAAAAAGTGTTTCAGGGCCCCTTTAAGTGGGATGGATGCGCAGTCGCTGTTCAGGTTCACTTCACAGCGCCATGCCATGTTGCCCCCAGTGAAACTGAAATGTGTGTACGTTTCTTCATGACGATTAGAACTGATTTCCAGTTATCAATGTTTTCGAATGAATGGTGCAGTATGCGGTGTGATTGTGAATGTAATGTGCGTCGAGTGTCGCCATATGTTCGCAAACTCTCTTCATGGCTTCATCAGTGTCGTTTCGTGTCACAGTTGTGGTTCCTAAGTACAGAGGTGACTGTGTTCAGCAACTTCATGCCTACGCCACTTACTTCTTCACTACGTGAAACTTGCCTGTTTGTACGGACTATTGAGATATGCTAAATGTGCAGTCGATGTTCATGTTCATTTCGCAGTGCTCAATTGCATCCTTTTATCATCGCTGTATCATACCTTGCTAGCACATCTTACTTTCTGCTCAGCTTATTGATACGTGTAATTGGAAAGGCGCGTGCACGGTAATTGGCAGTTGTGCGCGACGTATTTATGCCTCAGTTTGGAACGAGCCAACAGCCCAACATATGCGGGCCAATTGGCATGCGATAGGTACCACCGTATCTTGTTTGCAAATGCGTTGTCGTTTCCTAACTGATACGTAAAAAAATAGGCAATTAAAAAACTGACCGACAGCACCTAGTTGACACGACATGAGGCGAGTCCTTGAGATTTTGCCGTGCTCCGGCTTAACAGCAGCTGGGGGTTCCGTTCCATTTTAACTTTCGCTTATTACAGCTTTCTTAGCACAGTACTACTTCGATTCTTGGTAAGAAATAGCATAGCCCTAAAATTTACAAATAACATGCTAAAGGAACATAGTATCTCGCTTGAAAATATGCATTACAGCCTGAAAGTGTAGTGAAACAACAAGGCAAGCAATAAATTGTTATAAAAGACAGTGTTTCTCATTTATTTGAGCAGTTGGAGTACGTGAGAAGCCTTTGCAAGATGTAGAAGATAAGAAAAAGCTCATTAAGTGAAATTGACATATTATTATGCCACACATTCAGCTGTTCGAACTGGCCAGAAAACTGGTGTCATTCGTGGCAAAAATACATACTTTGTAATGAATCTGAATGATGGACGCTCTGCTGTTACTAAAGAAGACGATGATCATCAATGGCTGTAGTAATAGCTCGCACACACCGCTCGCCAGTAGCCAGACCTGTCTCATAAAGCACCTTTCGCCAAGCCGTGTCTGAACCTTTCTCGACGTTGTTACGTTTGGCCCGGCAATTCGTCTTGCCAGACGCCATTGTGCGTAAGCCGGTCTACTAGGGAGGCTTTCAACCCCATCGGCGCCCAATCTGCAAGACGCTGTCCGGTAGACGTTCCGGGAAGCAGTCAGGTCTCAGCGAAAGCTTCACGAGGCATGCCTTTTGTTGAACGGGCTCGATTAGCGGGGGATCGTGGCGGTCTCATTAAGACAACCTCGTGACTCGCCTTTTGTCATCTCCGCGAGGCCATCTCAACGCACCGACAGCACGGAAGCGTGGGAACGCGTCGAAGAAGCCGTACACCGTAATCGAGCGTTTGGACTGCCTGAAGCTGGAAGCAGCGTGGACCGCTGGAGACGGTCGGGTTAGCGGCCATCTCCCCGGAGGAGCTCAACTTTCCCTCACCGGGCTCTACCTCCTCGCCCTGCGGTGCCGTCAAGGCGTGGGCCAGGTGCGTGTTTGTGTGGTGCGTTCCTGTTACCATTGGACCGTTTCGCCCAGCCGAGTGGTGCAATATCTGCACCCTTTCTGGTGGGTGGACCACAAAGACTTCGTCCCCTGCTTTGTGGCAAGAGTGATCAGTGCCTCCTTCGGACGGCAGGCTATAAAAGTCGAAGCATTTTTGTTAATCTGGCTGAATCATGTGAGCTGAATCTTGAGCTGCCTCATGGGCTGAATTTTTATCTGAATCTCTGTTGTACATATTGTGGTATTTTCTGGATCCCTGTACAGTTCCTATCGTTCTTCAATAATGCAAATAAATTTTCGTTCAACCTCTCTTAACGCGTCTAATCACTGGCGAAGATCGGCTATGCGGACAACGGCGGGAAGCCAGCTACCTTAAAGAGAATCCGCCGCTCATGCCATCATCAACTTCCTCTCTACCCTAAACAATGTACAACACCTCTATTTTAAGTGGTGGAAGAGCCAGGGTTCCTATCAACCTGGAACTTTGCAATCGGACGCTACCCTCACCATTCACCATCACTGCTCCTGTCCCTTCTCAAGCTGCCCAACCAACGACAGTCTACCGTACTGGCGCGCCTCGGCAACGCGACCCACCAATTTTTCGCGCCAACGACAAACAAGATGTCGAGGACTGGCTCATCGAGTACGAAATCGTAAGCACTTCCAACAAATGGAACGCCTGTGACCAGCTCACGAACGTGCGCTTTTACCTCCTGATGTGGCCAGCCTCTGGTTCAAAAACCACGAAGGCGAAATCACCAACTGGTCCGCCTTCAAGACCACTATCGCTGCAGTCTTCGGTCGTCCTGCCGTGCGCCGGCTTCGCGCGAAATAGCGTCTGCGTAGTTGAGTAAAGCGCAGGGACGAGACCTTTACAAGTTACATCGAAGATGTCTTGTCTCTATGCAGGCGCATCGATGGATCTCTGACTGTGCATGACAAAATCAAGCACATCATCAACAGAGCTGACGATGATACCTTTTAGATGCTCGTCGCTAGGAACCCACAGACTGTCACCGACGTTGTTCAGCTCTGTCAGGAGTACGATGAGTTGCGTAAGCAGCGTGTCTCGATGCGCAGTGCCGCTGAAGATACCGCTGAAGTATACGCCCTCGTGCACAACGTCTCAGCTGATCACACAGTCTTACTGCCCCACATCAAACAATTCATTTGTGAAGAAGTTGCGTGTCAACTTTCTCTTGTGGCCGAAGCATCCGAGCCAGTGACCTCGTTAGACCCACGTTTATGCCAGGTCATTAAGACACAGGTCACGCAGGCACTGCCTTCATCGCCATCTGTCCCTACGCCGCTGACCTACGCTGCCGTCATTGCTAGACCACCAGCACCACCTGTCTCTGGCGCATACCAGAACACCGGGTACTCCTACCCTACGATGCTCCCTACATACACGGCACCCAATCCTACTTCGCCTCTTGCACCTGCTGTCGTTAACCCATGGCGCACTTTTGATAATCAACCCATCTGTTTTGCATGCAGTTTTGTGGGACATATAGCACGCTACTGCCGCCGTCGCAACTTCCAGCCTCCGGATCGTGGGAATTCTGCAAATTACCAGGCTGCCCATAATCCCCTGCGACCATCTTCCCCTATCGCCGACTCATCCCTACGACGCCTTGTCAACTCTCGCTGGTCATTACCGCCCCGTCGTCGATCTGTCTCCCCGATGCTTCGGTGCACGAGCCCCGCTCGAGAGGAAAACTGACAGCCGTAGTTCCGGCGGCAAGAACTGCGTCGTTGTCGAACTCTCCAAGACTTCCTCTTTGTCCGCCCAACGAAATTGATGTGCTAGTAGAAGGTGCTGCTGTACGTGCACTTGTCGACACAAGTGCCCTCATTTCTGTTTTAGTGAAAAACTGTATCGCGATTTGAGAAAAGTTCGAGAAACGCCGATTACGAATCTGGCTCTGCATACAGCCACCTCCCATTTCATCGCGCCGACAGCTCAGTGCACAGCACGTGTTCTTATTCAAGATGTTTGGTACGCCGCCAACTTTGTTGTTTTTCCGCGTTCATCTTACGACGTCATACTAGGATAAGATTTCTTTTCTACTCATCAGGCCCTCGTTAACTGCGCGCGTGCTGAACTCACATTGACGAATTCGTGCCTTGATATCGACCATCACAGTCCCTCGAAAGTGTTTTTCGCAACTGATGTCCGCATCCCTTCTTTGTCCGCCGTTTTAGTGCCTGTGTTTTCCACTGCTGCCACTAACTCGACGCTCCTGTTCCAACTATCTATAGCTAGTGCGCACCACCGAACCATCGCCCTCCCATTTGCTGTCATCAACTTTTGCAATGGTTCGGCGCTACTTTATGGGTGCAACGTCTCTGCTTGTCCATACATCCTGCTATGCGGCGAGTGTCTGGGAAGCCTCGAGACCTTAGATTGTATTTTCAAAGACCCGATATATTCAGACAAGCCATTTCTACCGACTTGTGCCATTACACCCGCAACTGATGCTAATGACCCTATGAATGTATTCTGCAAGTCCATTGATTGCCACCTCACGCCCGGGCAGAAGGAACAGCTGATCAAGCTCCTCCAGCGTTTTCAAGCCTCCTTTGACCACAATCAGCCTTCCTTAGGTCGAGCGTCATCTGTTGTTCACCGTATAGATACTGGTCAAGAGACACTATTACCACAGCGTCCATATCGTGTGTCAACTGCAGAACGCCGTGTCATCAATGAACAGGTCGATAATATGCTGAAACATGGCATAATCGAACCGTTAAGCAGTCCATGGGCTTCTCCAGTTGTGCTGGTGAAGAAGAAGGACGGACCCATCAGATTCTGCGTGGACTACCGACTTCTCAACCGAATCACGCGCAAGGATGTCTACCTGCTTCCACGCATTGATGATGCCTTGGATTGCCCACAGAGAGCCAAATTTTTCTCTTCTTTGGATCTGCGCTCTGTATACTGGCAGGTACCCATGGCAGAGACTGATCGCGAAAAAACAGCTTTCATCACGCCCGACGGGCTGTACGAAGTCACAGTCATACTCTTTGGCCTCTACAATGCGCCAGCTACTTTCGAGCGAACGATGGACACTATCCTTCGAGGCCTCAAATGGAACGTTTGCCTTTGTTATTTAGATGACATTGTCGTCTTTTCAACTGATTTCACAACCCATTTAACCCGCCTCGAGAAAGTCCTCGCTTGTCTCTCCACCGCGGGGCTGCAACTGAATCTGAAGAAGTGCCATTTCGCCGCTCGAAAGCTTATGATCCTTGGCCACGTGGTTTCGAAGGACGGCATTCTTCCTGACCCTGCCAAACAGTCGTTTCAGCGTTTCCCAAACCGACCGCCATAAAACAGCTACGAAGCTTCATAAGCCTTTGCTCCTACTTCCGGCACTTCGTCCGCAATTTCGCGATGATCATCGCTCCTTTGACCAAGCTCCTCGCCGGCTCTAGAGACATTTTGGCCTGGTCTGCCACCTGTGACGATTCTTTCAATGATCTGCGCCGCCTCCTCATGTCGCCACCTATTCTGCGACACTACGACCCATTGGCACCCACAGAGATCCACACTGACGCTAGTGGTGCCGGACTAGGCGCTATCCTTGCGCAGCATAAAGACGGCTTCAAAGAGTACGTGGTTGCCTACGCAAGCCGAACTCTTAGCTAAGCCGAAACCAACTATTCCGTCACTGAAAAGGAATGCCTCGCCATTATTTGGGCGATAAAGAAATTTCTGCCTTACGTGTACGGGCGCCCTTTTGATGTCGTGACCGACCACCACAGCCTCTGCTGGTTGTCGTCACTAAAGGATCCAAGTGCTCGCCTCGCCCGATGGGCGTTACGGCTTCAAGAATATGATATTCGCATGGTCTATCGCTCTGGCTGGAAACATTCGGACGCAGACGCCCTCTCTCGTTCGCCCCTACCCCCTGACCCTGCCTGCTGCCAAAGTCTAATCTGTGATGCCACTGTCGTCACCATCGCCGACACGTCATCTGAGCAACGCAAGGATCCTTGGGTTGGTTCGATTCTAGACATCCTGGCTGGGCGGACGGCTTCTCCCCCTACTCGCACATTGCGTCGGCAAGTCGAGCACTTTACCACTCGCGACGACGTGCTATACCGACGCAACTACGCACCCGATGGACGCCGGTGGCTACTTGTGATTCCACGTCATGTGCGAACCGAAATTTCTTCCACATTTTATGATGACCCCCAATGTGGCCACGCAGGTTTCCTGAAGATTTATTCTCGCATACGGCTCCGGTATTACTGCCGTGGCATGTATCGTTTTATTCGACAGTACGTTCGAGCTTGCTCAACGCGCCAGAGACAAAAGACTCCCCCTCATCACGCCAGCGGTAGCGGTACTTTATTACCTTTACCATGCCCTTCCCGACCATTTGACCGTGTCGGCATTGATATCTATGGTTCCCTTCCCAACACTCCATCCGGTAACCGCTGGATCATAGTTGCCGTCAAACACCTCACGCGGAATGCCAAAACTCCATCCCTTCCTTCGTCTACAGCAGAAGACGTTGCGGCTTTCGTTCTTCTCAGCATCGTATTACGCCATGGAGCACCTCGAGAGTTACTGAGTGATCTTGGTCGTGTATTCTTGTCAGACGTCATCACAGCATCGCTGCGTGGGTGCCACGTCATTCACCGCACTACAAACGCCTATCATCCCCAGACCAATGGAATGACAGAGCACTTCAATCGCACCCTCAGTGACATGCTGTATATGTACATCTCATCAGACCACTCCAATTGGGACCGAGTGCTCCCGTTTATCATGTTTGCCTATAATACCGCCATTCAAAGCACTACTAGGTTCTCTTCTTTTTTCTTCCTTTACAGGACGTGAACCTTCTTGCACTATGGACACTATTCTTTCGTACAGACCCGACTCCTCAGAGTACACGACTCTGTCTCAAGCCGCTACATACGCTGAAGAATGCCGCCAACTGGCAAGATCATCCACAACCCAAGACCAAGGATGCCAAAAGCACCACCATGATGCATCAATTAACACTACTTCCTACCGTTCAGGTTCACTCGTCTGGCTGCATGTCCTTTCTGCTACACCTGGCCTTTCTACCAAGTTGGTTCCCAAGTATCATGGCCCATATCGTATACTACAAAAAACGTCCCTGGTGAATTATCTCATCAAGCCAATGGAACCATCTTCTGACCAACGTCATCGTGACCAGGAAATTGTCCACGTGTTTACTTGTCCATAGGTCGCCAGGATGGCTCCTTATTTCGCGGGGAGTAATTGTAATGAATCTGAATGACGTACGCTCTGCTATTACTCAAGAAGACGATGATGATCGATAGCTGTAGTAGCATCTCGCGCACGCCGTTCGCCAGACCTGCCTCATAAAACAGCTTTCACCAAGCTGCGTCTGAACCTTTCTCGACGTACAACACCTCTATTTTAACTTGTTTTATTGCGAGCATTCTCACTGACTAAACTGTATTGCAAGTGTACGCTCGGTGGAATACAACACACTAGTATCATAATTTTTAAAAACATACATTTAATAATTTATCTTGATACCATGTTATGTAACCAAATTTCATGCACAACTTATCAGTCACATTTGTGTTTTGCGACACGCCAAATGATCATGCCACAATTGCAGTCAAGATATATAACAGTAAACAATTATTTGTATAATTATTTTCTTTTCGTGTCTCATTAGTTTACTGGAAATAAACACGCAGCCTGGTTAAAAGATACATATAAAATCAGAGAAAACCGAGGAGTATGTGGCACGCTGTTTTTAATCACGGAGCAGAGTGAAGGAGTAAGGCGAAATGTCCTGTCGCATAAAAACATTCTCAGCAAACTTCATGCAAGTTACTGCAGAAACTAGTGTTCCTTGAAGGGGCGAAGTCTTTGCGATCAACTAGCAGTGAAGTATAAAGCCTTTTTTCGGCGTCTTTCCCGAACTGAAAATAAACTAGATTCACAGGTCACATTCAGTTTCTGCTAAGGTATACTCCCTCACATCAGCATGGCGCATTAGACAAGCAACGAAATACCCGCAAGTACTATGCTAATGCCAGGCGCATAGCCATGCTTTTTTTGGGGTGGGAGGGGAGGCACTGCCTTGATTTCGGGGAGCACCCTCTTAATATGGCCATTTTTCGCTCTCTATGCCATGGCAAAAATTAAAACTTCAAGGGGAGGAGGGGGGCAAGTGCCCGGTGTGCCACCCACTGGTTACGCCCCTGGCTAATAAGCCCGGCCATGCTGTGCGTTCAACGCGCGCGAACCGAAAGCGCTTGGAAAGGATGAGGCGGAGCCAGGTCTCGTGATGCGGTAGGCCAACCGCAGTGGCGGCGGCGACTTTAACCGAGGCACCCTATCATCGCTCCCTGAAGGGGGGCCTGCGCACACCTACAGTGCTTGTCATTCTTTGTGCTCACAAAACTGGCACTAGGATTGAATAAGTAAACCGTGCGTCAGAAGCAAAAGAAGTGCATGGCGCACCTTCTTGGTGCCTTTTCATGAAAGGCTACATGGACGACGGCCATCGGCGCACACACACGACGTCATGGACGTATATAGCGGCTTATATGATTACGCCAAGTACAGTCACTCGGTGATCAACCTGTCCAGTGTGATAACTAGAGATCAGATTATAGGCTAATGCCTTGCGATCCTATCGCGCCATTTTGATGTATGAGCATGAATTATAGGTTAAGAAGGGCTTTTATGGCGTTTTTATAGTGCCTATAAATGCCTATTTTGGGTGTTTGCACCTAGATGCCTATAAGTGCCTATAAATGCCTACTTTCTTAATAGCGCCTAGATGACCACTACTCAAGCCCAAATTTTGTTTTCGGGCGCGGTGTAAAACCGTTATTCATGTAAAAAAGGCAACATTGATATTTCTAAACACTATAAGGTTCGACGAAGAGAAAGCTGACATGCTGTAAGCGATTGAAGGAGGAGTACGAGGAGTGCAAAAGACGCAATTTCTGCAGACCTAAGTGGAAGAATGTCTCAGCGTTTGCAGGGGAAGGAGGAAAGAAAATTATAGATGGGGTAGGAAAACAAATGGGACGTCTATGGCCAAGGACGCGGCGACAGCCTTCTACAGATAGCTGTCCAGTTCCCTGAAAGAACTGAAGAACTGCCCTGAAAACCTAGGTGTTGCGGTGGGAAAGGAAGAGCATGTTTTTCTGGGGAGCCGGGTGTAGCTCGAGAACGAATGAAAAACCATGGAGGGCCACTCATGCTATTGTTGATGGAGTAGTGGCGAAGGTCACCAAATTGTTATACTTTATACAGCGAAGCCTGCGACAGGCGCCGGCATGTTTACAATGAGCGGAGTATTTAGCATACATTCACCGTATGCTTGAATATGGTTGTTCTGTATGAGATCTCTTGTCATATGTCTTCAAGTAACAAACATGAAAAAATATCGAACAGGGCTTCAAGGTTTGTTTTAAGCCATTACTCAAAATGACAGTTGTGTAACAATATGAAAAATGAACTGGGATGGGAATTACTAACATCGCGTTGAATTGAACTGCAGTCAAAGCTGCTATGTCAAACATTTCATGATAAAACTCGCATTGGAAAATGAATGTACCTAAACAGTCGTCTTTGCACAATGGTAATTAAGATTTTAGAATGTTGTATCAGTCATAATTTTTCTAATTCTTTTTTGTTAGTTTCATGACAATGAAATGGCTTATATAGAGAACAAAGTGCGTTCGTGCAACACCTCCGAAAATTCTTCAGGCCTGCACCCTCCGCCGTGACATCACCACCAGCCGTCCTACCAGTCCCATACTTCCTGACCGGTTCCGTCGCGCATTCCCGAATTTCCACTCGCTGCAGTGGTGACGGCCGTGCTCCACGTGTTTTTTTCGCGAGTCTGCCGAGCCATTTCCTTTGCGTTGTGTGCAGTGAATTTTACTGCCGGAATTTTATTGCACGAAGCTTCTGACATGCCCAATAAGTGCTGTGTGCCGGCATGTTCAAGTAATTACAAGACTGGAAAGAAAGTTCAAGTATTTTCATTCCCCAAGGATGAAGTGCTAAGGAAGAAGTGGCTCAGTGCTATTCCAAGAAAGGATTTCTTCCTTACGGAAAACAACAAGCTAAGAGCAAACTGGATGTCACCATTGCATCACACTGATGGTGAAATTATACTCATTGTAACAATTCGCGAAGCGCTTGTGCAATCTTTAGAGGCATTCCGAGATTCGCCGACACTCTGCGACTGCTCTTGGTATGCAGGTATGCGCATTGCATTTCACCGAGTCATGCCTTCAGAACAAGTCGTCCTTCACAGATCCCATGACAGGAAGAGTGCTAGAGGTCTCACTGAAAGTACCACGCCTGCGTTCAGGATCAGTGCCCACACTGTTCCCAGGATGTCCTACGTACTTGTCGAAGGATGACCCTTCTCCGAGAGAATGCCCGGAAACGAAAAAAATGCGCCGAGAAACGGCTGACCTCGCTCGTGCCATCGCAGAATCGGAGGCTTCTTATCGTGATGAAGAAACGAAATGCTGTTTTTCCTCGCTTCTTGAGCTTATGGAATGTTTGAAAAATGCACCTGTGCCAAATGGGTGGATTGTAATTCACCGCGCAAACTGTGCCCTGTTTTTAAATATTGTTGATGAGAGCATGCCGCTGTTGCGGTCGTCTGTTACTGTTCTCAGCGACCTGAGTATCAGTGTATGTTTTCATGGTACCAAATTAAGCCGTATAGGTGATTATGTCGTGCCAGGTAACATTGGGAATGTGAATGTCCTGTCTGCCATCCTGAGTAGGCTTCAAAGCATCGTCCATGAAAAATGCTCCTCAGAAGGTCTTTGTGACGTAGTCGTTAGCCTTTTCGAGTAACTTGAACGAGATGCCATTGACAGCAAGAAACGTATCAGTCGGTTCTTGCGAGAACAAGTGGCGTTGCTTGGAAAACAACGATTGCAGTATTCCTCCGAAAGTATGGTGGTTGCTTGCATATTGCATACCATATCTCCACACGCCTACAAATTTCTGAGGGGTTCAGGTTTTTTTGCCATGCCACATCCCAGTACTTGTCGAAATGTCTGCTCCTCGTTTCACTTGTCACCTGACACTGAGTCAGCCAGTGAAAATTTTCTCAGGTACATAAAGCACAGATTTAAGCAATTGCAGCCGCATGAAAGTGTCGTGGTTTTCATGCTTGACGAAATTCACATCCAGCCTTTCTTCAATTTTAAAGGTGGAAAAATTTCAGGCGCAGCAGGAAACAGTGAAGAGGCTGCACCTTCTGCTCATGTGTTTATGGTGCAAAGCATGCCGAGTTCTTTTCGCGAGGTGGTGCACATTCTGCCTGCACGAACAATGAATGCTCACTCTCTTCATGCTGTCCTGAAAAATGTAATCATTGGCCTTGAGGAAATAGGTTTTAAAGTTCTTGCAGTAGTTTCAGACAACAACGCAATCAATCACAAGGCACTCAGTATGTTTTCAGAACCGCCAAAGCTGAGCATCGTTTACCCAAATCCAAAAGACGCAACAAGACCGATGTTTTATGTTGTGGATTTTGTGCACAATTGTTGAAATGCATCCGAAACAACTGGATAAATCAAAAGAATCTTGGGACAAACCTATATTTTCCCATGTTTGATCTCTCAAACAACAGTGTCCATCCCGACTGCATACAGCGGGCATCATTCAAAGATCTTCGGGAGCTGCACAAGCTAGAGGCTTCTCAGCTTTTGAAATACAGCTATCGCCTTTCGTCAAAGGCGCTAAATCCTAGCTATTTCGAAAAGCAGAATGTTAGCTAGTACTACAAATATTTAATGCTTTTGTAGCTGAGGCACTGGATCACCACTGGAACTTTCATGCTTTATGGCATGCCAAAGAAACTGCCAATTTTATCAGAATAGTTCTCCGCTGGTGGAAGATCGTAAACGTTAAAACACCTCACAAAGGCCATCACCACAGAGATGTTTATGAAGAGCCAGTTTCGTGCCTGAATGGTGACCCTAAGCTGGAATTTCTCGATGCATTTGTCACTTGGTTGGATGTGTGGGAATCCTACAAACACGACAACGGCATTCTCACGCGAGAAACTCAATCTGCTCTAAGGCATTCCGCCTATGCAATACTTGAATTCACCAAGTACTGCCTTGTCGAGTTTCGTTATAAATATGTCCTGCTCGGCAAGCTGCAGACAGACGGCCTCCAAAACCGATTTGGCCAGTACAGGCAAATGGCTGGTGGTCATTACCACATCAGCATTAGGCAGCTGTATGAAAGTGAAGGCAGGATTCGCCTACAAAATACTCTTCCTATAATGAGCAGTGACGATTTCATTGATGAGGCTGTTCCATCGGCAACAGCCACAAATCAACAGGACTTCAGAGTTACTGTCAAACCTGAAGACCTTGACAGCTTAAGCACACGCGTTGCTGTTTTTGCTTATGTTGGAGGCTTTTGCACTAACTCTGTGGTAAAAACGTTGAAGTGCAACTACTGTCAAGAGAACCTTGTTGCTGACAGTTGCGATGATGAGTGCGATGGTGATGCTAATTCTTTAATAGCAAGTCTCAATCGAGGTGGCTTGAAATTTCCGAACGCGTGTGTTGTGACAGTAGTGATGCACACTGAAGTTGTTGTTGCAAAGTTGCTGCAGAATGAAAAAAATGCCGCGTGCTTTCTGCAGGCACTAAATCACAGATGTATTGTTCAACAGCTTGTGAAGGAGAGCTTGCCAGCATTTGAGGAACTGGTGACTTGTGCGAATGGGCACGAACCAGATTTGGTGATAAATATGTTGATAAAATGTGCAAAAAATGTTCTGCTAAATAATTATTGCAAAGAGAGGAATGACGCAGCCGCTGTTGCTAAAGCCGATGCCAAAGCTGTCGCAAAAGCACAGAAATTGAAAACTGTTGCTCCAAAATAAAGTGCTCATGTATCATTTGTTATTTTCATTAGTATGTTCATTTATTTGTGTTTTTGATCATTGCTTCGTGCCCCTGTTTCGTGTGTACATGTTGAATAAACTAACTCTTACTACAGAAAGTTTCCACGTTTGACAAGTTTCTTATAATTAACAATACCCTTTGAAGACATTCCGACGCGAGAGAAAACAATATTGCTGAGATACAACTGGTTCACTGCGAGAGGAGTGCCAGAAGCGGCGCGCTCCCGCAGGACCGGTCAGACGGCGAGTGATGACATAGCTGACGTCATGTCACGTGAGGCACAGGCCTGAAGAATTTTAGGAGGTGTTGGTTCGTGTCAATGAACGTGTGTTTTATTTGACATTGTAACCCATCTGCTGCAGTGCCTTTGGGTAAAAATGTGATATGCACGTGGATTTTGTTTAGTTTGCAATTTAATATTTAAGTGTCCCTCTCTAGGTGACATAATAAGTTGTAGTTAGACGCTAGAAGTTCTTGCGTGCCCAATAAAAAGTGTTCTACCACGGTCATTTTCAAATTGGTCCACTACGAGCCAGCAAAGCATGATGCGAAGAAGCAAGCTTGAATCCCTCGCCTCTCGTCCCATGTAGCCATCGCGAGCCTAATTCCTCCCCTGTTCTCTTCGGTATCAAGGCTGGAGAATCGCATGACACATACGCACCAAGAACAACATGCGTAAGCAGGGTCACGCGTGCATGATGTGCCCCAGCGTATACTTGTGCATGCACGCCATCGATGTTGTGTCGTTTTGGCGTTCTCTGTTGTGTATTACCCGTTTCTGTGGGATGGATCAGTCAGTGCGTGTACTTTAGGAGAGTCTGGCAAGGATCGTGTATTGTGACCCTGATACACCACGTCGCTCCACTGAAAATGCAGTCAGAGACGACGCACTAAACACAAGCTAAGCGTTCTCAGGGTTGGCGAGGGCACGATGCAGGAACGACGAGAAGACAAACACAAGCGAAATGGCGTAGTAGTAGTAGTATGTTGTTTTACGTAAAAAAAAACACAGTATGAATATGAGGGATGCCGTAGTGGAGGTCTCCACAAATTTTGATCATTGGTGCTCTTTAACGTGCACTGACATCGCGCAGTGCATGGGCATCTACTTTTCACCTCCATCTAAAATGTGACTCACACGGCCACAATCAAACCCGCGGCATTCGAGTCAGCAGCGGAGCACTCTATAGCGACTGGTCCACCGAGGCGGACACAAAACTAGGGCCGATTAGTGAATAGCATCTCAAGGCTATTCAAAACAAAAATAGAAATAATAACAAGCCGAGATTCCGTTTCCATGTTTTATTGTTTTTATCAGCTTTCATTCATTATACTGATTTTGAAAGGGCAGTGCAATGACACAGGGAAAATAAAGACATAGAAACAAAGAGTCCTGTCTTTCTTTGCTCTTCGTCTTTGCACTTCCCTTTTAAAATGTTATGAAGTATCTAGCCCAAACCAAAGTACTCCTCATTCATGCTACACAACAGACCACACAAATTGCACACGCTAATTAGAGTAATGTCACGTGCAACACTCTTAATGAGGTATTGTTTAAAATGCAGGATATAATCAGGAGACAGGACATTTTTTATCTGTTTTTCTAGCTATAGCTAGCACTTAACGAAGTTCTGTACAGACAAGCATTCAACATACCCGAGTAGTCCACGTAAACCATTAGGAAGGCTTAAATTTTGAAAAAAAATCTGTCAATTCAGCGCGACGACGAAAGTTTCCGCTGAGCGGCGGTGCCACTCCCTCTGGGTGCATAGTGGTTTTTCTCTTCACATACTGATCTGCAGCACTGTTTACCCCATTCTTAATGGTCGCGGCGTTTATCGATCGGAGAACCACGCGAGCTCGTGAAACAGCAAGGAGGGCAATTGTTACGCGGAATCAATAGTACTAAGCAGAGCGCCGTAGGCCAGTGATGTTATTCGCACAAAACAACTGCATCTGCGAACAGGCGCAGGGTGCGCATTTGTGGAATTACAAGAAAACACCTCCTTAACTCGTGGGTACAGAAGCTCATTGTTGTGGTGATGGCACCGCTAAATGAGCGCGCACCGTGAAAAAAAAAAAAAAAAAGCAGCGTTCAACAGGTTTCTCGAACAAATGCCCAAGCACACATTATGGCGAGAGACAGATTGGCCTGAGAACCGGAAGCGTGCGCACAACCTTGCGATGGATTACACCACACTGCAAACGTATTTAAAGCAGCGGCAGGGTCATTTCAAATTGAATTCGATTACTGTGCCCGGACAGTAGCCTTTACCGCAGGCACGTTCCTTTCGACAAAAGAATGGTGGCCATGCGAAACACAATTGGCAGCCGAGAAAACAGAACAGGCCCAGGTGAAATGCAAATGCCACGTCTTAGCCACGAATCAGTTGTTGACTTCGGCGGCTCATTTTTCCGTGTCACACACCGCACTTTTCAACCATGGCGGCTGCGTTGCGGGCATAATCTTAGCGCAATGAATTGTGCAGTGCAACAGTAGTGTAAGCAAGCGCCAGCTCGGAGTCTCGGTGCATATTTCGACGTGGCTAATAATTGAAGAGAGCAGTAAAATGAAAATCTACGGTCAGGGGGATGGCGCTACACGCAACTAGGCAAGGGTCGCAGTTGCAGCACCTCCCATGCATTTAAGCCCGCAGCGCGAACACATTACTATTGCGACGCACGCGCTCAACAAGCAGCCGCCGATTGCCCCGTTAGATCACGCACCGACAAATGACCAGCTCTGTGCAGCGAAGACGAGCACCGTGAAACTACAGAATGGTCTGACGTGCCGCACGGCTCTCACTGTAATAAGAGAACAAAAGAGCGCTTGCTCAGGCCGCTCACCTGCACCAAGTCATATTAGGCATTTTGCTGGTATCAACCATAAATTTAATCACTCTTTAAATGGGTTCTTTCGCAAAAAAATTGAACACATAGCGCCCCCTACAAAAGACGAAGCTGGCCAACGCCTCCTCTAGAAAGATGCCTGAGGAATGGCTCGCACTCCCAGCGGAGTTGGCCTGCCTTCAGTTTTAAAGAAGCTCCGCGCGGTGGCGCTCGCGACCAACACAGAGTTTTTCAAAGGCAGCGTCTTCTACACCGCGTGGCGCAGCAGCCATCCCCACACAAAAGTGGCTTCTGCGCCGCACAAAAGTGACGTCACTTAAAAAGTTATTGGCAGCGTCTTCTGCACCACGCGGTGCAGCAGCCATCCCCACACAGAACTGGCTTCTGCACCGCACAAAAGTGACGTCGTTTAATATCTAAAGCTAATTAAATGTGTAAATTATTTGTGCGTATTTTGTTAAACCTACAAAACATTTATAAAAAGGTGTTTAACAAGTCAATTAGTTCAGATTTGTTATTTAAATACAAATTACAAGTATTTTGAATACAGGGAGCGCCACGGGCGCTGCGGCTAAAGGTAAACACTGCGAAATAGTAGCCACCTGCGATGTGTTGATGGTGAAAACTCCGATGAAATCTTGGCCATGGCCTAGGCCACTCCCAAGGAGGATTGGAGTGTCGTCGCTGCTTCATGTGATTGCTGGATGCTTAGTTGAACCTGGTGGTTGGAGCTAGCGCGGCCATCCACCGCGCCGCAGCTTCATCTGAGTGTGTGCGCCATAAAGTTTCTCAGTATGATGTGCGGATTACAGTCGTTGGACGTACTGCATTTTCTAGATTGCAATGCCAAGCGTGGTGTTGCCAAAGGAGAAAGTGTTCTTGCTGCCGAGATTTGCTTGTCGCGAAGGACAAGGTCGACGATGAAATAAATGCTTTCGCACGGTTCACGTGTGACTGACCGGACGCACATGCATGAAACCCCAGTGCGTCGGCGAAGTGTTCATACGATGGATGGAAACAACTTTATTGTATTGTTCTTACGAAGCCTGTGATCTCCGAAGGCCAGAGCTACTGCATTGCCGTCTGTTTTGTCAAGTGCGAACACGTACGGCCGTTCTCATCCGTTGCTACGTGAATGCTCCCGTGCCGTCACAGGCCACGCGTTTTTTTGAGCAACGCAGACAAGTAGTTAGATGGGCTAACGCCGTCGGCACTTGCCCTTGGGCATTGTTTATCAAGTGCTGATCGCCGAGAACATTGCGGTGACACGTCAGTATTTTTAAAGAAAGCGGCCTGCCGGTTACCTCGTCAGGTGATGGTACACTGAGCGACATAAAAAAGTTGCCCAAGACTACGTTGCAGTGCACCTTTATGTCATCAAGACTTTGATAAAGCGTGGAAATCAACATTCCTGACACTTGTGCTGAAAAAACCAATGCAGCCAGCTGCATTCGAGTTTTTGTGGCTTTTTGCGTCTCGCCGATTAAGAGCACTAATTCGCAAAACACTTTATCATAATAAATATAGTCAATCCTGCAAGCGTCATCGAAGATCCAATATTAAAGGGCCTGTGGACGGGACCACCACCAGCAGCAACTTGGGCTGATGAGGAGGCGCAAATGTTAAAACAATACATGCGTGAACAAAAAAAAATCGTATTGATAACTGCAATGGTATTTGAACCACCGACCTCACCAGTTCTTGTGTTGCTTTAACCAACTCCGCCACAGCTGCCGATCAGTTTGAGGTGACAAACAAGCCTGTTTTGTATTGTTGTCACGCAAAACCTAAATAACATTTTCGTTCACTTTTTTGTTTGGACGTAATTTTAACGGCTTTTATTGTTATGTCTAGACGTATCGCTAGACACTCCCGACTATTCAAACAAAGCGCCTAACCGAAAAATGCAACACGTCACTTCCGTGCGGCGCAGCAGCCGTTTCTGTGTGGGGATGGCTTGTGCGCCGCGCGGCGCAGTAGTCTCTGCCAAAGTTATTACCTAAAGCTAGTTAAATGTGTAAATTATTCGTGCGTATTGCGTTAAACCTACAAAACGTTTACTAAGAAGGTGTTTAACGAGTCAATTAGCTCAGGTTTGTTATTTAAATACATATTACAAGTATTTTGAATACAGGGATGGGCGCCCCCTGTATTCAAAATACTTTTAATATGTATTTGTACATACTGTAATATACTTGTAATATGTATGTATAAAACACTGCGAGATAGTAGCCGCCTGCAATGAGTTGATGGTGAAAACTCCGATGAAATCTTGGCCATGGCCTAGGCCACTCCCAAGGAGGATTGGAGTGTCGTCGCTGCTTCATGTGATTGCTGGATGCTTAGTTGAACCTGGTGGTTGGAGCTAGCGCGGCCATCCACCGCGCCGCAGCTTCATCTGAGTGTGTGCGCCATAAAGTTTCTCAGTATGATGTGCGGATTACAGTCGTTGGACGTACTGCATTTTCTAGATTGCAATGCCAAGCGTGGTGTTGCCAAAGGAGAAAGTGTTCTTGCTGCCGAGATTTGCTTGTCGCGAAGGACAAGGTCGACGATGAAATAAATGCTTTCGCACGGTTCACGTGTGACTGACCGGACGCACATGCATGAAACCCCAGTGCGTCGGCGAAGTGTTCATACGATGGATGGAAACAACTTTATTATAATGTTCTTGCGAAGCCTGTGATCTCCGAAGGCCAGAGCTACTGCATTGCAGTCTGTTTTGTCAAGTGCGAACACGTACGGCCGTTCTCATCCGTTGCTACGTGAATGCTCCCGTGCCGTCACAGGCCACGCGTGTTTTTGAGCAACGCAGACAAGTAGTTAGATGGGCTAACGCCGTCGGCACTTGCCCTTGGGCATTGTTTATCAAGTGCTGATCGCCGAGAACATTGCGGTGACACGTCAGTATTTTTAAGGAAAGCGGCCTGCCGGTTACCTCGTCAGGTGATGGTACACTGAGTGACATACAAAACGTTGCCCAAGACTACGTTGCAGTGCACCTTTCTGTCATCAAGACTTTGATAAACCGAGGAAATCAAAATTCCTGACACCTGTGCTGAAGAAACCAATGCAGCCAGCTGCATTCGAGTTTTTGTGGCTTTTTGCGTCTCGCTGATTAAGAGCACTAATTCGCAAAACACTTTATCATAATAAATATAGTCCATCCTGCAAGCGTCATCGAAGATCCAATATTAAAGGGCCTGTGGACGGGACCACCACCAGCAGCAACTTGGGCTGATGAGGAGGCGCAAAAGTTAAAACAATACATGCGTGAACAAAAAAAAGAGAAAGTATCGATAACTGCAATGGGATTTGAACCACCGACCTCACCAGTTCTTGTGTTTCTTTAAACAACTCCGCCACAGCTGCTTTTTTTTTTCTTTATTACCAGTTTCGCACAAGGTACACACATCAATATAAGTCACTGTAAACAGTAACATACAAATAGAAGTGATGACAAAAAAGCCGCGGAACTATTAGTGATTACAGTGCTAAAATTCCTTCAGGTTCACCAGGGGTTCGACCCTGGAGAGCCATTCCGGAACAAAATCTTGTTGTTTGAGTATATCAATGTACTGAGCAATGCTTTCGCGGAACAGCATACGGGCCGGACGCCTGTCAGGGTCACAGTAGTAACTGGCCATTCTTGCCCGCCATAGACAATGGAGGCCAAGCAGCATTATAAGATCGAAAGGCAGTCCCTCCTCTTTTTCTACTGTTAAAAACCTGATACCCAGTGAATGTAAGGGAAGTTCCTTTTTTAAAGTTCTCTGTAAAACACCCCAGAAGTATACCCCTTCCAAACAATGCAGAAAAACGTGATCTATTGTCTCCGGCTTTCGGCAGATCAAACAGTGCGAACCCCATGGCATATAAAATTTCCTATCTTCTAAAAAAGTTTTAACCGGCAGTGTTCCGGAGTGTAATTTAAAGAAAAAGCTTTTTGCACTAGGCTGAATTTGCATTTTCTTAACACTCTTAAACTACGCCACAGCTGCCGATCGGTTCGAGGTGGCAAACAAGCCTGTTTTGTATTGCTGTCACGTGAAACCTAAACAACATTTTTGTTCACTTTTTCGTGTGGACATATTTTTAACGGCTTTTATTGTTATGTCTAGACGTACCGCTAGACACTCCCGACTATTCAAACAAAGCGCCTAACAAAAAAATGCAATACGTCACTTCCGTGCGGTGCAGCAGCCGTTTTTGTGTGGGGGTGGCTTGTGCGCTGCGCGGCGCAGCAGTCTCTGCCTTTTTCAAAGCACTGGGGTTTAGGAACCAGGAGGGCAAAAAAGACTTTAAGCGGGTACACTTAACTAGAAGGAGGTTATCTGATTGGAAGTTAAAGTCAAAATACGAGGGAAAATTAAACTCTTCACTGTAAAATACGAATCCTCAAACTCACTTTTTAAAGAAAAAAAAATCTACTTTTTGATTTATTAGGTATTACGGCTTGGTGGCGCTAGCCACCGCCCAATCTAAAGGGTACAGCCACGGAGGAGGGGGTACAGTTATATTCATTCATCCATTATCATGGCGACGAGCGGTACCAGTTGAGCGTTTTTCATCTGCGGCCCCTAGAGGCGCGTCAGTCGAAAGTTATTTGAGGCTATAGGAATCTTCGATTTGGCTTGCACTAGTTCAGAAAAGTGCAGGTGCAGAAAAAGCGGTGCCAAGCGGTGCAGTGAGCGTGCAGCGCCGGTCGAGCAAGTGCAGGTGCAGCCTCAACCACGCCTCGGCACTAGCCGACACTAGCGCGCGACGGCTACAGCCAAAACGAAGGCGTGAGTTGACGTGAGTGCAGGCCGGAGAACACCTTGTAGTGTAAGCCTAAAATAGCCGCCTCCGCCGCCTTGTCCGATCAATACACGGCCGTGATGGCACTTCTTGTGACTGCGATGGAATTGCTGGACTCGAGCAGCGACGACGATTCCGTCAGCGGTGCCGTTTGCAGTGACTGCGACGATGAGTACGACGATGCGTGCATCTTGGTCGCGTGCGCGTTGGTGCGCGACGATGCCAACCGTGTACCCGGGTACGAAAGCATTATCGGCAGGTACCATGAGTATGAATTCAAGCGCCTCTTCAGGCTGTCCAGGGAGACTTTTGATAGTTTCAGTGCCAAGTTCAAGACTTCAGCCTTCTACCCAAGGGCAGTGCAAGGCCGCCAACAAATCAGTGCCGAAAAAACATGCCTCATAGCGCTTGTGTACCTAGGCTCACAAATATCTATGTACGCCATAGGCGACAAATTCGATGTTACCGAGTCGTCTGTTCATGTTTGTGTGACACGGGTCGTTCACTTCTTACACGCTATTAGCGATGAGATAATTTGCTGGCCTAGTAGCGCGGAAGTGACCCGCATAAAGAACGGCTTCCTCGCCAAAAGTAAAGGCAAGGGCCCAAGAAACACCATCGGCTGTATCGATGGATCACACATCGGGATACTCACTCCAAGCGAATCTACGCAGTCTTACTTCAACCGGAAAAAGTGGCCTTCGATAATCCTGCAAGGAATCTGCGACGACAGGAACAAGTTGCTGAACGTGTTTATTGGGTTTCCAGGTTCGGTTCACGACGCCCGTGTCCTGAGGGAGAGCCCCTTCTTTGCACGCGCAATTCAGGAATGTGAAGACAATTATATACTGGGTGACAGTGCATATCCACTGATGCCATGGCTCATGACCCCATTCAAGGACAATGGAAGTTCTTTTCCTACGTGGAAAAAGAGCTTCAATAAACGACACAGTCAACAACGAGTGCTTATTGAGAACACCTTCGGCCTGCTTAAACAGCGTTTTAGGAGGCTCTACCTTGTTGATGCAAAAAGTGTGCAACAGTGCTGCTATATAGTTATGGCTGCGTGTGTGCTACACAACATGTGCAACGATGAAAGGGACTTCCTTGAGGAACTTGCAACGCTTCCCCAAGAAGAAGATGTGGGCAATGATGAAAGTGCAGGAGATTTTGATTGCAGTCTGCCATGCTACAGTCAGTCTCTGCGAGAGTTCATTGCAAAGGAACAGTGCTAGAAGTTCATCTTTGCTTCGCGATTTATTCAGTGTGCAAATGTTTTGCGAAGTGGGGTGCCGCGTCTAGAAGCAATGTTTTTTTTTAACAAATTAGATGGAGTAGACACTGCTAGTGTTATAAAAGTTTATTGCCCATATTATAACCCGTCCTTATTTGAGAGTACGTCGATCAACCGATCGAATCGCTGCATGCGCTCATCATGCCGCTTTGCCTTTGCCTCTTCCCATTTTTTTCTTTCCTCCAGTTGTTTCACTGCTGCCTCCTCTTGCTTAGCTCTCGAAGCTTGCATTTTTTCTAATGCCTCCAAGAGCGGCGTGACTTGGGACCTACTCTGGCGCTTCCTTTTTGGCGTTGTGCTGCTCCGAACTTTGGATGCTGTGTTGCACTCGACTGGGACTGCTGCATCTTGAGGTGCTTCAGTGATGCTGGTGCTGTTGAAAGTAATTGTACAGGTGCCATGTCATTTCCAGGCTACAGCACAAATTAAGTAATTTTTACTTACTCTGGACTTGCACTAGGCAGGATTGTTTTTCCAGGCTCCAAGAGCAGCCTTGGATTTACACTATGTTCTTTTTCCAAGACTTCTGCCAGCTCTCTGTAATAGACACTATGAGAATCACTGAAGATATGAAGACACAATCGTAACTTACTCTTCATATTCACAGTTCACACGGTGGTGACCTGAAGAATTGTTGTCTTTTTTTGACTTTTTATATGCTCTGTCCAGCGACTTCCATTTGTTTTCCACTTGTGTGGCAGTCACGTTGCACAAGAACTCCGTATTGATGGCCTCAGCCAACTTCTTCCACAGAAGCCTTCTTGTGCTAAACAAAAAAGCAAAGCACAGTTAGTAGGAAAGAAGGAAGCGACGTAACGTGACCCAAGTCTTGCAGTAGCACATGAACCTTTCCTTAGTACTTCATATGTGTAGCTTTCAGGGATAATTGCTAGGGATGTTCGATTATTCGAAAATTTTGGATAATGAATCAAACAGCACTGTATTCGGTTCCTAAGTCGAATCGAATTGCACATATTCTAAGTAACAAATATTCTTTTAATAATCGGCACTGGCGGGAGAACCCCAAAACAACGAAACAGCTACAAGTCATTCTTTCAATCCCTAATGTGACCTGTACGCAGCCCAAGCTTTTGCAAGACTACCTACACTATATTGATTGTCGAATGAATGCGCTTCTGAAAGCTCCATTCTTGCTCAATTTTTACTGCACTTTAGCTGTATCGCATTTATCAGCTCCTGTCTTCGTCTTGTAATAACCAAAGGTGGGAACTACGAGTGCTTGCAGCTTCACGACTAGCAACAGATACAAGTTTTGCGTTTGCGTAAATTGTTCTTGCAGATGTAAATTTCAACGCCCATTGTTATCCGCTTTTAGTGCGCAGGCCATGTTGTGATGACGGGTTGATCTGCTCCGTTACATATTTAGTTGTATCTGCAATGTTTGGTTGTAAATTGTTTTGTTTTTGTGTCCCAATTTTATTTAAAGTGAGGTGACAAAGTCTCACGTTGATAACGCTAGTCAATGCCGTAGTTGAACCTACAATTACAAAATGTTACGAATATTCTAGTTCCTGCTGCATACGAGATTACCTTAGTTTTCGTAATTGTGGTATTTTGAGTAGATTCAAACTGACTGTAATGGCCTTTGTCGAAAGTTTGTGACTATTTGTTTCAAATAAAATGTTCTGTTCTAAGGCTGTTTTGAAAATGGTCTACTTACTATTCAAACAGTATTCAATTACTATTTGTATTCTATTTGGTGCCATTACTATTTGACTCTTACTTGATTAGGTTCCGAAATTCACTATTCACACACTTCTGATAACTGCGAACGTTCTTTTTGTGCGGGAAGCATTATGTTGGAGAAGTTGAACATTGTGTAAATCACTCTTTTGGATCATAAAGCTTCACTAAGGAGACAGCCATATTCTAACCTGTCTTTGCATTGTAAAACATGCAGCTGCGCAACCTTGTTTGCTGACACGACGGCGCAGTCTAGGTTCAAAGATAGGGTAGCACGTGTCAAGAAGCATATCTCTTTTAACAATGAGCTGCACCATCTTGAAAAGTGGCAGTGCGAGAGAAATGCGGACAGACAGTGAAGACACAAGGACTGCAGGGCGAGACTTGCTAGAGATGTGCCTCAGAATAACAACATGCAATTCCCTCTAGTGCAAATTCTCAAGGCAGCACTACACTTGCAACATGGCTTGAGCTTGGAGGTGCTGCACCTTTTCGGCAAGACAGCGGTTGTGCAATGCCCAACACAAAAGCACCGTCGCTGTTTTTGAAGATCACTTGACTTAATGAAACATTACGAATGCCTTCGTTGTGTATATATGTGCGTGACTATACATACTGTTTGTGTGTATATGTAAACGTATATGTCACAGTCAGGCGCATAGCCAAAATTTTTTTTCAGTGGGGGGGGGCAGTAAAATGTAAATTGCTGGCAGTAAAATGTAGGCAACAATAACCATCGCCATTGTGAACTTCATGCGCCCTTATCTTGTTGGTGCTTGCCTAGAGTGAAACGGAATAATAAAAAGCTGCAAATAATTTTGGACATAGGATGACATACCGAAGTGCCCTGGTTTTTCCCACCAAGTCCTTCATTTCCGAGTATTTGGCGATGAAGAACCTTGTTTTTCGGGCGCTCCAAAGCTCTTCCACATCTTCAGCCGACGCGGCTGCTGCTGGAAATGCGGCTAAAGCCCCATCGCTGTCAACGTCGCCGTCGCAGGCAGGAGAAGGCGTCGGCGGTTGTGCCGGAGGGGGGTCATTTTCACGATTCCCTGCCATGAACCGCAACGTAACGCGCTTGCCGTCTGCAAGGGCGAAAACCAAGATTAAAAATACCGACATAGCATAAGCAATGCTACGAGGCTGTTTGCTGACCGACTACGACTCCTGGCCGCTAACCACGTTTTTTGGCAATGCATGCAGCCTGACTTACCTGATGCCTCATAGACGTAACCGTTGGCGTCCGTCATAAATGACCCGTCGGGATTGTGAAGTGCCTTAACTTCCTTTTGAACGCCCTGAACAACTATTTGCAACGTCGTCTGCTCTGGCCTTGGGGGGACGCCCGCCATGCTGCACTACTCTGCACCTGCTTTGGAGTGCGTGCACGCCGGTACAGAACTCGTCAGGAACTAGGCTTACACCTAGACAAAACGAGGGAGCCAGTGCAGAGGGTGCGACAGAGGGCGCGCGCTGCTCCGGCAAAACGAGGACGAAGGTGCTGCACCCTTTGAACTGGTTCAGCCGGTGCAGCCAAAACGAAGAGACCATATGCAAAGTGTTGCGTTGTTGCACCGTCCGCCACAAGTGACGCTAGCAACCGAGAACATTTTCAAAATGAAGGAAGGAAAGAGTGTGGCAGCTGTTTTTTTTTTTCTCATGCGGCAGGCATCTTTCTAGAGGAGGCGTTGAGCTGGCGCTACCTGATTATAGTGTACTGAAAGGAGGCAACGGAGTGAACGAGACGGCCGCGCCGCATCTAGGCTGATTCTTCGGCGGGTGACAGTGGCGGCGGCGCTGTTGTCCCATGGTACTGAAGATCTCAGGAGCATCTGCATTGGGAGCGGGCGTGTCGTAGCCTGCGAAAACGTGTAATTGCTCGTTTTTAGCGCATTTAGTGCGTTTATGAGCCTTTATAGGTCACGCCGAAATTTCGTCGATACATTCACTGTTTAAAGAGCCTGCCGACCCACACACAAAGAAAGAAAAATGTCGATCGGAATTTGCAAGGATCCGCCTAGCTTCTCACTCAAGCAGCGCTTTGAGCTGCGTTACATCATAAGTGGTACTGGCGAACTACAAAGAGAGGAGAAATATTAATACTGTTACTAAATGATACGCTCGTTTTGTCGGTAGTCTCTACGATATGCAGAGCACAGTGTTCCTTATGTGAGCATACATGCGCTTGATCGCTTCACGAGAAACCCGAGCATAAGTAATGCTGTTACAATGGTGTTTATATTCGTGACGACTCAATTTTATCATGCCAGTTTTGCGGAAGATAATAATTATTGCTTTCTGAAAGGCTTATTATATATTGAACATATTAAAAACACACATACATATCAAAAAGTGCCAATTGTATATATAGCCTGCCTATTAATCTGCGTAAATTCATTGTAACCAGTTCTCCTTTCTTATCAACAGCTTAAATTGTGCTGCTTTCCAAATATTCTATTGGCATAACGCAATTGCGAGCCTGCAAATTTATGACGATGTTTTGTATTATAAGTATAGTTCTATTATTGTCAAATGTGTAGGCAGGCAGTGGTGCATCTTGTTTTGAGAAATTTAACTTGTGCATGTATGCAGTAAACACACACACACACACACACACACACACACACACACACACACACACACACACACACACACACACATATATATATATATATATATATATATATATATATATATATATATATATATATATATATATATATATATATATATATATATATATATATATATATATATATATATATATATATATATATATATATATATATATATATATATTATGACGACTCGGTTGTAGCGAGGTTTATTGGCCGTGAACTCGGGAACGAACAAGCGCAACGGACCCGACAAAGAAGCGCTCGTGCCAAGCAGATGATGATTGTCAGCCAGAACATATGATGATGATTGAGTGCTGTTCAGATGAGGATGAAGCGCATAATGGATGCCTACACTGATTCCCCCCCCCCCCCCCCCCCCGTGGAAGCGGCCAGCCTGGCCGCTGCGGGCGGGTAGTCAAGGTGACGAGGAACGTCGTGTGAAAAGCTTCATGCGGGAAACGTGTACAGTTTCGGTGCTGCGGTAACGGCGGTCAGTTGGCACGACAATAGGCGTCACACGATAGTTGACAGGTGAAGTCTGCTCTAAAACAACATATGGGCCGATGAATCGAGGCTGGAACTTGTCGCAGAGACCAGGTGTGCGAATTGGTGTCAATAGCAGCACCTCGTCACCCGGTCGGAATGATACCACACGATGAGAGGTGTCGTAGACGGCCTTCCTTGCTTGTTGCGTAGCTTCCGTGTTCATACGAGCGCGCTGGCGGCACTGGGCAAGGCGAGAAATATATTCTTCGCAAGAAGATGGTGATGTAGGGCCATTGCTGGTGAAGAAGGAAACATCAATAAAGAAAGTAGGTGAACGTCCGTAAACGAGATAAAACGGTGAGTAGCCTGTTGTGCGCTGAACAGCGGTGTTGTAGGCGAAAGTGAGAAACGGTAGAAGTTTATCCCAGTTTCTGTGATCTGGTTGAATGTATACGGCGATCATGTCGGCAAGGGTTCGATGAAATCTCTCGGTCAGACCATTTGTTTGAGGATGGTAGCTAGACGCCATCTTGCGTGTGGTACCAGAAACGCGAAGAACTTCACCTAAAAGCTGTGATAAGAACACCTTTCCACGGTCACTCAGTAGTACACGAGGTGCACCATGACGTAGTATTATGGCCTGAAGGACGAAGTCAGCAACTTCCGATGCTGAACCAGTAGCTACTGAAGTTGTCTCGGCGTAGCGTGTCATATGGTCTACGGCGGTGACTATCCATCTATTTCCAGCACCAGTAACAGGAAGGGGTCCATAAAGATCGACACCGACGACCTCGAAAGGTGTTGTAGGGCACGTCATTGGCTGTAACTGACCAGCTAGGGGAGATGTCGGAAGTTTGCGAAGTTGGCATGGAGAGCAGGAACCCACGTACTTTGCTGCGCTGGTAGAAATCCCAGGCCAATAAAAGCGGCTTCGAATGCGGTCGTAGGTTTTGTGAAAGCCTAGGTGGCCAGCAGTCAAATCGTCATGAAAGGCGTTAAGTACATGATGTTGAAGAGCGCGTGGCAGAACAGGTACCCAGCGTGTGCCGTCAGGATGATATATGTGACGATACAGCACACCGTCCTGAAACTTGAAGTGCTCGAGTTGTCGACGAAGGCGTGCATTGGGTGGACGCGTAGCTCCTGAAAGGTGGTCTATAATGCGCCGACAATACGGGTCAGCCTGCTGGTGAGAACTGAAGGGTTGTTCATCGTCGATTGGCGGTTGGTACAGCGAGGCGAGCAAGGCAACAGAAGTGGGAGTCACGTCCGCACTGGTGTCGTTGGAGGTGGCAGCTGGAGTGTCGAACGACGCTGTAGGTAGTGGGCAACTAGAAAGAGCGTCGGCGTCTTGATGTTTTTTGCCCGATTTATAAATAATCTCAAACTGATACTCCTGTAGGCGTAAAATCCAACGACCCAAGCGTCCGGACAAGTTCTTCATTGTAGAAAGCCAGCATAAAACGTGGTGGTCCGTTACGATGGTGAATTGACGGCCGTACAGATAAGGACGGAACTTTTGTATGGACCAAACCACAGCGAGGCACTCCTGCTCAGTAATGGTATAGTTTTTTTCGGTAGAAGTTAGCACTCGGCTAGCATATGCGATGACCCTTTCCCGTCCAGAGTTATCGCGTTGGAGGAGAACAGCACCTATACCGCAGCCGCTGGCGTCGGTATGCGGGAGTGTTGGGGCGGTGTCATCAAAATGGCAGAGTACAGGTTCTGACGTCAAACTTTCTTCAATAGGTGAAACGCCGACTGACATTCCTCGGACCACACAAAGGGTGCATTAGATGCAAGTAGTTTGTGAAGTGGCGCAGCTATTGAAGCGAAATTTTGTATGAAGCGACGAAAATATGATGCGAGGCCAAGAAAACTTCGCAAATCCTTAAGTCTTGTGGGGCATGGAAATCGAAGGACGGCAGCGATCTTTTCGGGGTCAGGGCGAATACCGTCCTTGCTGACGACATGACCGAGAACCTTGATGGATTTGGTGGCGAAACGGCACTTCTTAGTGTTGAGCTGCAGACCCGCACCGGCGAGGCATGTTAGGACGTCATCCAAACGGCTCAGGTGCTGAGAAAACGTTGATGAAAAGATGATAATGTCATCAAGGTAGCAGAGACACGTCTTCCATTTCAGACCACGCAGGACGGTGTCGATCATGCGTTCAAACGTCGCGGGCGCATTGCAGAGCCCGAAAGGCATCACGTTAAATTCGTATAGGCCATCGGGGGTTGCAAATGCCGTTTTTTCTTTGTCGTCATCGTGCATGGGAATTTGCCAATATCCCGAACGCAAATCAAGGCTTGAAAAGTATTCGGCGCCTTGCAGTGAATCAAGGGCGTCGTCGATGCGTGGCATGGGGTATACGTCCTTGCGTGTGATGTTGTTAAGTGCCCGGTAATCAACGCAAAAGCGCACGGAGCCATCTTTTTTCCGTACCAAAACAACAGGGGATGACCAAGGGCTAGTTGATGGACGAATTATTTCTCGTTGGAGCATGTCAGCGATGTTTTCTTCGATGATTTTTCGCTCAGCGAGAGACACGCGCCGGTACGGGCGGCGATGTACAATAGATGTTCCCTCCGTCTGAATGCGATGCGCTGCAGTGGTAGTTCGGCCCAACGTTGAAGAGCAGGTGTCGAAAGAATCGGCGTGTTTCGTTAATAACGCAAGCAACTGCTGCGCCTGCATAGCTGTTAAGTCATCACTGATAAGAGCTGTGAAGGGAGAGGATGAGGCAGGCTTACTCATAGAACGGTCGTTGGTAGAGGCAGGGTTAAGTGGCGTGACGCTGACAGGCTCAGCATCCCCAACACAGGCTACTGCAGTGCCCTCTGGCAGGAGAACTTTCTCTGGCGTTTCATTCGTAGCAATGACGAGCGCGGAGCCATGGTGAAAGCGTACGACACCTGATGCAAGGGCTATGCCTTTTGCGACGCAAGTCGACGAAGGGGACACCAAGACGTCACCGTGGTCGATGTCCTTAGAGATCAGGGTCACAATTCGTTCTTGGTGTGGCGGTAGTTCGAGATCTTCGCGAGCGAACAGGCGTAGAGGCTTGTAGACGCCTTCGTCGAACATGGAGTCCGTATTAGTTAGGTGCAGAATCCGTTCACCACAACATATAGCGGCTGAAGAAGAAGATAGGAAGTCCCACCCTAGAATTAGCTGGTGAGAGCACCGGGTAAGCACAGTGAACTCGATGTAATGCAAAATGTCATCAATAAACACACGAGCAGTACAAAGAGCAAAAGGGCGGGTAGCGTTCCCCTGGGCTTCGACTAGATTGGGTCCATTATAAGGTGTCATTACTTTCTTCAGGCGTTTGCACAAATCATGCCTAATCACAGAAACTGTAGCACCGGTGTCCACCAAAGCGTCCACGAGAACTCCTTCCACCTGTTACATCGTGCATAATGAATAGCACAGCATAAACGGAGACATCTTGTTTATTCCATCTTCTTCCTTCTCCCCCGTGGCGGCCACCGAGCGCGTGCCACCGCACAGCGCTGTATAAGGCGCGTGCCACCGCACAGCGCTGTAGTCGGTAGCGACGCCTTATACCACACCACCGTAACAGAAACCATGTTGAACGGTCGTGCTGGAGGAATATGAGTCCTACTGTTACATGCAGTTTCTCCTCCGAAAACTGCATCATTCAGTTTTCCGACCGGTTATCAGTAGTAAACGAGGCTGGCCGAAGAGGAGAGGAGGAGCAACGGAAGGGCGAAGGTGATCGGCGTCGGCTTGAACAGTAAGTGTTCCGCGTCTCAGTCGACGCGGGCGGAGATGGAGACCGCTGCTGTCCAGATGAATAACGCCGAGCGTAAGAATCCCCTCTGGAAAAGTCCCGTTCGCGCATGTCGTACCCGCGATGCTCGTCCTGCTGGCGCTTGCGGCAGAAGCGCGATATATGGCCACGATATTTACAGTAAAAGCATGTTGGGCGAGACGGGCGCCAAGGCGGGTAGTAGAGGTCGTTCGGCACACCGGGAGATAGCGCACTCAAGTGGACTGACGGAGGGTCGGGTGGGATTGGCCGGAAGTTGACCGGTGGTGCAGCAGCAACCGGCGTGAATGATGGCAGCGGTGAAGTAGAGTTTACGTTGCGAGGAGGCGCGGCCGCAACTTGCGCGTACGTTGGAGGGCTAGACGGAGGTGGCTGGACGTAGGCTGGACCGGTGAATGATGTTAGTTCCTCCCTTACGATGTCACGGAGGGCCATGCTTGAAGGCTGTGTGACAGATGGAGAAGGTTGTGAGATGCCCATTGATTGAAGTTCTTCTCGTATGATCTCCCGTATCATGTCACGCAGGTCCCGGTCTGCGGTACGGTGTTCACTATTGCCCGACTGAAGGCGAACAGAATCAAGTTCGTCGAGACGCTGACACGTAGAGACGACGTCCGTGACAGTAGAAGGATTCTGGGCAACAAGGGCATTGTAGGCAATGCTTCCGATGCCCTTCAGGATGTGGCGCAGCTTGTCCGACTCGGACATCGAAGAATTGACGCGCCGGCAAAGCGCAAGGACATCCTCGATATAAGATGTGTATGACTCGCCGGGATGTTGTTGGCGAGTATCTAGGGCCCTCCTCGCTAGAGCGGATCGAACGGCTGGCGTGCCGAATACTTGGCGAAGCTGCTGCTTGAAGGCATGTCAGTCGGTGAGGTCGATCTCATGGTTCAAGAACCATGTCTTGGCAACGCCCGTGAGATAAAGCGATACTCGGCGGAGCTTGTTAGAGTCGTCCCACTGATTAGTTGCGCTTACCCGCTCGTAGTTATCGAGCCAGTCCTCCACATCTTCGCCGCGGAGACCAGCGAAGATCGGAGGGTCACGCTGGTGGTTTACGATGTAAAGAGGAGGGGCTTGCGGCGCAGAGACGGGAGCCGAAAGGGCATCCACCCACTCACTCTGAGACATGTTGGCGGACTGAGGGTCCAAGCGGCGGCCTGAACGGAGCTCCAGCGAGTAGGCGTTGTAAGTAGAGGTACTGGGAACGTCAATCCACCTCCACCACGTATGACGACTCGGTTGTAGCGAGGTTTATTGGCCGTGAACTCGGGAACGAACAAGCGCAACGGACCCGACAAAGAAGCGCTCGTGCCAAGCAGATGATGATTGTCAGCCAGAACATATGATGATGATTGACTGTTGTTCAGATGAGGATGAAGCGCATAATAGATGCCTACAATATATATATATATATATATATATATATATATATATATATATATATATATATATATATATATATATATATATATATATATATATATATATATATATATATATATATATATATATATATATGAGATCTAACAGACAGTAATGCCAAGGAATGTACAGGGGAAGTTATTAGAACCAATGGAATGTAAATAAGAAGAAAGAAAAGTGGCTGAAAAAATAACCAAGCGTGGGCAGGAATCGAACCTACGACCTTCGAATAACGCGTTATTCGACATGTATTTTTTAATGGTGCTCCTTGGACGTTCATTGTATGAGCCGGACCACGTCGAATATCGCTCATTTTTAGTCCGAGTGAGTTCAAAGCAAAATATTTTTATATATGGTAATTGAGTTAGTCTGAGTGAGTTCCATTTATTTTGCCAACCTATGCCGTACATGGGATCTTTCCGTATTCCGCAGGGTGTAGTCTGAGTGTTGTTTGAGAAATGTACTATAACCTTGCTCGTTTGAATGGTAGATTTAGTTTTCAAGTTAAGCAAAATCGTTTGTTCCAGGTGTTAAAAGCTGAACAATATTGCTGCTATTTTTCTGTCATACAAGCATCCAGAAATCTTGCCGAAATGCTCTGTTTGCGTTCTTTTTGCAAAATCGCTTGATGCTGCTCTGGGCAACCCGGACAATGACGACGTTTCAATTTTTCGACAACAAATTGCACACAAGCTGTTTGCGATAAGCAAGAAATCATTCTGATGTGCGATTGGAGGTGGAAGATATATAGTTTGCTATTTGTATGAAGGCTTGAGATAAATGTAAAGGGACAACTGAAAATGAGGGTGAAAGAGTGTGCTTGCATAACCTCTAATTTAGGTAGGTACCTCATCTTCCTGTAGCTAGGTGGCGCAGACATTTTGATATTTCGGCGTTTCGGTAGTTAGGTGTTTTGATTTTTTGACTTGGTGCAGAAGACTGAGGCGCAAAAAGCATATCGTGAAGCAGGAAGAGCAGAAAAGAAGAAAGAACAGCGCCATTGACATTTTACACTTTTGGTATCTTGTTTAATAGGCTTTTTGATTTTTCGGTGTACTAACTTTTGGCATTCCAGTAGTTCGTCATTACAATTTTCGGCGTTTCGAGTGCCACATTATTATAGCCTTAGTCAACAAAAAATGCGAACTCTGCCCAGGTGCATTTAAACCACGTGCAGCGCTCCGCTTACCGATAAGTGATACCAACCTGTGCGACAAAAGCAAATAATCCATGAAAAAAATATTGCATAGCAAAGTCACAGTTATGAACTATCTGAATAGTAGTTGAGGGACCATGTTTATTTAACCAGTAATCATGCGTTGGTTTATATTTGCAACTCATCCGCCGCGAAGCATACTTTTTTTTGGCGGATTCTTTGCTCGTTGTTCTCTATCAATTTATTATTCTTCAGATGTAATTAACTAGGTGCTTTACACGTCAGTATTCCTTCACAGTGTCACAAGAGATCCACGTGGTGCACTCTAAAAGTATTCGAATTCCTCGATGACCAAAGCTAATACTTGCGCGGAAATAATTTGAATGAGATCCACGTGCTGCACTCTAAAAGTATTCGAATTCCTCGATGACCAAAGCCAATACTTGCGCGGAAATAATTTGAATAAGTACTTAGAGAGCTCTATATACTGTCTAGATGTTTCTCGCGTCCACTCAGCTTGTACTTAATGCTAGGACTGCACTTAATGCTAGGAACCACCACAACCAACCACCTTAATATAAACACATGCGAGGGCTGAGATCAGTAGAACGCCAATTTAAAATTGTCTAGCTGACTAAAAACAAAAAAAAAGCTTTTTAAAAAAAAAACTTACAGTCAGTACACAGGGCAGGCTGCTCGCAAATGCGCTCTGGACACATCAATGTTAAATTTAGAACCTAATGTGGCGCGTCATTGGCTCAACATCTTTCTGCAGAACACCGCAGTCTAGATGCTGATGGTCTACAAGTCCTTCAATTAGCAGAAGTGGTCTCTTGCAACGTGCTTTATTTTTCCAACTGCGTCATGCGTATAGTCTTCTATGCAGCCCCCTAGAATAGGTTTAATTGAAGGACTCATTGAAGAAGAGATACAAGCTAGCTAGTTTTCATTTTGTACCAGCAGCAAAAAGCACATCGGCACTACTGCCGCGTACTCCACATAGCACCACTCAGTGAATAAACAAACGCCATGACGAAAAATAGCAATGAGCAAAGTGCATGGTTTAACCCACCAACCTCAAGACTAGAGGGTTTCGTTACACCGGCCGTACAGACAATAGCATAAAGGCTTTTACTTGTCATCTTCGTGTTCGCGATGGTCAAGAGTTGTAGTATGCAACATCTGTGCACCAGGCCCCAGTGCATAAACCGGGTTTTCAGCAAAAATATGTCGCTTCTTTTAATCAAAATATACCGGATTGAAAATGTCTGGTGATCGAATGCTTGGTAGTCTGTAAGAAGTCCTGTCACAGTGTTGATACGGCTTATTGTGCACCATTCTATAGACGCGGCAGTGGGGCTTAACATTCATGAACCATGGAAAAGCACCGACAGAGAACAAGTACTTCCACGTGCGAGCTTAGTTGAAAAAAATGTTGTAGCGATTTTCTTTTTCTTGGCGCATCATTCAGGAGTATCATTTCCAGAAGTCATGCGCAGCGAATAAATATTTGTAGTACTTTAACCCAAATATATGCGACTAACAACCACCTCATACTTCACAATATAATGAAAATATACTAGAATTCCAAGACTAAGAAGAGAAGCTATGGCATACACTGCACGGCTTTTTATAGCAGATGCACGTTACGTACGTCATTGTGACCACTACCAATTTCCTCTCGGAGTGAAACTGTGCGTGCTTGTGTGCGTGCGTCTGTAGAAGATGTTCAGATCGGCCTCTTTGGCTCGGCGCCGCTTGGACGTGGGGGACGATTGCAGCTAAGCCTACCCTAATTTGTTCCAGGTCAACGCTCTCGAGGTGCGCCAAGACGGTCATACTTCAAGTTCTTCAACACAAAGCGACAGTCATACTTCGAATCCTTTAGGGCTGTTGGCTCCCCTCGTCAAAAACTCTTTTGACACGCTTGACTGACTGACGGCCTAGGAAGAGCTGTTTGAAATCGAGGCTGCTTGATTTGTTTGACGTGCCAAGAGACGCGCTGAACAATTAGCCGAGAGCTTGAAATCCGTCATCAGGTATGTTTCCCACACGCTGTGGTGCGTTCAAGTCTTCCATTCCCAGAGCCCGTAGCCTGCCTGGCGCTGCAGACCCTATTCTGCACGTGCGATGCAACGTTATTGCACTCTGCTGTGACCTACGTTGTGCTTCTCCCTCGCCACGTGACGAACTGAACGTGCACACTCTCCTTTTCCTGGGTTGAAAAGAAGGCAGTCATCGACTTTTTCTACCTTTCCCCCTCTCTTTTTTGATATCCTTATTCGCTGCGCCGTGCTCCCTGCTGGGCTGCAGAAATTAGGCGGCTTCTTCTAACCACTACCCCTACCATGTGGGGGACGGAGATGAAGACGGCAATTTCTTTGGACTGCCCTGGACTGAATGGACATGCAGTTTGTCCGTTTACAGTGATATGCAAGGCGGCTTTCCTATAAGGTTTATTTTTCAACCAAAAACTCTCGTTCGCAGACTGCTTTTCTCCCTCATTGTGCCTTTACCTTTTTGTTGTACGCGAGTACAACAAAAAGTCACCTCTCCAAATTCCAGCGAAGGCACGCGAGCACAACAAGATCTCAAAAAGGTGTATGGCAAAAACAAGATGAGCAAGAAAAGCAGTATGTGAACGAGAGTTTTTGGTTGAAAAACTAACCTTACAGAAAAGCTGCCTTGCAGATTATTGCAAACTGTCCATTGTTTTCTCCTGCAGAGAACTTTAGGAAGACCACGGCTTAAAACGCGAGCACCGAGACGCTCTGAACCAGCTCTCGGAAGCTCTCATCAAGCTTCCATGATGCTACCATCAACATATAGTATTACGCTGCCTTTAGTGTGTAAATAGTGTATATAAACGTTGCTCTTATCAGCACCAGCTACTCTGCTTGACTTCTACCTGACACTTGGCTAGCTCCTTCGAATACATCACGAACAAGCAAAAGGGCACGGAGTTGTTAAAATGAAAATGTGCAACATCACATCGCTTTTATTGCGTGACGTATTCGTTCCCCGCCGCATTCGCCCGATCGTGTCCACATATAACTTTCCAGTTTTTATAGCGACGACACACCGTTGATTGCGGTAATGTCATTGAATGTCAATTAAACAGCGGTTGCATTATTTATTTGCAAATTACTTCTTCATAAAAAATGGTGAAGTAATTTATTATTTGGCCACCTAAGGAGCTTTCTAACTTGACTTACTTCTTTATCAAGACTTGAATATAATGTAAAGTTTTATTTGGTTGATTTTGAGCATTACCTTCGCAACAGAAGTACATCTGTCAGCGACAATCATTCTTAACCTCTCCCAGTGCCAGTAGGTCCGTTAAAGTTACGTGATGAAAACAAGTTTGCTGGACTATGTCATATATGACATGTCGCTCAAATTTCGGTCTCTGCATTTTTGATGAATCCAGCCGTCTTTTGTAAAGTCTCTACTGGCAAGTTTTTTTTAATTATGCTTTGTTATTTTTAAAACTGGTGGCCTCAGACAAGCTTATTACGCCGCTTCTCTCCACTGGATAGCCGTTATTGCGCACGGCACCAGTGTCGACGTGGGAGGGCCACGTTCTTTGTTCATCAGACAAGTCACCGAAGGGCTGCCAGCCTGCTGTCCGCCGTGTATCGTCCATCTTAGCCAGAAGTGAGGTGACATTCCGACAACATAATACGTTCGACGAGACGATCACGATGGTTTCTTGGTGTCACAGGTGCAGTGTGGTGGCCACGCCCCAATCAAAGATCTTGACTTGAGCGAGCGTGAGTGGCGCCGTCAGGAATGTTGTGTATGTCTCGTGATTCAACAGCGCATTCTGGACCCATTCCCTGATTTAGTCAAAACGCACACTTTATAGTGAGTCACCCAGCTCATTCATAAGAGATCTCTCACCTTGTCTGTACAGAATGTAATAAATCCTCTCTTAAGTTTGCAGTTTTACTCCTGAGTGCACATGTGTTTTCCTTTCTGTCTCTCTACACGCCCTTTCTTGCCCCTATTTCTCCACCCCCAGTGCTGGGCAGCAAACCGGATGCCAAGATAAGGTTAATCCCCCAGCGTTCCTTTCTCTTTCTTGCCATCTTACTGCCTTGGCATCTTCATCCCGGATATCCAATGTCTTAAAAAGCCGGTACAAATAGATAAGTTAAAGAATAAAACAGATGGTGAATATTTTCTGCATGTTCAGACGCTGCATATAAGTGGTCATCCTCGAAAATTATCCACTTTAACACCGCGGACAGGTGCTAGTGTGCCCTGAGTAGCTTCGAGCATAGACTCGACGCTTTCAATCTTCATTAAACTTCTCCCTTTCGATTTCATCCTTCGGGGCTTTATGTAGTTCTTCATCTAACGCGCTGCATTCGTGCTGCACTGCTACCACTTCATTTCTTCTGTATATAGGAACTGTTTCGGGCACAATTACAGGCTACCATCTTGGACTGATAATGATGCCGTTTTGCATCCGTATGAATATTCGAATAGTGCTATGGTGAACTCGCACGCATCAAAACGCTGGGCCATTACATTCAACGTCGTATGACCACCACCACCACCACCACCACCACCACCACCACCACCACCACCACCACCACCACCACCACCATCATCATCATCATCATCATCATCATCATCATCATCATCATCATCATCATCATCATCATCATCAGCCTGACTACGTCCACTGCAGGACAAAGGCCTCTCCCATGTTCCGCCAGTTAACCCGGTCCTGTGCTTGCTGCTGCCAATTTATACCCACAAACTTCTTAATCTCATCTGCCCACCTAACCTTCTGTCTCCCCCTAACCCGCTTCCCTTCTCTGGGAATCCAGTTAGTTACCCTTAATGACCAGCGGTTATCCTGTCTACGCGCTACATGCCCGGCCCATGTCCATTTCCTCTTCTTTATTTCAACTATGATATCCTTAACCCCCGTTTGTCCCCTAATCCACTCTGCTCTCTTCTTGTCTCTTAAGGTTACACCTACCATTTTTCTTTCCATTGCTCGCTGCGTCGTCCTCAATTTAAGCTGAACCCTCTTCGTAAGTCCCCAGGTTTCTGCTCCGTAGCTAAGTACTGGCAAGATACAGCTGTTATATACCTTCCTCTTGAGGGATAGTGGCAATCTACCTATCATAATTTGAGAGTGCTTGCCGAATGTGCTCCACCCCATTCTTATTCTTCTAGTTACTTCAATCTCGTGGTTAGGCTCTGCGGTTATTACCTGCCCTAAGTAGACATAGTCTTTTACAAGTTCTAGTTCACTATTACCTATCTCGAAGCGCTACTCCTTTCCGAGGTTGTTGTACATTACTTTCGTTTTCTGCAGATTAATTTTAAGACCCACATTTCTGCTCTCCTTGTCTAGCTCCGTAATCATGAGTTGCAATTCGTCCCCTGAGTTACTCAGCAATGCAATGTCATCGGCAAAGCGCAGGTTACTAAGGTACTCTCTATTAACTCTTATCCCTAATGGTTACCATTCCAGGCTTCTAAAAACCTCCTGTAAGCACGCGGTGAATAGCATTGGGGAGATTGTATCCCCCTGCCTTACACCCTTCTTGATTGGTATTCTGTTGCTTTCTTTATGAAGCACTATGGTAGCAGTTGATCCCCTGTAAATTTCTTCCAGAATGTTTATATTGTCGCAGTGCAACGCGAACAAAAGATGACAGCAGCTTACGGCAGCGAAAAGAGCGTATTCAGGATCAGCTGTACAGCAAGATGCCTGCTTCGTTGTCGTCCCGAAAAAGCACCTGACCCACTAGCTGGAATCTACGAAACATTCCTATCATCGTTCTCTTTCATATAAACACGTGTCACTTGCCTCTCCTTATAAGAGCATCGCCCCGATGCTGATGCAGACGCACAGTATTTTTTTTTTAACGTGCAGTCAGTCACTCACGTACGGCTTCATACGCACTACATGAACAAGTTCAGGCTGGTGCTGGCGACGCCTCGGGCATTGGGGACTGTCGGAGACAACCTCGTAGGGGACGTCACTTAGCTGGCGCGATACTTGGTATGGCCCGAAATATCGCCTTAGCAGCTTCTCGGACAATCCACGTTTTCGTACGGGTGTCCAAACCCACACTCTGTCACCGATTTTGTACGTTACAATTCTATGGCGAGCATTGTAGCGGCCTGCATCGTAGTCTTGTCGCTGGTGGATCCGTAAGCGGGCGAGCTGTCTAGCTTCTTCGGCGCGTTCAGTGAACACGTCAGCGCCTGTGTCGGTAGCGTCCCATTCATGTGGCAACATCGCATCCAGCATAGTCCGTACCTCCCGTCCGTGAACCAAGCTGAATGGAGTCATGCGAGTCGTCTCTTGTTTAGCCGTATTGTATGCGAACGTGATATAGGGTAAATCTCGTCCCAATTCTTATGATGGACGTCCACGTACATCGACAGCATGTCTTCAATCGTCTTGTTGAGGCGCTCCGTTAGTCCATTTGTTTGCGGGTGGTGCGCAGTGGTCTTACGGTGAGTCGTTCCACTAAGCATCAGGACGTGGTCTAAAATAGCTGCCGTAAATGCTGTTCCGCGGTCCGTGATCACGATAGTCGGAGCACCGTGGCGTAGCACAATATTTTCTATGAAAAATCTCGCCACTTCCACGGCGGTGCTCTTTTGGATAGCTTTTGTTTCAGCATACCTGGTTAGGTAGTCTGTTGCGACTATAACCCAGCGATTGCCTGCTGTAGAAGTAGGAAGGGGTCCCAAAATATCCATTACTATCTGTTCAAACGGTGTACGTGGAACCTGAACTGGTTGCAGCTGACCGGTGGGTCTCTTTGGAGGTGACTTGCGTCGCTGGCAATCGATGCAAGTGTGAACGTGGTGCTTGACGGCTGTTGTGAGTCGTGGCCAGTAGTATCCCTGCTGTACTCTTGCCAATGTGCGAATGTAGCCTAAATGGCCAGACGTCGGCTCATTGTGACATGCTTGGAGCACTTCAGTTCGAAGAGGTGCAGGAATAACGAGCAAATAGGGAGCTCCGATGGACGAAAAGTTTCTCTTGTAGAGGACGCCATTGCGTAAGCAAAACGACGATAATGTCCTTGCAAAGAGTCTAGGTGCCCTCGAAGAACGTCCGTCCACGTAATTAATCAAATCAAGCAATTCAGGGTCACTTCGTTGTTGTTGGGCAATCGTGGACGCGTCGAGAACCCCAAGGAAGGCCATATCATCGTCGTCAGAAAGAGAAGCTGACTGTACTGGTGATCGAGATAGGCAGTCGGCATCCGTATGGCGCTTCCCACACTTGTGTATGACCGTCACATCAAACTCTTGTAACTTCAGACTCCACCGTGCTAATCGGCCGGTTGGATCTCTTAAATTAGTCAACCAACAGAGGGAATGATGGTCACTTATAACTTTGAAAGGGCGGCCATACAAGTACGGGCGAAATTTCATAACTGCCCAGACCACGGCGAGGCATTCTTTTTCAGTTGTTGAATAATTGGCCTCAGCGCGTGTTAGCGTCCTGCTTGCGTAGGCGATCACTCGTTCCGTGTCTTCTTGCCACTGCACAAGCACAGCTCCGAGGCCTACATTGCTTGCGTCAGTGTGAAGCATTGTTGGCGCTTGTTCGTCGAAGTGAGCAAGCACTTGGGGTGTTTGAAGACGTTGGCGGAGGTCATTAAACGCTGCTTGCTGTTCGTGATTCCACTCAAAGGTGGCGTCGTCTCTAGTGAGGCGAGTTAACGGCGACGCAATCCGTGCAAAGTCGGCGATGAACCGGCGATAGTAGGCGCATAGGCCCAGAAAGCGCCTGACAGCTTTCTTATTCTTATCGGACGGTACTGGGAACTGTGCCACAGCCGCAAGTTTTTCGGGATCAGGCCGAACGCCGGTACAGCTGACGACTTGACCAAGAAACAGCAGTTCTTCAAAACAAAAGTGGCATTTCTCTGGTTTCAATGTGAGGCCTGCGGAGCGTATACGGCTCGTAAAACAACTTCTAGCCTCTTGAGATGCTCTTCAAAAGTTGGGGAAAACACTATGACGTCGTCTAGACAAACTAAACAGGTCTTCCATTTTAATCCTGAAAGTACAGTGTCCATGAGCCTTTGAAAAGTAGCGGGCGCTGAGCACAGACCGAAGGGTGGAACTTTAAATTCATATAAACCATCCGGCGTCACAAAAGCGGTTTTTTCCCGATCTCTTGGGTCTACCTCGATCTGCCAATATCCACTTCTGAAGTCCATTGAAGAAAAGTAGCGAGCGTTTTGAAGCCTATCGAGGGAGTCATCAATACGTGGAAGCGGATACACATCTTTCTTAGTCACTTGATTCAGCTTCCTGTAATCCACGCAAAAACGCTGGGTACCGTCCTTTTTCTTAACTAATACTACAGGCGATGCCCACGGGCTCTGTGATGACTGAATCACATCATCTTCAAGCATTTTAGCGACTTGTTGCTGTATCACTTCCCGTTCCTTTGGAGCCACATGATAAGGATTCTGGTGTATAGGCCTTGCTGTGTCGTGGGTAATTATTCGATGCTTTGTTAGCGGCGTTCGACCGACCCGTGATGTCGATGAAAAGCAGTCCTGGAATTCAGCTAGCAGCTCAAGAAGTCTAGTTCGTTCGTCCCTTGACAACGTAGTACCAACGTCAAGATTAGGTAGTGATCCTTCTTGAGGTGCTTCGTCTAGGGCCGATAAACTGCCTTGGATTTCTGCAGTAGTGTCAAAGTAAGCGACGGCTGTACCCTTCGGGAGATGTCGGCGCTCAGTGCTGAAGTTAGTGAGCAGCAAGTTTGTGCGTCCAGCTGTGACAGTGACAAGACCTCGAGCAACTGAAATACCGTGGCTAAATATCAGTGAGCTCATTTGGTCAGCAATGCCATCGCCGTCAAACGGCTCATCCCCTGCCACCGAAACAAGCGTACACGATCGTGGCGGGACGACCACATCGTCATCCGTCATACGCAAAGGCCCTGAACAAGACGTATGTCTCGGCTCTGAACAATCGACTAAAGTAGGTCTGTTGTTGCGAAATGTAATGACACTGTCAGGGATGTTGATCACGGCACCATGTTCTCTAAGAAATCCATTCCGATAATCAGGTCTTTACAGCATGAAGCGAGAACGACGAACGTCGCCACGAAAGTAGAGCCACCGATGTCGAGCCTTGCTGTGCACATTCCGACAGGCATCAGTAATTGGCCACCTGCCGTCCTTAAGTGAGGTCCCATCCACGCTGTCTTTACTTTCTTGAGGCGTACGGCAAGGTCATCACTGATAATAGAGAAGTCAGCCCCGGTGTCGACTAAAGCTTTGACTTGTTGTCCATCCACAAGAACGGTAAGGCCTGGGGTCACGGTTTCGTCGGTATTACGTCTTGTCGGCTTTACAGCGTGCTGAGGTGGGAGTAATGGGGGCTTTTTTTCTTCGTCTTGACAGCCTGCAACCTTCCCCCTTGAGGTCACCGCCTTCAGTTTCCCCGGTGTGGGCTGGGTGACCTCGCTTCATCTATATATACTTCATCTATATATATACTTCATCTAATATATACTTCATCTACGCCCTGATTCCGCAGTGTCTGCATGACGGCTGATATTACTACTGAATCAAACGCCTTCTCGTAATCTATGAAGGCTATGTATAGCGGTTGGTTATACTCTGAGCATTTCTCTATTACCTGATTGATAGTATGAATGTGGTCAATTGTTGAGTAGCCTGTTCTAAATCTTGCTTGTTCTTTTGGTTGATTGAATTCTAATTTTTCCTTACTCTGTTAGCAATTACTTTTGTAAATAGCTTGTATACTACAGAGAGCAAGCTGATCGGCCTGTAATTCTTCAAGTCCTTGTCATCTCCTTTCTTATGTATTAAGATGATATTAGCGTTCTTCCAAGACTCTGGTACCCTTCCCGTCAGGAGGCACCTCGTAAACAGGGTGGCTAGTTTTTCTAACACAATCTGTCCTCCATCTTTCAGCAGGTCTGATGTTACCTGATCCTCACCAGCAGCTTTGCCTCTTTGCATGCTCACCAAAGCTTTTCTGACTTCTTCTATCATTACTGGTGGGGTGTCATCTGCGTTACTGCTAGTTCTTATAGTATTAAGGTCATGGTTGTCTCGGCTGCTGTACAGATCTCTGTAAAACTCCTCCGCTATTTTAACTATCCTATCCATATTGGTAGTTAATTTGCCTTCTTTGTCCCTTAGTGCATAGATCCGACTTTTGCCTATCCCAAGTTTCCTCTTCACTGCTTTGACGCTTCCTCCGTTTTTCAGAGCGTGTTCAATTTTCTCCATGTTATACCTTCTTACATCGCATACCTTACGCCTATTAATCAACTTCGAAAGCTCTACCAGTTCTATTTTGTCTGTTGTACTTGAGACTTTCATGATTTGACGCTTCCTAATTAGGTTCTTCGCTTCCTGGGAAAGCTTGCCAGTGTCCTGTCTAACTACCCTGCCTCCAACTTCCACTGCACACTCCGTAATGATACTCGTCAGATTATCATTCATTGTATCTACGCTAAGGTTGGTTTCCTCACTAAGAGCCGAGTACCTGTTCTGCAGCAACACTCTGAATTCCTGTACTTTCCCTCTCAGTGCTAGCTCATTGATTGGCTTCTTGCGTATCAGTTTCTGTCGTTTCTTCTTCAAGTCTCGGCGAATTCGAGACCGTACCATTCTATGGCCACTGCATCGTACCTTGCCAACCACTTCCACATCCTTCACGATTCCTGGGTGTGCAGACATTATAAAGTCTATTTCGTTCTTATTTTCGCCATTAGGGCTCCTCCATGTCCACTTGCGGCTTTCTCGTTTTCGGTAGAAGGTATCAAATTATTGCGTTCTGCGAATTCTACTAGTAGCTCTCCTCTGGCGTTTCTAGTACCGATGCCATAATCTCCTACTGCCTGGTCTCCAGCCTGCTTATTCCCTACCTTTGCATTAAAATCGCCCATCACTATAGTATACTGTGTTTTTACCCTACTCATTGCCAATTCCACGTCTTCATAGAAGCTTTCAACTGAAGCATCATCATGGCTGGATGTAGGCGCGTAAGCCTGTACTACCTTTATCTTGTATCTTTTATTCAGTTTAATTACAATACCTACCACCCTTTCATTAATGCTATAGTATTCCTCTATGTTGCCAGCTGCCCCGCCGCGGTGGTCTAGTGGCTAAGGTACTCGGCTGCTGACCCGCAGGGCGCGGGTTCGAATCCCGGCTGCGGCGGCTGCATTTCCGATGGAGGCGGAAATGTTGTAGGCCCGTGTGCTCAGATTTGGGTGCACGTTAAAGAACCCCAGGTGGTCTAAATTTCCGGAGCCCTCCACTACGGCGTCTCTCATAATCATATAATGGTTTTGGGACGTTAAACCCCACATATCAATCAATTATGTTGCCAGCTATGTTTCTGTGAGTTAGGAACCCCACTCCCAGTTCTCTTCTGTCTGCCAAGCCCCGATGGCAAAGGACGTGCCCATTCTGTAGCACAGTATAGGCCTCATCTGTCCTCCTAACCTCACTGAGCCCTATTATATCCCATTTAACACCCTCTAGCTCCTCGAATAGTACAGCTAGACTTCTCTCATGACCCGTATGACCATAATCATAGCTAATTACGACACAAAAAACAGCAAAAATTGCTTTTAAGCTTAAGATGGCAGTGTCTATGCTTTACTGTAACTGTTATATTTATTTTTTGTCAATTTGTCCAATATGTCTTTTCATGCAGCGGCCGCCGAACTTGTGCCGCTGTTCATAGTGGTACTCTCGGTTTCTGAAGCTGGATGAAGATAACTAAGAAGCCTGATTTTTACTGGCTACATAAAATGTGAAACGAAGCTATGAATCAAGATGAAAAAGAAGACAAATCTGTGAAAAGTCAGTGCTGGCGCATAAATGGCGCGCCGATTGCGCCGATGAAAAACGTCGGCGGCGGCGACGCGCGGGTCAGTTCGCGTCGGTGGCGGCAACGTGGCAAAAACTCTCGGCGGCGGCGCGCCGACCAGTCGGTGCACACCTCTACTTTTTATAGGGAGCCTACTTCTGTATGGGGCTGGCTGCTGCGCCGCGCAGGAGACGCTGCCAAGGAGGATATTTATATCCACCTTGGACGCTGCCTACTTGTATTGAAGGGGTTGCCTGCTGACTAAGCGCAAAACGCCTGTCATCTCTAACCGTGTGATTTACGTAGGGTTAATTTTAAATACATTTCCACCTTTATAAAAGTTTTTACGCAAATTTCGTAGCATGTAAGCTGCAAAAACGAAATAACGTATTTGAAGACACCCCTACCTAAGCGGCGCCACCACTAAGGTTCTGACGATGGCCGCTTCCCGAGTGACCGCCGATCACCGTGCCGCCGATATTCCGGCAGGCAAGGGAAATCTACAGGCTATGATTGTACACGTTTATTAGTAGTGACGTCACAGAACACCGTGACGTTTTTAAGCCAGGCACAAGCCGTGTGGCCAGCCGCTCGGTCCGATGGACAGCGGGTCCGAGTGAGTCTGTGCGTAGATGTTCTCTGGTCGGTGAAATTTGTCCGTAGTGAGTGTGATTGTGGCGTCGCAGTGGTTTCGTAATGGCAAGCAAGTCGGAGCGGGAGAGACAGAAGCACATACAGGACAAGTGTCAGGCCATATTGGGCCAACTTCTTCGGGAAGAGGACAACAAATACTGCGTTGACTGCGACGCTAAAGGTCCGTGCTTCAGCTCGTTATTGGTTCGTAAGGCTTAGATTTCAATTGCTGACGTTCGAAAATTTGTTTAGCACATTTGTTTATTCGAAACCGGCAGTATTGTTTCCGGTGCCCGGTATTGATGGTGCGCTGCCTGGGAGGGGATGGTGGCGGTTGCATTGGAGGTAACCAAATCGCATCTGAGGGCGTGTTTCACCAATCGTTTTGTGCCTCGGCAGCAACCAGTGATTGTGTTCCGTTGGGGGCGGATCTTCTGTCTGGGATTTTGTGGCGGGCAATTACCGCCTCTGTACGCGTCCAAGTGTAACAACCTCATGCGGGTTGGCTCTAGAACACATAGAACACTCTCTCAATTGCTGAGAGAACTTCCGAGAAATTTTCGCAGAAGTCGTTTCCAGTTTGTTTTCAGAAACCACGTGGCGCATTGCCAGAAGGGCGTCACGTGCCGTGAACAGCAATTAATTCGCTTGCAATGTGTCGTGTTTTGTTGGAATGTCCGCAGCTTGGGGCAATGAAAGTCTGGTCCGTGATTGCGATCGTGGTCAGATTCTCACTACTAATGCTTCCGAGTCATAGGTAACTGCACACGGGAAGCCTCCGGAGTTAAAGGAGTCGGCGCTTCGTCTTGGGGCGTACTGGGAGCAGATGCACCTATCATGACCTATGGCAGACCAGCGCTGGATAAGCGGCGCGCCTGGCGGAGAGTCAAGACACAACTCAGCTGCTTGCGCCCAGATGACCGGCCGCAATGTACCACCCTGAGAGCATGCGCGTTCGCCGCTGCCGTGCTTCATTTTGGAACGAAGAGCTCGAAAAGCCATTAGGATTGTTCGATTCGTCTGCACTACGTGGACCAGTTCACGAGGTGCTGCACTTTGCCATTCGTTTCAGCAGTGCAACATTGACGACCTCTGAACCTTGCCATTCGTTTAATAAGGTGCAGAAGAGGTGCATCATTAGTTCATGAATTTCCTGTAACTCCTACGCTGACGGCTTCGGCTTGGTGCAGGCGCCGTACCCGCCTCTACTAATGCAGTATGTTTTGCCAAGATGTTTGCTCCTCATAAACTGTCATGTGCGGTTCGCCATCCTTCAGTGTTAGCTGAATGGTGTACATTAAGCGAACAGAAGTAAGGCCTGCACTTCGTCGGCACATCCTCATTCGTTTCGGGTTTCGTGCTGTGCCTGTACCACTGCACTCATACTGCACAATTTCTGAACTTCACGTGCACAGCCGTGAACTGGGTCCAATTGGTGCAGGTGAATCAAACGGACCTATTGAGCCAGTAATACTGCACTGGGGTTTAGAAAAATAACTTTGTCCAACGCCTACTCTTACATAAAAAGCACTAAAAAAAAAAACAAAAAACGGAACGAAGTCCTGCAAAGCAGTCAGCATCTATTCATATGGTATCGAAGGAACAGTGCTGTATCGTGATGGAAACCACCTTGTTTTCATTTGCCAGTTGCGTGCTCTCTTTTGGGCTAATGCTAGTGCTGGCTAACATGCCCCCATTGACCCTGCAGGGGCGCTTGCGCAAATAGGCGTTTGGTGTGTAGCGACACTACGGACCCGAACTAACGGGGGAGTTTTGACTCCCTCTCACGCCTAGCCGTGCGTGGCTTTGCCGTGTCCGGGGAAAAGGGGATCCTGTGGGTTGAGCCGAGGCCGGGAGATTGGATCTTTAAGGCCCCCCCGGCAGAGGCAACACACCCCTTTGGCACCGGCTTCACGTAGACGGCACCCCTGGGCTGACCCACCCAGGGGAAATCGGCAGTCGCCTTTTCCTTTCTCTCTCTCCCTACATCTTCGTCTTTATCTCTCACTTTTTATCTGTCCTGTCCTCTAGTCTCTTCCGTTTACTTCCTAACTTCCTGGCGGCTAGGGTTAACCCTGTGCAAATAGCCTACCTTGGCCTAGGCGCATTGGGTTATAGTGGCGTTGTACGGCTGGCGTCTGCAGGTTTCAGCATCCACAAACTTGTAGCGTCCCCTCGTTGGGCTCAGTGTTGAGTGGCCGCCAACGCTGCTGAACAAAAATAAGATAGGCATGCATGGAGCATTCCCCCTACTGTCTGATCGTACCGGCTTAAAGCGGGTACGCACTGATGATATAAATTTTTTCAACCAGCCAAAAGAAACATTTCCCAACTTCCATGTCATTCACTGCGAGAAAACTGGAAAGCAAGCCAGGACCGTGTCTCCATTCGTAGTTGCCAGGTGTCTTACTGAAACTCTCGGGGCTGGATACAAAGTAACCAAAATGGCTAGTGGAGACCTTCTCCTCAAAATTCGGGACAAAGAACAATTTGTAAAGCAAGACAGCCTCTCAACATTTAGTGACGTACCGATAACCGTAACACCACACAGATCTATGAACATAACTTGCGGAGTGGTATCTGACACAGACTTACTTGACCTGATCGAAACTGAACTTTTGGAGGGGTGGAAGAGTCAAAATGTCACTAATGTACAGAGAATTATCATCAGAAGAGATAATAAGGAAACAGCGACAAAACACTTAATACTCACATTTGCATCCAGTAAACTACCAGAATCTATTGAAACAGGGTACACGAAGACATCTATCAGGCCGTACATACCAAACCCTCGTCGTTGCTTCCAATGCCAGAGGTATGGCCATGGCTCTAAAACCTGTCGTGGTCGCCAGACTTGTGCACAATGTGTAGTCCTAGGCCACGAGTCTGAGAACTGCAAACAACCGCCACATTGTGTAAACTGTGAAGGAAACCATGCCGCATATTTACGCTCCTGCACATACTGGAAAAAAGAAAAAGAAATGATTACGTTGAAGGTGAAGGAGAACATCATTTAAGGAAGTACGGCGAAGAGTAGCACCATTCTATGGACCTACATACGCTGATGCAGCGCGTCAGGGGGCACTGCCGCACCAGCCCTCGCCACTCCTTCGGCCCGCGCATACCGAGCCGGCGGTTGTGGCACCTGCCCCCAAGGCGGCTGTAGCCCAGGCTACACCGCCTCCTCTCAAACAGAGACCCGAGACTCCAGAGTCCTCGGGTCTCAAGGCCTCACCTCACCAAGCGAGGCCCGAAATTCGAACTAACAGCCCGCACGTGCGGGCATCCAGTGCCTCCGAGGAGGCAATGGATACGTCGGTACCCTTGGTGCCGAAAAAGCGGCGTGGCTCCTTGGAGCGCGCCAAGAAAACAAAAAAGCAGATAACAGGGCCTGGTGAGGGCCATGTTAAGTGAACTCAAACTCCCTGTCTAAACAGCCACTTGCTTTTCGTACACACAGCACTATTTTACATTCACCATAAATACTCAAATTACTACGTTAGGCGCACGTCAGGTTTATTGCGCGTGAACCGGCAAGTTGACAGTGTAGCGAGTGGCGGTCGCGGCATGCGCTGCGGCCGTATACAATGGAACGTCAGGGGCCTTCTGAGAAACCTTGATGACATCCAAGAACTCTTACACGAACACTCACCAAAAGTGCTGTGTGTACAAGAAACACCTTAATTCAAAACACACAAATTTTCTTCGTGAATACGTTATTTTCTGAAAGGACCGTGTTGATGCCATGACATCATCCGGAGGTGTTGCCATCATAGTGAATCAAGGAATTGCATGCACACACTTACAACTCCAAACATCCCTTGAGGCAGTGGCTGTTTGAGCGGTTCTTTTTGATAAACTGATCACAATCTGCACTATTTACATTCCTCCTAGCTATCAGCTGCAAAAACGTGATTTACACTCTTTAATAGATGTACTTCCGGAGCCCTCTGTTCTCCTTGGAGACTTTAATGCGCATAGCAGGATATGGGGTGACTCTCGGTATGACGCGCAAGGTCGACTGATTGAACAGTTCCTTCTCTCGTTGAGCGCGTCTTCTAAATCGAAAAGAACCAACCTATTATAATCTCGCTAATAACACCTACTCCTCCATAGACCTGAGCATAGTATCTTCATCTCTTGTGCCTCTACTCCAGTGGAAAGTCTACAGTAATCTGTATGGAAGTCACCACTTCCCCGTAGTTTTGAGCACAACTACAGTAACTGAGTGCCCACCACGTGTTCCCAAGTGGCTCATAAACAGAGCCGACTGGGAACATTTTTATACCATCGCTCGTCTAGGTTGAAATGACATATGTACTTTGAACATTAATGTTGCTGTCAAATACTTCACAGCGTTTTTGATTGATGCTGCAACAAAATGCATCCCACAAACAAATGGACATCCTGGAAAACGGCGTGTGCCATGGTGGAACTCTGAATGCCGAAACGCGCGCAAATAGCAAAACAGCTTGGAGGTTGCTTCGGAACTCACCGACAGCCGAAAATCTTGACACCTTCAAGAAAATAGTCTCAAGGCAGGAGAACGCGTCGGCAGGCCAGAAGAGAAAGCTGGCATAAGTTTTTGTCAGGGATCACTTCATACACACAGGAGGCTAAAGTCTGGAACATGGTCTGTAGGATAGCAGGAAAACAAGTACACACACTTCCACTCGTAAACACTCAGGGTGATACTTTGGAAGATTAAGCAAACTTCCTCGGTGCACACTTCGAACAGGTGTCCAGCTCGTCCTATTATACTGACACTTTCCAAAAATACAGAACAAGAATAGAAAAGCAGAAACTCGAACACAAATGCACTAGATACGAGGCATATAACCAAGCTTTCAGTCTAGCTGAGCTTTGAACATCTCTAAACTCCTGCAGTACTTCTGCCCCAGGTTTTGACCCTGTGGTGTATGAAATGCTAAAAAACCTACCAATCAAAACACGAAAAACCTTACTTTGTTCGTACAATGCTATCTGGTTTTCTGGCACTATACCTACCTCCTGGAAAGAGGCTATTATTCCCATTTTGAAAGAGGGCAAGGACCCTTCTTTAGCTTCGAGTTATAGGCCTATTGCACTTAACAAGCTGCTTGTGCAAAGTCTTCGAAAAATGATAAACTGCCGACTTGTACATTTCCTTGAAACAAGCAAATGGCTCGACCCATTTCAGTGCGGGTTTCGAGAGAGTAGATCCACCACAGACCACCTTGTTCGTATCGAGGCACAGATCAGAGACTCCTTCGTCCATAAACAATATTTTCTCTCTGTGTTACTCGATATCAAAAAGGCTTATGATACAACTTGGCGTTTTGGAATTCTAAGAGACCTGTCCCACCTTGGCGTGTGCGGAAGAATGTTTCACATAATCGAAAGTTACCTGTCAAACCGGACATTCTGTGTCCGAGTGGGCACGGTTCTTTCCCAAATATTTGTCCAGGAAACAGGCATGCCACGAGGTGGTGTACTTAGCTGCACACTTTTTCTCATCAAAATGAATTTTTTGCACTTGTTCATCCCTCGCAATATGTTTTATTGTACATATATCGATGATGTCCAGCTTGGCTTTAGGTCTTGCAATCTGGCAATGTGTGAGCGGCAGGTTCAGTTAGGTTTAAACAAGGTTTTCAAATGGGCAGAGGAAAACGGATTCCGACTGAACCCACAAAAAAACACATGTTGCCACGCCTCTTGAAAGAGAGGCGTGCACTCAGAACCTGACATTGAACTGAACGGTCAACGTCGGTCTGTCAATGCGGAGCATAAATTCTTAGGCTTAATCTTGGACAACAAGTTGACCTTCGTACCACACATCAAGTATTTAAAAACAAAATGTTTAAAAGCCATGAATGTTTTAAGTGTTGTCACGTACTACGTGGGGTAGTGACAGGCAATGTCTCATGAACCTGTATAGAAGCCTCATTCGCATCCGCTTAGATAATGGGGCCGTTGTTTATCAGGCTGCAACTCAAAGTGCTTTGAAGATGCTGGACCCCGTGTACCATTTAGGCATCCGCCTTTCTACGGGTGCTTTTCGCACCAGCCCTGTAGAAAGCCTTGACGTTGAGTCAAATGAGTAGTCGCTTCATCTGCAGAGAACTTACATGTCCTCCTTTGTTTATTTTCTTAAGGTGAAAGGGGACAAGAAGCACACCTCATACTCTACCATTAATGATTTGTCAAGCTCTATTGTTTCAAAACAGGCCTTCGATAAGGCAGCCCTTCTCAGTTCGCCACAAGGGTCTAGCTGAGGAAAACTGGAGTGTCACTTGAACACAGTTTAATGGCTCCTGTAGCATACCCACCACCGTGGCAGTGGCAGACTATAGACTGCGATGTGTCTTTTCTAGAAGTTACAAAACATGCGCCTATTGCCCATATCCGAACATACTTCCTGGAACTTCAACACAAATACAAACGTCCCGAGTTCTTTACAGATGCCTCCAAGTCTAACTCCTCTGTGTCCTACGCTGCTGTCGGCCCATTCTTTTTGGATGCTGGCCCTCTACATCCAGGCACAAGTATCTTCACAGCGGAAGCTTATGCGATACTTGTGGTGGCTAAACACATCAAGCAACTATAAATACAAAAAGCAGTAATTTATGCGGACTCCCTCAGTGTGGTAACGGCTCTACACACTCTTAAAAAACAAAAAAAAAACCCAGTCCTTGTCTCACTTTACTCCATTTTGTGCACACTCTACACACTCAAACAACATGTTGTAGTCTGCTGGGTGCCAGGGCACCGTGAGATCCAAGGCAACGTGAGGGCGGATCAGCTCGCTGCATCCGTCCACAAAAGCACTGCCCCTACACCCATTTCAATCCCGGTCCTTGATCTTAAGCCGTCTCTCAAACGAAACCTCAGGGACTACTGGCAGAGCAAGTGGGATAGACTCACACAAAACAAACTACACATTATTGAGCCACATCTTGGTCATTGGCTGCCAGTATCAAAATCGCGTCATACAGAGGTAATACTAACGAGGCTCAGGATAGGACACACATACACGACACATACATATCTTTTGTCCGGTGGCAATCCACCATTGTGTGACAGATGTGGTGAAGCATTAACAGTCCTTCACATGTTAATCCAGTGCAAACACTTAGAAACTCTAAGAAAACATTTTCTATTACCCTACCGACAACATATACCTTTACACCCGCAATGTTCGTCGATAGAGAACTGCTTTTTAGCCATAAATCATTGTTAGCGTTTTTTAAAGAAATTCATAGTTTTCATATCATATACCCGGGCATTCAATAGCACGACCTCTCCAGAGAGGTTTTTGCTGCGGTGGCTACACAAGAAAGCATTTGCCTCACGGTCCTTGGACGCAAGGGTGTGAACGAGTGAGGCACTTGTGCTAATGCCATACATGTCCACCATCGTTTTTTATTATCACCAACTTTTGTCACCCATTCACACCACACACACCTTTCACGGCATGGTCATGATTTTATTACTTGTATGTTTTTATCCGCCTTACCACGAGGAATTTTATGGCCCTTATACAGCCGCTTATCACAATCATTGTCCATATTTTTAGTAAGATGAACTGGCGCTCTTTGACCGTGAAATGGCCCTTGCGCCACAAAACATCAAACATCATCATCATCACACTTGATTTGGTCTCGTAGCATGCGTTCGAGCGACGATCCCGAAATTGCATTTTTCGACCAGCCGCCTTATTTAAACATTAAATCCTGTACCTTCGCTCCTTCTTGTTGTGATAAAAACACGGCAGAGTATTCTTCTCTAATCCTTGAACGAATATTCACACAGTCTCTTCTTACGGCAGTGCTTCCTAACGATTGGTTAATTAATAGGGTGGTACCTTTACATAAGTCTGGAACAACCCACGATCCAGGTAACTTTCGTCCCATCTCTCTGACATCAGTACCATGTAAAATTTTAGAACATGTCATTTACTCTCACCTTATCAAGTTTCTTCAAGACAATGATTTCTTTACACTTGCTCAGCATGGCTTCCAAAAACAGTATTCGTGTGAAACACAGCTTCTACTTTTTACTAATGACTTACACATATCCCTTGACTCTGGAACAATAACTGACTGCATCTTACTAGATTTCAGCAAAGCCTTTGATAAAGTGACACACTCCCTACTACTACATAAACTAAGCCTATTAAACATTGACTCATATGTGCTCGCTTGGATTCGTAGCTTTCTTACTAACTGCTCCCAATACGTATCGGCTAATAATTTCGACTCGTCTACTACACCAGTTTGCTCCGGAGTGCCACAGGGGTCTGTCTTGGGTCATTGCTGTTCCTAATTTACATTAACGACTTGCCTAACAATATTTCTTAAACAATGCGCCTATTCGTGGATGATTGTGTAATTCATCGCCAAATATCTAATAATAATGACATCACTACCCTCCAAACAGATTTGACTAACATGCTTAATTGGTGTAAATTATGGCAAATGGAATTAAATGTTTCGAAGTGCAAGTCTCTGCGCATATCACGTAATACTACCGCATGTCCAAATTATTTCCTTAACAGCACCGTACTCGATCCCGCCCCTCTTATAAATACCTTGGTGTCCATATTACTAACAACTTATCTTGGAAACATCATATCAACTCTGTCACATGTAAGACAAACCGGGTTCTAGGATTCATGCGAAGAAACTTTTACATGGCCCCTGTTGATTTAAAAAAGCTTCTTTACATTATGTACATTCGTCCGCATTTGGAATACGCGTCATCGATATGGGACCCTGGTAATATCACTTTAGTTAATGAACTTGAGAGCATTCAAAATCGTGCTGTTAGATTTATATTATCAGATTATCGCCGTACCGCTAGCGTAACTAACATGAAATCAATTATTAACATTCCTTTACTCGCTACAGCATTTGGAATACGCCTCATCGATATGGGACCCTGGTAATATCACTTTAGTTAATGAACTTGAGAGCATTCAAAATCGTGCGGTTATGTTTATATTATTACGTTTTTCCTATGGCCAGAACATGAAGCATGTCAACGAATACAAGTATCTTGGCGTAACATTCTCACCGAACTTAAAATGGCATAAACATATAAACCTAATCTGCTCGAAAGCGCTCCGAAAATTGGGCTTCTTGAAGCGAACGTTAAAAGATGCAACTCACGAATGCAAACTAACAGCATACAAATCCCTGATACGGCCTGTTCTTGAATACGCCTCCGTTGTCTGGTCACCTCACTGCGCATGCGACATAGCACACTTGGAAGGTGTTCAAAAAAAAGCAATAAGATTCATATATCACCGTTATGATCACAATTTTTTGCCTTCGTCACATGCTGTACGTCTATCACTCAAATCACTTGAACACAGACGTACTTGCGAGCGTATCGGCACTTTACATAAAATCGTGAACAAGATAATCACCATTGACATGCCCTTTTCCTTTGCCAACTCCGTTGCAAACACTCGCAGGTCAAACCCCATTAACATCACACCCTTCATGCCATTTCTAGATTGTTTTAAGTTTTCATTTTTTCCTTTCACAGTGGAATTGTGGAATAATCTGGATGTTTCTCTCCGAAAGTTGCCTACCAACAGTTTTTTGAATGAACTACCCAACCATGTGTTTTGTTAGTTTAGTGTGTATTCACTGTTATGGACCCACTCCTGCAATGTCTCGAACTGTGAGACAGCAGTATTTGTAAAAAAAAAAAAAAAAAAAAAAAAAAAAAAAAAAAAAAAAAAAACTCGCTACACGTCGTAAGATATCACGTCTCGTACTCTTCCACAAAATTTACAACAACTCCCTTCTGCGGTCACTTTTAATAACCCCACCGTCGTACATTTCAACTCGTACTGACCATGCGCAGAAAGTTGCTGTTCCTCGTTTCAAGACATCAACATATTCCCACTCATTCCTGCCTAAAACTTGCAAGGATTGGAACTACCTCCCACAATCAGTTGCATCCATCACCTCGCCTTGCAGTTTTAAAACATTGCTCGATAACACACTTGGTGTTGGAAATGTAAACGTTTGATTTTGTTGTTAGTTTTCTTGTATAATCTAGTGGCTGTATAACATAGTTGCAGTTGATAATAGTTGCTTCCAGTGTTTAATAATGTTCTAGTGCCTTGTGTATGTATTCTTTTCTTTAACATTGTTCGTCAGTGCCCGCTCCCCTCTGCAATGCTGTAAAGCCCTGAGGGTACAATAAATAAATAAATAAATAAATGGAGTAAAAAAAACATAACTTGCCACTATTTCGTTGACTTCAGGGGCGTAATACTCCTCGAGGTAATTAACAGCATCGTGGTAGTTAAGTGCATTGATTTGCCTCGGATGGCAACGTCCCTGGACCACTCGAATCGCGCTGTCTGATAGCGAGGCCTCTAACACTGCTCGTCGCTTCGTCGTGTTCGTGATGTCTTGCGCTTCGAAGTAGGCTTCGAGGCAAACTTTGAATGTTGACCACGTTCCTTCAAACACTGGTGGCCGTCCCACGTTCATGGCTCTGCGGATCCAGGACTGGTTGAGGTCCTCGTTGTCCATGTCGCCACTGTTACAACGCACGACACTGACTCAACAGAACATAGGTGGCACGTCCTTTATTTCAGGTCAGCCAGAGCTTCGGCGAACCCGAGTTCCCGCACAGCGCGAGTGTCACGAGACCGGCAAGCCGCACTTCTTGCTGGTGATGATAATGTTGGTCTCCGATGCCACACCTACGAGTAATTAGGGTGGTCGAGGGAACCTGTTGGGATGGTCAACACCCTACTCCTGTAGGACAATAGGAGCGAATTAAATTTTGACGCCCGTTGCTTTGAGGAACGATCTGTTATACCTCTATCACATGAGCACCCTAGAACTTTTTTTATGTAAGTGGTCTTTTATTAAGCAGAGAGACTTAATGAAGAGGCATTGCCTCGTAAGCACATGGCACAGACAATCTCTTCTTAGTGGTTTCTTATGAACACATGACCGCATGGCACTAGCTTTCAATACAGAATCATTTAACTTGGCATTATTTCTCTATATGAAATTCAATGTCCGTCTCCGATCACTGTTGCTGCTGTATTGTGTGTGCATCCAGGGCTGTTCAGTCGCTGGTGTTTTATATACATACATGTCACGACGCCGTCATTTGTGTGACCGTACATTCAATGCGCTAATTGTCGTCATGTATCCATCCCCGAGCCTATCCACCTGCTTACGATTATACCCAAGAAGACAAGTTTTAAAGAGATTATTACGCCTTCTACGAGGTATGGAATTTAATTATATGATGCACCTACATGACAGAATTGACATTTGTTAATTTTTTTGACAATTTGTAATTGCTAGCACCCAGCGGTATCGGAGCTACTCTTTTACAGCTTTGAAGGAGATTGTCAAACGCTGTTTTCAGAAAAGACCGCTTGCGAAAAAGAGATCGCCCGCTGTCGTGTGTCTGGGGGCGAAGCTTTTCTTTTATTTTTGAAGAAGTCTTCTCGCTCAAATGACTTGGTGCCCGTGTGACAGGGGCATCATACTCGGCTTGTTACTAATGTGACATTGCTTTGTGTTAACAGCATAGTGACTGCTGTCTGACTTTTGGTGTTATCTTGTTTACATTTGAGGAGCCTTTTGCGGTACATTAATAAAAATAAGCATGTGAAAGCTGCAGACTTAACTGCCATACTAATTACTCTAAGTGATCCCACTGCAACTTTTTCCAGGTGCAAACCTGTTCCTAAACACAATTATTTTTGCTACATACCTGCTGCAAGGTAGCTTTTTTTCTGCTTTAAATCTGAAGCTAGCTGGACCACGAAGGAAGAATATAAGGCTATTGAGCAATTTACTATGCCTAGTTATGAGCGTTTCCTCATGCCTTAGTAAGATGACACCATTATTCAATCTGAGTTCGTGAATGGGGTTGATTGTTTCTTGGGACTTTTGTTCTAGCCTTGACATTATGATTCAGTTTTAATAGGCTAATATTGATATTCAGCTGTCATGCAGTACTAACATATAGCTGATAGGGCTTCTCTGTTTACTATTAGGTTTTCTCTCGAAAGTATGAGTATAAAGCGTGGAAGCTTGGGCAAGTTGGTAGGATATAACTGAATGCAGGAACAGCCCAACCTAGAAGTAGTTACTTCGTAACTACGGAAGCGAAAAAACAAGGACACAAAAGAGCGCTGACTTTCAACAAAGATTTAATGCCGGAGTGGTGTACATATATAGGTGAAAAATGAGAAAAACGGGCATGCGTAGAAGGGTGCAGGAACAACTACTGCAATACAATGTCAGCAAAACTCTTGTCTCTTGTTGAATGGGCTGAAAAAACAAATAGATGTGTGACTTAAAAAAGATCGAGATACGCAATCTCCTTTTGCAACAACGCAACTGATGGGCAACTTACACAATTACCGTCAAACTTGTTTATTTGATAAGCTTCAATTATCTCACGTGTGGCCTGCGAGTTGTGCTTGCTTAATACCTTGCAACGCTCAAAAACTGGCACGCAGCCGCAGTCTCAGCAGTGGATTCCGAGGTGTCCTTGAACTACGTTGTGCACATTGTTATTGTGCTCTCTTAAACGGTCATTAAGGCACCTTCCGGTTTGCCCTATGTATACCATTCCGCACGAAAGCGGAATGAGATATACGATACCAATAACACAAGGTACAAAGCGTGTTCTGTGTTTCACAGTGCATCTTCCTTTAATAGCAGCTGGATTATTCACCAGCTTACAAAGCTTTGTAAGCTTTTCTGGGGCGGAAAAAATAAGTGACCCCAGCACGTTTACCGATTTTTTTCAGCCGATGTGACACGTTATGCAGATACGGAACTGCAACATATTTCATGGCAACAGACGCGCTTTGAGGCTGAGATCGCCCTCCTCGATTTTTAATTTGCTTCAAAAGTTTTTCCGCAACAGCAGAAATTAGGGGGCTCGAGTAACCGGCGCTTATGAGGCGCTCTACCTGTGCTTTGAAACTGCATCGCATCGAGTGCGGGCATGACCTCTTGAGAGCGTTTACCTGGCAACCTTTAATGATACCCCTTTTCACCAATTTTGAATGAGCTGAGTGGAAAGGTAAAAGGGGTTTTCCACTTCTCGGTGTGTTTTTTTTTTTTTTTTTTCGCTTCCGTAGTTACGAAGTAACTACTTCTAGGTTGCGCTGTTCCTGCATTCAGTTATGAGTATAAAGCAAAGGTCAGAGGCTGCAGTTGCCTGGTGTGCCGACTTGCATTAATGAGAACTGCAGGCTTTGTGTAGAGCGCACAAGCAGCTGGCAGGTGGCACATTGTGGCAGTTGAAGGCTGTGACATAATGTGCGCCAAGGAGCATACGTGGCCCAATAGACATGGTGACCTGCATTGAAAAAAAAAAAAGTTTGGACCGATAACATGCTCCTGGTGAAGCACGTGCTAATTTATCTGAGGAAGCATGGATATTTGGTCAGACAAGTGGCGAGGAAGTTTCCTGTAGATCACGGGCGGCCACTCGAGTGCACCTCTGCTGAAAATGCTCAATGCCGCTGCATGTTTCAAAATGCTTAAAGGGGACCTGCCAATTGGTAGTTGAGGCTGCCAAGAATACCAAACATAACACAATATGTTGCTTAGAATTGACAATTTTCGGTTAGGTAGAAATTCCCGATTCTTCTATAAATGATGCTGTATCATACCTGCCAACTCTTCTTATCTTCCCGTGAAAAGTAGGAATTTCGATCGTGCATGCGATTTTACGAAAAATTTTTATTTTCATGTTTCATTTTCGATGAAAATACTTAAATTAGTAAGATAGCGTGGCCTACAAGATAGCCAAGGCGCATAGCTGGTACGGGCCGTAGCTGGTTGCGGAGGCCAAAAAAACTGCGTTGTGCTATGTTCCGCCACCAGGAGAGAACTATATGTATTGCTGTTATCATCATCACATACTTGCGAAGTCTCCCGCATTGTCCAGGAGACTCCCGAATTGCGACCGTTTCTTCCGTGTGTAAGGTTGCCATGAAAATCTCCCGAAAATCTAAATGTGTGGGCGAAATCTGGCCTCATTGACAAAAATGCAGGCCATTCCTCGTTCCAGGCTTTTTGCGAGCCCACTGCATTATAAACGAATTTGAGAGGCGTTCATCTAAAGACACAGTAGTGTCTCAGTGATGCAAAACCGCGACAGATAGGAATTCGTGAAATTCCCCAGCCAAATATTTGTGTCCATTGGGCCAAAATTCGAGTGTTCCGAACATTTTTGGTAATCGCGGCGTGTGATATAAACTTTAGTACCGAAACCGTCAAACGAAGGCCGATCGAGAGCAGCGTACAGTGCGTGTGGTTATCATTGCCACAACCGCTGTGGAAAAAACCGCGGCAGTTACGACCATAGATAGCCTAAAACGACTTAGTTTTGAAGGCACGTGGATTGAAAACAAAACTACAGTTTCCCGCAAATCGCCACGCACAAAATTGCGGTCGCGGCGATGCTATAGTGATCTACGAGCTTCGAGGGCATGTGCCTAATGCAGCGGTAGGATGAAAGGCGGTAAAAACGAAAAAAAGACTAGAAGCATTTTGCCGTTCTTGTCCAAAGAATCTAGTAGTGAGCAAAGTCAAAGCTTTGACCCGCGCTTTCGCGGCAGCCAAGTCGGCCGTGCCGTCCTTTGAAGTAGGTCAGGAAGACATACGCGAGTTATTTTGATGAAAATATATTTTGCTTGTTGTTTTGATGACGCGAAATTTCGGCCGGAAGAATTTGTGCTTCCCCTTATAGGCTCTCACCCTTAGCGGAAAACCCTACCCTCGTTTGTTCAGCCACTCCAAGCCATTATGAGACTGCTGCACTGATGTTTTTGCTTGCATTTGGACCCCCCCATAGTTTTTCACAATGTTTTTTTTTTCTTCTTTTGGTGTCAAAAATGGGAGAAAATAATTCAGTGCCCCGATTTGGCTTATCATGGCAAAACGTGATTATGCTTGTTGCTAAAGGCAAATCCATCACAACTAAACATATAAACAAGTCTGTAACCACCGCCCCCCCCCTTCCCCACTTCAGAGTTTTACGAATTTCTCTATTGCCAGGTCTGCAGGTATGTGTATACCCAAAGGCCATTGGCCGATTTGAGGGACAGGAGCTGTGTAGTCACCGTGACTGTTGTGAAACACCACCACATGCTTGTCATCTGACGGCAACTAAGCTGCATAATAAAAAAGTCTGGCAAAAATGTGCGAGGTCGTGACGTGCACTGACAAAGGATCTCCTTTCCTCTCTTGTCATTCCCCTCCCTGCGTAGCTTTCAGCACGCTCGCCAATGTGACGGGGGAGAGCAAGTACGTGAAGCATGCAGCAAATATTTGCTTCATGTGATTCGTGAAGTATCATGCATGAATAGCAAGATCATTGCATTATAACAGTTGAAGGGCCTCTTTAAAGGGGCCCTGCAACACTTTCTGAGCATGGTCAAAAAGGGCTGCCTATCTGTAGTTGAAGCTCTTAAAAGCATTTGCAAGTCAAATATTGTAGAAGGCCTTCCATCAGCCATTGGCTGATTTGAACATGGCGCGCTCGGTCGTTACAGGGATCGTCGCGAGAGGCCACAACTTTTCCTGATTACACTGAAAAAGTTACGTAATCGAAGTAAAAAGAAAAAGGACTCAAGGTTACGAGGTGCGGGTGAAATATTTTTTTTGTGCATACTCCCTCCGCTTAGCTTCCAGCCCCTTCGTCACAACGAGGGAAGCAACAAGGGGGTCTGCAGTGTGCGACCAATATTTGTAACTCTGCTTGTACTGGAGGTATTCTTAAACATTTTGCAGTGTTGAATTCATGAGGCAATAGTTTTTTAGCGAATCCATTCCACGATTACTTAAAAAAGTGTTACAGGGACCCTTTAAAGTGAACGAAAGTGTGCACCGCTTTGGGAAAGACATACAAATACAAAATTGCTCTTATGGGGTGTTAAAAGGGTCGATTTGATGTCTACATATTAACTTGATTCAATGCTTGCTTCAGCTCACTTGGCTTACACGAGTTCAGCCAGGCTTTTCCGACTGTGTTGCAAGTGTGACACCTGTTTCTTGAACTTGATTGCTAGTGGTGTCACCTGACACTAGAAATGCCCTGCTGCTTTGAAAAACATGGTTACAATAATGTTTGGTAACAAGTTATTGAGCAACCAATCAGACTGCTGCCTGGAAACTCATCAGACAGATGTCTGGAAAGGTTAGTGACTGAAATACTCAAGTTTATTTTGAGAATACTCACCTTTGAATCAGTTCATTGCATAGAAGGCATGTGGTACATGCATTGTTGTGTAATTTGTTTTTCTTGCCACCAAAGCATCTCATGCTATTATTTTTCTTAATGTGTGCCAATGTTGATCTGTTGTTATCCTCAAGGTCCACGATGGGCATCTTGGAACCTGGGTATGTTCCTTTGTATCCGTTGTGCGGGTATACATCGCAACCTTGGTGTCCACATATCGCGGGTCAAG